>NC_141688.1:214482115-214840138 GCF_964263255.1 Lissotriton vulgaris | reverse complement strand
GATGCACTTAATAGTTCGTACATACCACGCCCCAGTGGGCGGGGCCACGTCGCGGCACATGCCGCCTCACAGCCTTCTGGTACTTACAGTGTATCCTTATGATGCTCGAGTGAGCTGCCTTGCAGTACCAGAAGGCTGTGAGGCTTATATCTACCTGTTGTTTGGGCTCCTTCGTTCGTGGCAAGAACTTGTGTGTTTGATTTGAGCGGCCGATTGCCTGGCCGTGAAGGAGACCCACTGCGCTGCAGACCTGGATGCCGTCACATGCCGACATCGTATCAGGACAGGAGCGATATTCAGGACTTTTAATGGACCTGCGCCGGTTAAGCAGGAGTACAACAAACCCACTGAGGTAACGCTTATGGATAAAAGACTACCTGCAAGGCAGCTCACTCGAGCATCATAAGGATACACTGCAAGTACCAGAAGGCTGTGAGGCGGCATGTGTCGCGACGTGGCCCCGCCCACTGGGGCGTGGTATGTACGAACTATTAAGTGCATCAAATGCCGAGGCAGGCTTAGTCCCATTGGCCTGTGATAAAGCGAAGAGTCCCGAAACGCGTCGGCTTGGTAAAGAACTGCTTTTACTCCACTGACCTGTGCTGGCAGCCCTGAATAAAAGAACGCTTATATCTACCTGTTGTTAGGGCTCCTTCGTTCGTGGCAAGAACTTGTGTGTTTGAGATATATATCTGTCATGAGGTCAAAAGTGCAGCTAACCCTTCATCTGTAACCATTGCATGACGCAATTCAGCTACCAATCCATTTAGAAATACATAGACATATCCAAATTGTCCTGCAACAAAAACAGAGCAGAAGAACACAAGTTGGGGGTAGTTTAGGGTACAGTAGCATAATATAAGATACCCTAACAAGCAGGTTATTCTGGCAAAATAGACAGAAGCACATTTCCATAATCAGCTGGAGTTCAAGAGACATAAATAACTGAATGACTGATATATGGAGTGTTCTGATCTAAGGAATGGAAAGGAAACTGAAGATAGCCTCTTAAAATGTTGTAATACAAGCTTCATATGTAGGCATTAGTGAGCCTGCCTTCTAAACGTGTATTGGAAGAGCAGATAGTGCTGATTCTCCCATGAACCAATTTTGTAGAAATGGGTCTAACCGAGGAGGCTGTCCTGTTTTCCTTCTTGCTCTAGTTAAAAAAGTTCAAGTTTAAAATTTGTATAGCGCACTACTCACCCAGAGGGTCTCAAGGCGCTTGAGGGAGGGGGGGTACATTACTTATCGAATATCCAAGTTTTTAGTTGTTTTCTGAAGGAGAGGTGGTTCTGTGTGAGGCGGAGGTGGGTGGGGAGAGAATTCCAGGTCTTGGCTGCTAAGTAGGAGAAGGATCTTCCCCCCATGGTGGATCTTTAGATGCGTGGAATTGCGGCGAGGGCTTGATTGGACGATCGTAGTTGGCGGGTGGGGGTGTAAAAGGACAGGCGCGTGTTGAGGTATTCGGGTCCTAGGTCGTAGAGGGCTTTGTGTGCGTGGGTGAGGAGACGGAACGTTATTCTCTTGTTGACGGGGAGCCAGTGGAGGTCTTTCAGGTGACCAGAAATGTGAGCTTGGCGGGGGATGTCATATAAAACTATTCCTTGTTAGTTTGAACTGTATTAAAGTAGTGAGAACAAAGGGGGCTGTAGAAATGATAAAAGGGCATTTAACTGAGAAATATAATTTTGTTTGAAAAGAAGTTAATTAGGAAAAATGTGTCACATTTTCTAAGCCTAAACTGGCGTATTTTAGTAATTTAGTATAATCCAAAATCGTAGGGCTAGTAAACATACATTAAGAGCAGATTTTTTTTAAAGATTTGTTTTGGAAATCTTAAGACAGCCATAAGGTACACCTGTAAGGGAAGGTGAGTTACAAATAGACCTATTGGAATGTAAAATAAGAATACCTGAAGATGAACTAAAGAAAATCACAAGTTATACCTACCATAGTAAATCGGCCCCAGGTGCCAACTTGTTACAAGAATACATATAAGCTACATAATTCTTTTTTTCCAATCATTAGCTACTCATACACTGGTAGACTTAAAGTGATTTACGCCACAATGTATTGTCTGGGCACAACACCATGTACTTTCACAGGTATAGAATAAAATCTAATATAGCATAACACTTAAGAGACCAACCTTTCAACTTAAAAATATCACTATGTAGAATTTAAATGTTTACACTGATTGATTTTCATTACATAATGAATTATCTACTAAAAATGTCATGCTCATGTACAGCTGAAAAATGCTCAAACCAAACTGTGTAATAAAACATTAATGTATAGGATATTATTCATTTTCTGCAGAACATTTACGATATATATATAGTTTTCTGAAATACCTGAAACTTACAGGTAATGTTTTGGCATTTTACAAAGGCATCTAGAGATAATCAAATCTCTGAGGAGAAAGCCTTTTAGCAAGGTGGAAGTTTACTACCTGTCCAAAGAGAGAATGTATCCTTCCCTGCTCAAATATGGGTAGGACAAAGAATTAAAGCCACTTTTAAGTAAAAGAAAAACACAAATATGTACATCCTGTAGAGAGCAATAAAACTAGAAACTACACTTCCCTCCCCCAGACAAAAAACACTACTTTAAATATAAAAAAGACCATCTTATCAATAACACTTGTATTTAGATGATTGATGATTATAAAAAGAGTAGAATATAAGAAGAATGAAATATGCAATGAATATCAAACAAACATGGTAAATAATCAACATCATTAAACTGAGTGACATTTCAATGCATATCAAATATTATCATTAGCAGGAAGCTAAGTACTACAGCACTCACTCAAACAGCTAACTATAACTTATGCAGCTACAATGCATCTAAATAAATTCAATGATCTTTGACTATCTAGAATGCTTAGCTACTAACACAAGTAAAGAATACATTAATTATTGTATAATATCCTATAAAAAGCAGCAACATAAACAGTAAATTTGTTTTTTGTATTTTGTACTATGCACTCATCTGTAACCAAGATTTGCACCTACTAACTGATATAAAAGTACTTTTTGCACTTGAAGTTCCCTCGAATTTTCATTGTTGTATTGACATCTGTGAAACATATTACTGCAAGATTGAAAGGCACTGGTGCACGATTGCCCAGAAACTGTGAAAAATTGTCAGTAACTATTGCAATTTACATAGAACAGCACATGTAGTCTATGGAAGAAATAGATCTTTGGTTTCAATTGATGTTAAAATGGCACTCTCAGTATATCTACTGACACACATGACTCACAGGAGTCTAAAAAATAAAGAAAAAAATCATACCCTGATTGGCAAGACAGTGCATCCAATGATAGAGACACACCAGTCATTGTAAATAGTAAAGTGTTATCTGACTAAAAGCTACTAACTTTAATACTTGTTGCTTATAATGCTAGTGAAAGTTAAATTTGTGATACAAAATAGCTACAGCAAAGATACATTTTTAGGACTGCTTATTCTCTATTAATGCCTCTTGTACAAGTTCCAAATGTTGTTTACTTTTTAAATACATACAGAATAAAGCACTTATAACATTTTTCATGTATCACAGAAAGTTATATTTGCACTAATTTCTCTGGATCGATGCCAGCTTCACAAAAGAAGTCTCACGTCCAATTTAATAGTGTTGAAGACACTTTTCTATCAAAACGTAAAGTTGAGCAAAATCTACTTTACAATTGCACTTTAGCTAAAGTCTTATAGTTTTCTTGCAAGCATACAATCAGACACTAACTCCTCTCCACCAGTCTTAATGTATGATAGTTGCTGCTGCCGTATAGATCCTCTCTTTTTAGAATTGGTTCCTGGAAAAATCTTTTTCAGATTTCAGTGATAAAGAAATAGCTCTGAAACAGAGTCAAGTCTATCAAAACAATGAGGCCCTACGGCTATAAGTGATTGAAAAATCAACCAGTAATAATTTTGATATAATTTCCAGCACTAATAATTTTTAACTGTATTTCATTTGAAAAGTATTTTTAAAGGTTTTTCCTGACCTTTTCATCCACCAAATTCTGGGGATGAAATAATTATTATTGTAACCTCAGTCTCAGAATATTTGGGGACTTATGTTGTTGTTTTTTACTTTTACTCAGTTTTGAAAGGTAGATTCCAAAATATTCGAGGGAAAATTATCATTGTATGCACTTTTTCAATTGAGATTAAAGGATTAAAGATGGATATTATGAAAATATCAGTACTATCCTTCTTATAGTTGATCACCTCAAGAGTTAATGGTTTCAAAACCAGTTTATTTTAATCAAGGAACAGTGGATAAAAGATTAGAAAATGGTGAAATTAGTCAACAAAATGACCATGAAATATGTAGACACTTTCATGTTATTGCAGATAAAATCAATGTTACTGGAAAGCATTTGAGGAAGCTGTCCGAATCACATTTTGTATACAGTGCACTCTTTTTGCGAATGTCTATGAATGTCTGGTTTAAGTTCAACTTCTGGTGTCATTGAAAGACAAGCTTGAAGACGTGGGTAACAACAGAATCTTTCGGAGTCCTAAAAACATGGTGCCCCGCCCAAATGGCTCCAACAAGACTGGTTCCTTAGTTGTCATTAATTCTCAGAAGGAAAGTCAAAAAAGAGAAGCTTGAAGACACAGGCAATGGCTACAGATGGAGGTAATAGCAATATGCCTCTGGATCCATACAGTACTGTGAGCTAGGCACGGGGTTGCAACAGCAAAGGATCCTTAGATGTGTTCAATTATCAGAAGTTAGTTCAAGAAAGATGTGCCTGGAAACACAGGCAGTGGCTACATGAGGGGTAACAGCAACATTTTTTCTGGGTCCAAAGAGCACGATGAGCCACCCACAAGGCTCCAACAAGATAGGGTCCTTAGCTGTGATCATTTCTCAGAAGGAAGTTCGGCCCTGGAAGGAGGAAGTAAAAGGATAAGTGTGGCAATAACATTAGAGAAAAACGAAGGTGCTGATGGTGGAAGGAGTAAATCACAAGAGGTAGGGAAGGAGTGGCAATTGACAATTGAGCTACTGTAGTAGAACAAAAGGGTGCAAATGGAAGTAGGATAATGATGTTATATGGGAGGAAAGTGCTGCGGATGAAGGGAAAATAAGAGGTACAGGCAGATCTTGAGCAGAGAGGGAGGGAAATGCATGACATAAGACAGAGAAAAGGACAAGAGGAAGAAACATGGAAGGTAAGGTGTCAAGGGATAAGATGACTATTACTAGTAAGATGAGATAACAGGAGACATCAGAGTAGAGTCTCCCAAAGACCTAGGTTATTAAAGCTACTGAAAGTCACCTCTGAAATCTGCGACAATATATGGCCCTGCAGAATGTTAACTTGTGAGACCAAAGAAGTTATTAGCAACATGCAGGAATTCAGTTGTACAAAGCCATAATTACATGTTTCTAATCAAATCATGCAAAAAGCATCCCTTACCCAGTGCATAGCTGGGACAGAATATGCTACTAATGCAACTGGTCTTTACATCCAGGCTCTAATTCTGCTATCAGATGTATTTGAGTACTTGAGAAATCACTTCCTACAAGTGTGATATATTGCAGACAAATAATTTACATTATGGGAATGCTTACTATAGTCAAGTCTCAAAGTATAGGAGTTTAGTTGTGGACTACTGGTTTCGAGAATTGAGCTAAAGTTCCTGTGTTTTAATATCTAGGATACTGAGAAAGCCTAAAAAAAAATCCATTCATGAAATATGCTCACAGAGCTGGTCCAAATGGTGTTGTAGTTCCACACGCAGTGAGAAGACGATTTTATAAGAAACAACACTAAAGAAAATACTGACCATAAACCAAGAAATTTATGTAGAACGATTAGTTTTAGCAACAAAATGTAGACGTGGTCTTCAAGGAAGTTATTTGCAATTAGTTCTTGTCAGAAATACCCTCAACAATTAACTTAGATTTAGATAACCAAAATAAACACTCTACAAACCATACTACAACTTCAAAAGTGCCCTATTGGTTTAAGAGGCTGTCCATAGTTTAGATGTTGTATTCTACTCTTCTCTTTAATTTTATACTAAAAGAAATCCACTCTTTAATATCCATTAAATATATTTTTGGTCTCTATAAAAAACATAACTCTTATTCTCTTAACTGAACAACTGCTCTTCTATGCTGGTATGCCTCCTTGCTTATGCTTTTCAGCGTCTTCAAATGACCTCTAATTCTGCCATTTGTCTTCTTTTTACACCTGCCAATAAGGATTGCACTTTATCTTAACTGCATTGCATTCTAATCAAACTTAAGAAAGTATTTATCAGTTTTTCCTTCTTGTGGGTATCATGTATCATCTTACTGGCACTGTCATACTGTGCATTTAATTTGTTGTATAAAAAATATTGAATGGAACATTGTTGAAACCCTACTGCTCTTTAGGGCTTAGAAAATGCTAACTGTGAAATGTTTTTTTAAATGTGCAATGCCTTATGACCCTAATTTAAAATGGATGTAAGAGAAACCAAACCGGAGAACATATCTGACCTAAGAGAGAATGTCAGCGATTGCAGCATATATTATAAGTTGCTACACACATGGAATATATAAGACCTTTCCACTGTGGTAAGAGAAATAAAATGGGTGTCTAGATTTTATTTGTGATTGAATAATCTGATCAAGTATTTGCAAAAATAAGTCTATAAAACATGAGATTCCATGGAAATCTATCCATTTGCTTCTTGCTTCAGCGTGGACCATCCTAATTTTTACCACTAAAGATAGGTTCCTTAGTATTAGCTGCTAGAAAAAACATTCATGGCTGCATAATCCTACAGTACTCTAATTTGCCCCTCCAAATAGGAAAGCAGGGATTTTCCTGTGGTGAGTTTATGATATGATTTTAGTTAATAGGAGAATTACTTTTCCTACTCTAGAACTGTAAATGTTGCTACCCTCCTGCCTGTGAGGCTCCTGCCCGTGAGGCGTGCTGGAATAAAATGGCAAACAGTAGATAGTCCCCTTGACCTTCCTACTTCACCTGCAATGAAAATTCCAATGAATCCTGGTCTCTCTGAACAGTGTTCTTTAAAGGTTAGCCTTCTACTTCTAAATCACTGACATTCTGAACTAGATTAAACCATGAAAAGACAATTGAGCCACACTGTATTTGGCCAATTGGAGGTTGTGAATGTCTCAATATCCTTAGTTCAATATCATAAAACCTACAAGGCATGCATTGAAAGGCAGGCTCTAAGAAAGGTTTCAAGTCTAGGTTTATATATTAATTGACAGCCTCTTTAATCATATTCAACTAAATAGACAAACAGACTACAACTTCCAATATTTTAGAATGTTAATCAAGTTGTATAATTATTGAGCAGTGTAACCAATTTTCACCAGAAGTAATGTCTGTTCACATACTAACAAGAATGTACAGCACTTGTTTAATTTTCTATCACTTGGAAACCACGTTTGCTGTTCTGAAAGTAATCTGTCTTCTCTTTCTAAAATATTTTACCTTTCTGACCAGTGTTCTCCCCCAGTAGTGCTAGATGTACTGATGAAGCAAGCAATTGAAGAAAGACATTATGGGCAAATTCAACCAGTTGGATCAGGTACAGAAGATATCACTCCTAGAAAGCTGATTGGAGAAGTACTTTTAAATTGTAAAAATGGTTTGGTGACTCAAACCTCCAATAAAGACACCACAAAAAGATGGTAAGCTTTAAATATGCTTACAATTGAGCATCTCATCTTCTATTGTAATGAAAGCTTTCCTAAACAGGGTGCCAGTAATTCCAGTTTTTATTAGAGATACCATGGTCATTCACTAAAACCTCGTAAGTCTCCAGTTGCATGTGCCGGCCGCTACATTTAGAGATCTGAATATCCTTACATAGTTCATTTAGATTCCAGGGATATACCTGCGACTTTTGGATTTTTAAATTAATACAGTATTAACATATATTTTGGGGATGCCTCTGTTGGGATGGGAATGTCTCATGCATAGTGAATGGGTGCACCCCTGCCTTGAGTCCTCAACTGCTTGTCAGTCTATGCTAACTTTTTAACTGGTCTTGGTATCATGCTAGACTAGCTAATGCATTGAACTGTCCGGCTACTAATAGAGCACACATAGCTTGTCCTCACTGTGAGCTAGAACTAGCAGACTAGGACTACTGTCCATACCCTGGGAAAGTGACGTAAAGCGGTGGTCATTCCTTTTTCTTGTCTAGTTTAAATATGTACAGTGAGTGTGTAGTACATATATATCGCAGTAGAACTCTGTGTATGGCGAAGTTCTGACGGGGAAATGTATTGACTATGGTTGGAAGCAGGCCCGGACTGGCCGATGCGGGCACCGGGCAATCCCCCGGTGCGCCGCAAGGGTGGGGGGTGGTTTTGGGCCTCTGGGGGCCGTTTTTCGTTACAGGGCCGTTTTTGCAGAGTTGCTGCAAAAACGGCCCTGTAACAAAATCGGCTGAAAACCGGCCCTGGCAAAGAGCGCGGTTGCGACCTGTATTTTTGCATTTGGGATGCATCCTCCCAAATGCAAAAATTTCAATTTAAGTAATCTCTAAATTGCGATTACTTAAATAGCGCTTGCATTTAAGGAATCGCAAATTGAGAATCCCTAAATTTGCAATTTCGCTAATAGGGGACGCAAATTACCATGAAGATGAACTTAATGGTAATTTGCAAAAACTTTGAAAAATACACTCAAGTGCATTTTTCAAAGTTTCCTGTTGCGCACACACATGCCCTGGTCGCTCTACCTGCTCCTGCCGTGGAAAACATGTCAATCAGTGGATTATGATCGGTGCGAAGTTCAAAATGTGTGCCGCAGACAAAAACCTGAAAATGCTGCACACCCCACCAACATGCTAGCACTTCTTTTTCTATTGTAGATTATGTGCTTTCTGCACCTTTGAGCGTATGTGACGCAAAAGCCACGACTCATTCTTTATCCTCACGCTCTAGCATTACTACTGCTAACAGCCCATAACCACTAGCATCTGTCACTACAATGGTTCTTTCTTTGGGATTAAAAGCTTTTAATGCAGTAGCGTCCACAACCGCCTTCTTCAGTGCTACAAAAGCTTATTGACATTCATCTGTCCACTGAAATATTGCATATTTCTTCATTAATTCTTGCAAAGAATGTATTTGTTCAGATAAATGATGCAGAAACTTGGCATAATATTCAGCTCATCCAAGAAATGTAAAATGTAAATGTAAATGTAAATGTAAGGTGTTTTGTAGCGCGCTCAATTACTACCGGAGTATCCTGGCGCGAATGACCGCTGGGGAACCCGTCCTGGCTTTCCCTGTGAGATGGTCCCATGCTGGGTATCTCCAAGGTGAAGCCAGGCATCCCCGGCGTCTGTGGGGGGCCGTTGTAGCGATGAGGCAAGCTTAATGCCCAGAGTTACCGAGTGTGATCACTGCCCAAAGTGGGCACCGAGGCGAGAATTATCAGTCCGCTGACCCTGGTCCTCGACCCTGCCGCGTCGGGAATCGAACCCTGGTCCCGGGCCGTTCTCAGCCCGGGACCTCAGTTCGTCTTTATTTATATGTGAAAGGGGCTTTTTCTAAATCATTCACCAGATTTATTTTGGTCTAATCCCTTCATGAAACAGGGCATGCCTCAAATCATAATATTCAGCTCAGCCAAGAAATGAACTCAGTTGATCTTTATTTATATGGGAAAGGGGCTTTTTCTAAATCATTCACTAGATTTATTTTGGTCTAATCCCTTCATGAGACAGGGCAGGCCTCAAATAATTTACTACTGACTTACAGAACTTACACTATTACAAACTAATCGTGAGCCCTGCTTCTTCCAACTCGTTTAATACCTCCTTCAAGATCTTGTCATGTTGATCTTTGTCTTTTCCCCAAACCAAAACATTGTCCTGGAATACTAGCACATTAGACAGATCCTTCAGAACACCTTACATCATTCTTTGGATTATGGCTGAGGCAGAAGTCAATCCAAAGTGCATGCGGATAAATTGGCACGCCCCTTCAGGTGTAATGAAGGATGTCAAATGCCTAGATTCTGGTAGCAGTGACACCTGATGATAGGTGCTGTACAGATACAACGTGGTAAAGAATTTTCCTCCATCCACACTGGCCAGCATCTCATTTATATGGGGTAGAGGCTGATGATCTACCCAAATGCACTCCTACAAATCCCTCAAGTCTACATACATGCGCACACTGCCATTGAGTTTGCACATGATGACAATGGGACTTAACCATTCTGAAGCCTCTATCGGCTCAATCACACCCTCCTTTCATAACCTTTTTATTTCATCTTTTAATTGACACCTTAAAGCCATGGAAACATTTTGTACCTTATGCACTATGGGTGTAACATTTTTTTAGAGCAATCCGATATTTTACTTTTTTAAGGCACCCTAATTCCTTTTGGAAAAGATTATGAAACATTGGGACCCATTCGTTTTCACCATGTGATTCCGTTAACAGCACCTGCAGAGGATGGTTAGGGTTAAGAAATATTCCCAGAGCTTTTTGATCCCTCCAACCTAACTGCGATCTTCCCTTTTACACAAAATATATTTTGGCAAGAGCTTTTCTATCTTGAAATTCTACATTGGCAGTAAAATATCCTAAAACTGGCAACTTTTTGCCACAGTAACCTTCTGGATTTACGTCAGGAATATTCAACTCTCTTGCACCTACACTCTCCCAAATTTGTTTGTCCATTAGAGTAAATGTGGAAAATGAGTCTGTCCACATATGTACATCTTTGTTGTCTATACTTATAATGCATTTGGGAGGACAATATACACTGCCCATATCTTCACATTTGTCATCCACATTGCTAACAACTAACATTTCTACTTTACTTTCATCTTCTGAGTTTGACATCACCAGACTTTTTACCACATTTTTATTTTGCTTTACACTAGGAAACTCATCCACTTTGCATACCCTTGAAAAATGGCCCAGTTTCTTACATTTGAAGCATCTGGTGTTAGCAGCAGGGCAATGGGAGGCTACATCTGTGTCTATTCCTTCCGTATCTGAAGAGCACTCTTTTAAAACCCTCAGAGTGGGGTGGTTTGGATTCCACTTTTATACTGATTTTCCAGACAGAAGATGTGAATCCACTGTCTCTGGTTTCAGAACTGGTCTTGGTTTATTCTTTTAATTACATTTTTCTGGCTGCTTCTCGGGCACAGCCTTTGTGCAAGGCGATGGCTTTCACAGCAAGTTGTAATGATACTGGCTGCAAGCATGTGTTTTCAAAACAATTGCAGAACAAAAATATGTGGTTTCTGCACTTGGATATCAACAGGCTTTCTTCAGTAGTAACCAGGAACAGAAAAAGATAAATCCATGTCTAGAAACTTCGTAACAGTCCTCCTGGGTACGTAAGTATTTGCAGACAATGGAGAAATGGCTGTACATATATTAACACATCTATATCACAATATAGTAACAAATGAAACGTTGGGAACCGAGTTCACCCATTGCATTTGAAGTTTGGAGCGTTTTCTGTGCATAAGCTTAACTGTAAAATGAAGTTACACTTCTTTTAACAAAACTATTTTAATGAAATTATGACTTTTTGTGTCATTCCATGTGTAGCCTGACAGTAGCATTGGAATGTGTGAATACAATAGAAAAATATATTAATATTCTCTAATCATGTTCATGCAGTTCAAATACAATTAGAAAGAGTTTCTATCAAAAACTAAAATTACACATTAGATAAAAATGTAAATGTAACTATATTTATCCAATATTGGCTCTTGTCTGCTTCACAGATGTTTGGTGGGTGATAACATCCATCACGAAAAGGCTGTTAGCAATTTGTTAGATAAAAGCACTCGCTCAGCATTGAATCTTATGTAACAAACAACTCTGTTTGCACCTTGAAGGAAGACTTCAAGCTTAAGGACAGAGATAACTGCAGATGCAGTAGTGCTTAGCTAAGGGGATTAAAGTGTTTATAACTTATCTTTCGTTACAGGGCCAAGGTCAGAAATGTAATATATGGCAAAAGATACAACATGCAACATCTGAAGATACTGTAACTCTGTAAACTGCAGGAAGCTCAATGCTGTAATTCTGAAAATGTTCCATAATACATAAATTGAAAGAGTACACGTATCAAATTCGAGAATTGTAATTTAAAGCTCCCTTCAACCAATTTTTTGAGACTTCAACAATCGCATCTTAGTCCATGACTCACTTCTGGCAACTGTCCATTACAGTGCAGAAGTTGCATGTTTTTACCATGTAATAGAGATTCTTGGTCTGCAGATGTTCTGCCAAGGCCTAGCCTGCTCTCTTACCCTCTAGAAAAGCCTGGCTCTACCTCCCTCTTTCAGTATCTCTACTGACAACGACTTGCTGAGGTACACAAAAATTCCACACTTCAAGGTCAAGTCAAGTCAAGTCAGAGGATTTATATAGCGCACTACATACCCAGGGGGTCTCAAGGCGCTTAAGAAGGGGTGGGGAGTTACTTGTCAAATATCCATGTTTTAAGTTGCTTTCTGAATGCTAGGTGGTTCTGGGTAAGGCGAAGGTAAGTGGGAAGAGAGTTCCAGGTTTTAGCTGCCAGGTAGGAGAAGGATCTACCTCCCATGGTGGTCTTGTTGATGCGAGGTACAGTGGCAAGGGCTTGGTTGCAAGATCGAAGCTGGCGGGAGGGGGTGTAGAAGGACAGTCATGTGTTGAGGCATTCTGGTCCGATTTCGTAGAGTGCTTTGTGTGCGTGGGTTAGGAGCCGGAAAGTGATCCTCTTATTGACGGGAAGCCAGTGGAGGTTTTTCAGGTGACCAGAGATATGTTCTTTACGCGGGATGTCTAATATGAGCCTGGCAGAGGCGTTTTGGATTCGTTGGAGTTTTTTCTGGAGTTTAGCGGTAGTCCCGGCGTATAGGGTGTTTCCGTAGTCCAGGCGGCTCGTGACCAGTGCGTGGGTGACCGTTTTCCTAGTTTCGGTGGGGATCCAACGAAATGTTTTTTTGAGCATGCGAAGAATGTTGAAGCAGGATGAGGAGACGGCGTTGACTTGTCTGTTCATTGAAAGTGAGGAATGCAGGATGACGCCCAGGTTCCGTGCGTGGTCTGTCGGGATGGGTGCTTTTCCAAGGGCTTCTGGCCACCAAGAGTCGTCCCATGCGGAGGGGGAGGAACCTAAGATGAGGACTTCTGTTTTATCAGAGTTCAGTTTCAGATGGCTGTGTTTCATCCATTCGGCTACTTCTTTCATTCCTTCATGTAGGTTGGTTTTGGCGGTGCTAGGGTCATTGGTGAGTGATAGGATCAGTTGAGTGTCATCCGCGTAGGAGATGATGTTTAGGTTGTGTTGGCGGGCGATGGCCGCGAGGGGGCTCATGTATACGTTGAAAAGGGTGGGGCTGAGTGAAGATCCTTGTGGTACGCCGCAGATGACTTCAGTGGCCACTGACTTGAATGGTGGGAGGCGGACTTTCTGGGTTCTTCCGGTGAGGAACGAGGTGATCCATTCCAGTGCTTTTCCTTGGATTCCGATGTTTCTGAGTCGCTGTAGAAGGGTGCTATGACAGACTGTGTCAAAGGCTGCGGAGAGGTCGAGGAGGATGAGGGCGACTGTGTCTCCATTGTCCAGTAGGGTTCGAATGTCGTCTGTTGCTGCGATGAGGGCGGTCTCAGTGCTGTGTTTTGCTCGGAAGCCGGACTGTGAGGAGTCGAGGGATTTGTTGGCTTCGAGGAAGGCGGCGAGCTGGTTGTTGACAGCTTTCTCGATGACTTTGGCCGGGAATGGAAGGAGCGAGATAGGGCGGTAGTTTTTGAGTTCGGTGGGGTCAGCTGTGGGTTTCTTCAGGAGGGCGCAGAGTTCAGCATGTTTCCAGCTTTCCGGGAAGGTGGCAGATTTGAAGGAACAGTTGATGACGTCTCGGAGGTGCGGTGCTATGATGGAGTCTGCTTTGTTGAAGATGTGGTGAGGGCATGGGTCTGTGGGGGAACCTGAGTGGATGGAGTTCATCAGGCGGATGGTATCCTCAGTGGAGATTGTGTTCCAGTCATTAAGGATGTTTGAGGGGGGTGAAGGTCCAGCAGATGGTTGGGTGGGTTGGTCTCCGGGTTGGTTGTCGAAGCTGTTGTGGATGTCTGCAATTTTGTTGTGGAAGAATGAGGCTAGGGAGTTGCAGAGGGCTTGAGAGGGGGTGATGTCGTTAGAGTTGGCCGAGGGATTGGTAAATTCCTTGACGATGTTGAAGAGTTCCTTGCTGTTGTGGGCGTTGTTATCTAGTCGTTCCTTGAAGGCGGTTTTCTTGGCCTTTCGGATCAGTTGATGGTGTATGCGGGTGGCGTTTTTGAAGGTGTCCTTGGTGCTGGTGGTTGGGTCTTTTTTCCAGGCCTTCTCAAGGGAGCGGCAGAGTTTCTTGGATTTCTTAAGATCATCGTTGAACCATGAGGCCTTCTTGCTGCCAAGTTTGCTTTGTCGGTTTTTCAGTGGTGCTAGGATGTCGGCGCTGTTGGATAGCCAAAGGGTGAGGTTGGTGGCGGCTTGGTCGGGGTTTGATGAATGGGCTGGGGGGTTTAGCAGAAGCGATGAGGAGATCTGGTCGATGGTGATTTTGTTCCAGTTTCTTTGCAGAGTTGGTTGGGGGTGTTTGTTGGGTTTGGGCTTGTTGTAGGTGAAGTGAACGCAGCTGTGGTCAGTCCAAAGGAGCTTCGTGGTGTGGCTGAAGGAGACATGATTGCTGGAGGTGAAGATAGGGTCGAGGGTGTGACCTGCGATGTGGGTGGGGGAAGTGACCAGTTGTTTAAGTCCGAGGTTGGCGAGGTTGTCAAGCAGGGTGGTGGAGTTGCGGTCGTTGTTCTTTTCAAGGTGAAAGTTGAGGTCTCCTAGAAGGATGTAATCTTTGGAGGGGAGCGCGTGTGGAGTGATGAAGTCCGTGATGTCCTCACTAAATTGTGCGCGGGGTCCTGGAGGCCTGTAAAGGAGGGTGCCTCTGAGTGTAGTCTTGGGGTCGATGTGGATCTGGAAGTGAAGGTGTTCAGAGTTGGCGAGGTTGACGTCAGAGCTGGTTGAGATATGGATGGATTTCTTATGGACGATAGCGATTCCTCCTCCTGTGTGGCCGGTGCGGTCCTTGCGTATGATCTTATAATCTTCTGGGATGGCAATGGTGATGTCTGGGGCGGAGGAGGCGTTCATCCATGTTTCAGTAAGGAAGGCGACGTCCGGAGAGATGGTGTCTAGTAGATTCCATAGGTCAATGGCGTGCCTATGGACCGATCGGGTGTTGAGCAAGATGCATTGTAGGTGGTTGGTGTCGGGAATCTGAGGTGTGATCGTAGCGGAGTGGTTGACGTTGCAGAGGAATTTGCAGGAGTAGCATGAGAAAGGTCCATGGGTGTGTCCAGGAGCGGCTTGGACGCAGTTTGGGGAACGGCCGGGGTTAAGGGCTAGGAGGGTGGTGGCATCGTAGGTAATGCGGGAGGGCTGGGAAATGCGAGGGCCAGGGGGTCTGGCGCTGGGCGCGGTCCAGGCGCGGACGGGCGTAGACGGGCTTACCTTTGGCGCACCTTCGGCGCGAATTGGGCGCGGTCGCTGCGCGTGAACGCTGCACGCGGGAGTAACTGTCATATATGGATGGTGGAGGGGGAGGGGCGAGGGCGGCTCAGCTGGGAGGCGGGGCGGGCTACAGATGACCACAACAACAACAAAATGGAGGCGGAGGGGGGAGCACAGCGGAGCGCTAGGGCAAACGCGCAAATACAGTGAAAAGCGGCAAATTTAAAATCAAAAGTGCAACTTAATCAGAGCGGCAACCAGGCACACAGCAGGCAGCAATAATTAGGCAGATTAAGCAAAGCAATGCAGCACAACGATACCGAGTGTCACAGAGGGACACTGGGGAGCGACCACTCAGTCCGAGGGAGAGGAGCGAGTCACGGCGCTTTCCGGTAGGGGAGCGCTGATCTGGTCAGTGGGAGGGCGGCTCAGCTGGGAGGCGGGGCGGGCTACAGATGACCACAACAACAACAAAATGGAGGCGGAGGGGGGAGCACAGCGGAGCGCTAGGGCAAACGCGCAAATACAGTGAAAAGCGGCAAATTTAACATCAAAAGTGCAACTTAATCAGAGCGGCAACCAGGCACACAGCAGGCAGCAATAATTAGGCAGATTAAGCAAAGCAATGCAGCACAACGATACCGAGTAAAAAAGTGAACATTCAGAATCATAACCATTATATTCTTAAAAAAATTAAAAGCATGGTTAGTGTTCAGTAGAGTTTTCCTCAGTAAAAAGGGATCGGTTATGCCCCTTGCTGTTCTACAAATACAACTATGTATCAACTAAATGGTGAAAGCTGTGTGAGCACTTAATGTCGGGAAATATCCTTTACACCGCAACTTTTACCATGCAGTGCCTTTATAACGCAGGTTTTTCAACGCAAGTCATTACAACGAATTGCGCTGGGGGGCGCTGTAGGATAGGTAATAGTTTAATTTACTATCCAACACCTTCCCTACTATCCACGGGGACTGGAGTTGGAATAGTAAATTAAACTATGCACTATCCAGCACCCCCAACGCAAGTCGTTGTAACGACTTGCGTTGAAAAACCTGCGTTGTAAAGGCATGCGTTGCAAAAGCATGCGTTGCAACAACGTACATCCCTTAATGTCATTAAGGAGTGTATATTTCACATGAACATATAAAGGTATTTAGGATACTGGCTATTCAAATATGGTGCAGGTGTGCAGGTGTTCTGCCAATGCCTTGTCTGCACCATCTCCTGTTTAGAAGAGCGTGGTTCTCTCCCTTTCTTCCCTAATTTTGGTTCTGACGCTGTAGAATTCCAAGAGCTTAACAGAGGCTGCTCAAATCATCTTTTGTGTTTATACCCCTTGCTCCTTTACTCTACCTTTAGAAATAGTATTACTTTTCCATTCAATGTATGCAGTGGATACAAACCAGACCAATCCCTTCACACGTCATTATGGGCCATTCTGTGGTTGCTAGCAGAACCTGTGGTCTCTATAGAAATATTTTGTTTTTGATAAAACTGAGCACCATTCTTCACCATCCATTGGCAAGGTAGGGACCATGACTGTTTTCCTGCACAAACAGGTACAGGACTGACCCTTTTCCATACTCTAAACTAGTAAGGAAAAAATGATCCATATTAAAAACAAGTAACAGGCTAATCCTCACACAAATAATATTGGATGAATGAACTATTTCAAACATTCACCAAATACCTACTACAACTAGAAAATGTTGCAGTTTCCATTGAATACAACTGAATAGTAGAGAGTCAGTGATCCTACTGTTTGTTGATAACATTTCTGTGTTTGTCTTCTCGTTTATGGCTATTTTATTTGGACTACTTGCCATCAACGATAGGAATGTTCTTATGGCCTTATTGTAGGAGAGTAGGGTCTGCTATCCTATGGTCACCCCAATTTTTGCTTTTTGCTTCACTGGTTTTCGACTTACTGAGGCTGTGGGCCTGCTAATCAGACCCCCAGCCTGCTGTTCTCTCTCTAAATTTGTAATACATGTGCTATAGGTACATACCACAATTGGAAATGGACTCCTTGTCAGCCCCTGTACCATGCACTATAGGTGCCCAGGGCATAGGTGCCACCAAGGCCTACCAGGGGCTGAAGCATAGCTTTTGCCACCCCTGGCTGGTTCTTAAATTGACACAACTGGCTGATCACTCAGCTGGGGCAAGTGGGTGTAATCACCCCTTGCTTAGATATAGTATACCTATATCTAAACCTATATCTGGACACATATATAGCCTGTAAGCCACTCCTATGGAAGGCCTCATCAATCCTGGAGGCAGAGTGCGTGGTTTTATGTGAGATGGTGCTCTGGCGTGAGCTAAGCCTGTCTGCAGCTGTCGGGAACAACTCCCTAAGCTGATCCGGGATAATGCCATACCATATACTCTTAAGCGCATTATAATCCTCGCGGTTATATAGCAACTTTGGTTTGGCTTTATCAAAACATGTCGTGTAAGGTGTCATACGAATTGGAATACTATCCCCTCGCCAGTTCTGGCGACGGGGATAGCATTCCACCCTTCTAGAGGGAGAAGACATGTTACTTTACTGAAACGCGGTTGATTTAAAATGAGCCTCAGATCCACAAAATGGATGCCCCTGCCACAGACACGGGTCTGACCTCCTGCTGCTGACCGAAACCCGGCAGAGGAGGCCTGGACAAAGAGTTTCCTGTCACAGGGCGGTGTCAAACCACCCCAGACAGGAGATAGTGGATTGGAGTAGGGAGGTTTCAATGAAACCAGACACTGCCTGGGGAGCACAAGGCTGCCCCTTGCAGGATCCGGCCAAACCGGTTCTGGGGCCTCCCAGCCCCTGTCCCAGCGCGGCCAGGATCAAAGGAGAGGGGTGTAACCACCCCCTTCCTGGGTCCCACCCATAGGAGGGGACCTAGCAGGATGTCCAACCCCCTAGATTCGAATAAGAGGGGGAGCAGTCCCAACGGACCTCAGATCATCCTGAAGAAACATAAGAAACGAAATCTGGACCCTTCGACTTTCTACACGACGTGAGAAGACTGAAGAATCTCCCTTGTGGTCAAGGAGTGACCACCCTGTGCAAACAGGCACCATCCAGCCCTCGACCCTTGCTTTGTTGCAGTTCCCGCTGGAACTCGAGCGACAGAGATCGACGAGATCAAGCTTGCCTGCCTTCTACCTGCCCGATCCACAGTCCCTGCAGAGCTGAGACCCGTGGAGGCGACCGGAAGCGTGGGGCACGCTATCTTGAAAAGGCCACGAGACGCTGACCGTGCGGCCCACGAGTGACCCTCGAAGCTGTACACCGGGGTTTGAGAAGCCCCAGCCCCGAGCTCCACTTGCATCAAAGCTCACCCCTCCACACTCGCTGAGTGCTGCGTGGGGCCCTTCTGCTTGTGTGCGCTCGACGCGTTGGCCCGGTCACTTGCCAGCTGGCTTGTGGCCCCTGTGCCGACAAACTTTGAAATCCGACTTGCTTTTCTGGTTGCTCCAGATCTGCACCAGCTCCTGTGAAAAGGAGCACCCACTCTGACCCTCCTGGTTCGAGTGATAAGCAATCTCCCGGTTCCGCGTGGATTGCTTTTGCCGAGTGCTGTTTGCTACAATCTTCAAGCCGACGGTGCTGACGGCGAGAGCCTACGTGGGACAGATCGTGACCTGCTCCTGGACGTCGCAGATGCCCCAGAGCCCACGTGACAGCGGAGAGAAGCCTATCGACAACCGCCTGATTGCGCCCGACATTGCCTGGTTCCGTCCTGGTTCCACCCTGGTCACTGCTGAGTGACCCAGACTCTGTCCCCTCTGCTTTCAGGTACTTTTCTACATCGATCCACCCTTGGATCGCACCGGACACTTCTGCTTCACAGCGCCTGCAGCTGCAACAGCTCCAAGCACCCAGAACCTGCGTGACAGAACCCGACGCCACTTCGACCCGGTGCACCCACGGCCTGTGGGTGAGGTAACTTTGCAACGCCGGTGTATTTACACTGGTACACACCTCTAGGGTCTGTGTCTAAAGTTTTGTGTTCCTAGGTTCAGCGGAAGTATCTTTTTATTCACTTAAACTGACTTTTACGCACCATTGCCAGTGCATTGGTGCGCGCCGCACTTTCCGTGCTGCACCCGTCTCCTGTGGGCTACTCCCGACTTCTTCATTGCTTGTCCTGACTGCTCCCAGCGAATCTCTAGGCCCTAGGCCTAACCATTGTTCGTAAAGTGTTACTTATACCACTTTTTTTGATATATGGTCTGAGTGGCCCCCCGCCCTCAGCCATAATTGTGCCAACTTTCTATGTGTAACAGTGCTTTTGATTTAACGCTTGTGCCCCTTTCCTCATAAAGAGTACTGGGGAGTAATTTAGTAATAAATACATATATTTTTATAATATATACTTGTGTGGTGTCCTTTCATTTGATTACAGGATTGTATGTGGTAAAACAAGCTCGCTTAACACGACCTCTTAAGTTAAGCCTTTAAGGCTGCTTAGTCCATGCTACCACTAGGATAGCTTGTCTACAAGGTTGACTTACAACCTGACATCTTTGGGGTTTGTTTGGACTGATAACCAGTGGTTCCAGAATTGGAAACACTACCTATCAGGCCAACTTCTCACATTGGTGGCAGCGGTGGGATTTGAGCTTGCTGTTTGTTTTACCATTGCAATCTTTATCAAATTGAAAGATCACATCAAGTACCTCTAGGTACATATAAATCAAAAGCTTAGCATATTAAGTTCTACTGAACTTAGTAGTTGTAGATTAAAGGGATTAGCACACCCTGACTACAACTCACTAGCAAGGTACAGTAGGAAACCACTTAGTGTAGGTAAGTGCACCACTTACACCTCACTAGCAGTCATGTCTGATACAGGTAGAGCCTCAGGCTCTGCTCCTGTAGAAGTTGATCCTATAGGGACAACATCCAGATATGACAACCTTAGCCACAAAGACCTGAGTGCCTTGTGCACAGCCAGGGGGCTAAAAAAGGGCAGAGGCCCTACCATTCCTTCCCTAATAGCTCTCCTAGAAAAGGATGACCTAGACAAGGTGAGTCAGACTCCCTTAGAAACAGAGGAAGGGATAAACTCCCCTGAGAATGAGGATCTTCAAGATGATGTAGTGGAGGAGGAAGAAGAAGAGGAAGGCTCTGATGTAGATGAGCCTGAAGATCAGGATCAGGTGGGAAACCAGGTACAGGTTGCCAGGCTTAACCAGGCCAACTTGGACCTACATGGGAATGGAGGGGGCCAGCACCACTCCAGATCTCATAACCAAATTCTCCCAGGTAATAGAAGGGAGAGATCTCTGTCAAGGGACTCTCACCTTTCTAGTGCCTCAAGAGAATCTCAAAGAGGGATGACTCCCTCCCAGAGAAAAGAGCATAGGGCCAGGATGAGGGCTGTCCAACTCCAAATAGAAAGGGAAGAGGTAGCCTTGGCTCAAGCTAAACTTGCTTTAGCAAGAGAGAAAAAATTGTGTGGCTTAGATGCCACTGGTGGCAGCAAAGTTCCTAAAGAAAAAGACAGGGCCTATGACAATAGAAACCTGACAAAAATTGTGCCCCCCTACAAGGAAGGGGATGATATCCACAAATGGATGACTGCTCTTGAGAGGGCCTGCATGGTACAGCAGGTCCCTGAGGATCAGTGGGCAGCAATTTTATGGTACTCCTTTTCTGAGAAAGGGAGGGACAGGCTCCTCACTGTTAGACCTGAGGATGCCAAAAACTACTCTGTTCTGAAGAGTGCTCTTATTGAAGGGTTTGGCCTAACCACTGAGCAATACAGGTTGTTGTTCAGAGACACCCAAAAAGCACAGACTCAGGACTGGACTGATTTTGTAGATTGTGCCACTAAGGCTCTGGAGGGTTGGCTGCAGGGAAGTAAAGTTTCAGACTATACAGGATTGTACAATCTTATGATGAGAGAACAGATCCTTAATAACTGTCAGAACCAGCTGTTGCATCAATACCTTGTTGACTCTGATTTGACCTCTCCCCAAGAATTGGGAAAGAAGGCAGACAAATGGGTCAGAACAAGGATTAAGCAGAAAAACCAGAACCAAGGTGACCAGAAGAAAACAGACCAGAAGGGTGGGAATCAGAAAGATAAAGAAAAGGACCAGAAGTCTTCAGGCCCCCAAACTAGCAATAAGGAGGGGGGTTCCCAAAATGGAAACAAGAAAAAGAAGAATGATGGCCCAAAGAAACCTTGGTGTAATACCTGCAAATCAGTTTCACACTGGGGCAGTGAATGCACTAAGAAAAATCCAGTCCCCACCACTGCAGCTCCTAAAGCAACTGCACCCCCTAGTACAGTCAGCAGTGGTGGTACACAGCCAAAGGGTTTAGTAGGGTTGACCCTGGGTACTGAGGTGGAATCTGGCCTAGTCAGAATCCCCACACAGGCAGTTCTCCTATATGATGTGGACATATCTTTGCCCACTGCAGTAAGCCCCAGTAACCTGGGCAAATATAGGCAGACTCCCTTAATTAATGAGAAACTGGCTCAGGCCTACAGGGACACTTGTGCCAGTGTCACAATGGTGGCACCTGGCTTTGTGGACCCTGGACAAATTGTACTAGGTGAAAGTTACCTAGTGACCAATGCAAGCAACTCCACTACTTCCCATAGTGTGGCTGTTGTGAACTTCTCCTGGGGAGGGGTAGATGGCCTAAAGAAAGTTGTTGTGAGTGCAGACCTCCCAGTAGACTGTCTGTTAGGCAATGATCTTGAAAGCTCAGTTTGGTCAGAAGTGGAGTACAGGACTCATGCAGAAATGCTAGGGATTTCAGCTCATGTCCTTGCAGTGACAAGGTCTCAGGCTAAGAAGTGCCTTCCTGAACCAGTGGTGGATCTTGAAACAATAGACCAACCACAACCCAAGAGAAGGAGCAATAGGGTTAAGGCTGTGCCTTCCCACTTGCCCCAGGTTGAGGATCAGGTTTCACAGGAAACTGATTCTGCAGTCCAAGAGGAGACTGTCTCTGAGGAGCTTGAACCTGATCAGGTTGAGTTTCTGGGGACAGGGGGACCCTCAAGGGCAGACCTGGGGCAGGCTCAATTAGATTGCCCTTCACTTGAACCCCTCAGACAGCAAGCTGCTGCTGAGGCTGCAGGGAATGCTCAAGGTACCCATAAGGTGTATTGGGATGAAGGACTCCTTTATTCAGAGGCTAGAGACCCCAAGCCTGGCACCACCAGGAGGTTGGTTATACCTTTGAAGTTTAGGGGCTTCCTTCTTACCTTGGCCCATGATATTCCCCTTGCAGGACACTTAGGCCAGAATAAGACTTGGGACAGGCTTGTTCCACACTTTCACTGGCCTCACATGTCAGAAAATGTCAAGGAGTTTTGTCGCTCCTGTGTCACTTGCCAAGCCAGTGGTAAGTCAGGTGGCACAACAAAGGCCCCCCTGATACCACTACCTGTGGTGGGGGTACCCTTTGAAAGAGTTGGAATAGACATTGTGGGTCCCATGGATCCTCAAACAGCATCTGGGCACAGATTTATACTGGTGGTAGTGGATCATGCCACCAGGTACCCAGAAGCAATTCCCCTGAGGACCACCACAGCTCCTGTGGTGGCAAAAGCCCTCATTGCAGTTTTCTCAAGAGTGGGCTTTCCAAAGGAGGTTCTTTCAGACAGAGGTACCAACTTCATGTCTGGATACTTAAAAGCAATGTGGAAAGAGTGTGGAGTAAACTATAAGTTTACCACACCCTACCATCCACAGTGCAATGGGCTTGTGGAAAGGTTCAACAAGACCCTAAAGGGAATGATAAAAGGGTTACCAGAGAAGCTTAGGCGGAAATGGGACATCCTTTTACCCTGCTTGCTCTTTGCTTACAGAGAGGTCCCACAGAAGGGGGTTGGCTACAGCCCTTTTGAACTTTTGTTTGGCCACCCTGTAAGAGGTCCATTGAGTTTGGTGAAGGAAGGATGGGAGTTACCTCTCAAAAAGCCTAAACTAGACATTGTGGATTATGTACTTGGTCTCCGCTCCAGGATGGCTGAATACATGGAGAGAGCATCCAAAAACCTGGAGGCCAGTCAGGAATTACAGAAAGCCTGGCATGACCAAAAGGCTGTTCTGGTTGAGTACCAGCCAGGGCAGAAGGTGTGGGTGTTGGACCCAGTGGGGCCAGCAGCTCTCCAGGACCAATGGACTGGACCCTACCCTATCATTGAAAAGAAGGGAGAAGTCACCTACCTGGTTGACTTTGGCACCCCTAGGAGCCCCCACAGGGTGCTCCATGTCAATCGTTTGAAAGCATTTGTTGACAGGGAGGACATGAGTCTCCTCATGGCCACAGATGGGGAACAGGAGGAAGAGAGTGACCCTCTCCCAGACCTGCTTTCCCAGAACCCTGATGATGGTTCAGTTGATGGAGTAGCCTTGGCAGGCAGCCTCACTGAGCAGCAACAGGTGGACTGCAAGCAGGTGTTGCAGGCCCACAGACAATTGTTTTCACTCACACCCAGTCAGACTAACTGGTGCACCCATGAGGTGGATACTGGTGACAATCTGCCTGTGAAGAATAAAATCTACAGGCAACCTGACCATGTCAGGGATTGTATAAAGGCTGAGGTGCAAAAGATGTTGGAGCTTGGAGTGATTGAGCCATCAGAGAGCCCATGGGCTAGCCCAGTGGTCCTTGTGCCAAAACCTCATACCAAAGATGGGAAGAGAGAAATGAGGTTTTGTGTGGACTACAGAGGTCTCAATGCTGTCACTAGGACAGATGCTCATCCCATTCCAAGAGCAGATGAGCTCATTGATAAATTGGCTTCTGCCAAGTTTCTGAGCACATTTGATTTGACAGCTGGCTACTGGCAAATCAGACTAGCTGAGGAGTCAAAAGCCAAAACAGCATTCTCTACCCCTAGTGGGCATTATCAGTTTGTGGTAATGCCCTTTGGTTTGAAGAATGCACCTGCCACTTTCCAAAGGTTGGTGAACCAAGTCCTTGCTGGGTTGGATGACTTTTGCGCAGCATATCTAGATGATATTGCTGTCTTTAGCTCCACCTGGGAGGATCACCTGATCCACCTGAAGAAGGTTCTGGAGGCCCTGCAAAAGGCAGGCCTGACTATCAAGGCTACTAAGTGCCAGATAGGGCAGAGCAAGGTTGTGTACTTGGGCCACCTAGTAGGTGGGGGTCAAGTTCAACCACTGGAGAGCAAGATCCAGACCATACAGGACTGGACTCCTCCAACTACCCAGACACAAGTCAGAGCCTTCTTGGGCCTGACTGGGTATTACAGAAAATTTGTAAAGAACTATGGGTCCATTGTGACACCATTGAATGACTTGACATCCAAGAAGATGCCCAAAAAGGTTCAGTGGACAGTTAGCTGTCAAAAGGCATTTGATGACCTGAAGAAGGCCATGTGCTCTGCACCTATCCTGAAGAGTCCTGACTACTCCAAACAGTTCATTGTACAGACAGATGCTTCTGAGTTGGGGGTGGGAGCTGTGCTTTCACAACTTAATCAAGATGGTCAAGACCAGCCCATTGCTTTTATTAGCAGAAGGCTGACCCCCAGGGAGAAACGTTGGTCAGCTATTGAGAGGGAGGCCTTTGCTGTGGTTTGGGCCCTGAAGAAGTTGAGGCCATACTTGTTTGGTACTCACTTCCTAATTCAGACAGACCATAAGCCCCTCTTGTGGCTAAATCAGATGAAGGGTGAAAATCCCAAACTGCTCAGGTGGTCCATTTCCCTACAGGGGATGGACTTTACAGTGGAGCACCGCCCAGGGACTGACCATGGTAATGCAGATGGTCTCTCCAGGTACTTCCACTTAGAACATGAAGACTTATCTGGTCAAGGTTAAGTTTAATGTCCCTGCGTTTGGGGGGGGGTTATGTAGGAGAGTAGGGTCTGCTATCCTATGGTCACCCCAATTTTTGCTTTTTGCTTCACTGGTTTTCGACTTACTGAGGCTGTGGGCCTGCTAATCAGACCCCCAGCCTGCTGTTCTCTCTCTAAATTTGTAATACATGTGCTATAGGTACATACCACAATTGGAAATGGACTCCTTGTCAGCCCCTGTACCATGCACTATAGGTGCCCAGGGCATAGGTGCCACCAAGGCCTACCAGGGGCTGAAGCATAGCTTTTGCCACCCCTGGCTGGTTCTTAAATTGACACAACTGGCTGATCACTCAGCTGGGGCAAGTGGGTGTAATCACCCCTTGCTTAGATATAGTATACCTATATCTAAACCTATATCTGGACACATATATAGCCTGTAAGCCACTCCTATGGAAGGCCTCATCAATCCTGGAGGCAGAGTGCGTGGTTTTATGTGAGATGGTGCTCTGGCGTGAGCTAAGCCTGTCTGCAGCTGTCGGGAACAACTCCCTAAGCTGATCCGGGATAATGCCATACCATATACTCTTAAGCGCATTATAATCCTCGCGGTTATATAGCAACTTTGGTTTGGCTTTATCAAAACATGTCGTGTAAGGTGTCATACGAATTGGAATACTATCCCCTCGCCAGTTCTGGCGACGGGGATAGCATTCCACCCTTCTAGAGGGAGAAGACATGTTACTTTACTGAAACGCGGTTGATTTAAAATGAGCCTCAG
This sequence comes from Lissotriton vulgaris, assembly GCF_964263255.1. Classification (NCBI taxonomy): domain Eukaryota; kingdom Metazoa; phylum Chordata; class Amphibia; order Caudata; family Salamandridae; genus Lissotriton; species Lissotriton vulgaris. Next base: position 214,814,036 of record NC_141688.1, on the reverse strand, counting down.
ATCCACAAAATGGATGCCCCTGCCACAGACACGGGTCTGACCTCCTGCTGCTGACCGAAACCCGGCAGAGGAGGCCTGGACAAAGAGTTTCCTGTCACAGGGCGGTGTCAAACCACCCCAGACAGGAGATAGTGGATTGGAGTAGGGAGGTTTCAATGAAACCAGACACTGCCTGGGGAGCACAAGGCTGCCCCTTGCAGGATCCGGCCAAACCGGTTCTGGGGCCTCCCAGCCCCTGTCCCAGCGCGGCCAGGATCAAAGGAGAGGGGTGTAACCACCCCCTTCCTGGGTCCCACCCATAGGAGGGGACCTAGCAGGATGTCCAACCCCCTAGATTCGAATAAGAGGGGGAGCAGTCCCAACGGACCTCAGATCATCCTGAAGAAACATAAGAAACGAAATCTGGACCCTTCGACTTTCTACACGACGTGAGAAGACTGAAGAATCTCCCTTGTGGTCAAGGAGTGACCACCCTGTGCAAACAGGCACCATCCAGCCCTCGACCCTTGCTTTGTTGCAGTTCCCGCTGGAACTCGAGCGACAGAGATCGACGAGATCAAGCTTGCCTGCCTTCTACCTGCCCGATCCACAGTCCCTGCAGAGCTGAGACCCGTGGAGGCGACCGGAAGCGTGGGGCACGCTATCTTGAAAAGGCCACGAGACGCTGACCGTGCGGCCCACGAGTGACCCTCGAAGCTGTACACCGGGGTTTGAGAAGCCCCAGCCCCGAGCTCCACTTGCATCAAAGCTCACCCCTCCACACTCGCTGAGTGCTGCGTGGGGCCCTTCTGCTTGTGTGCGCTCGACGCGTTGGCCCGGTCACTTGCCAGCTGGCTTGTGGCCCCTGTGCCGACAAACTTTGAAATCCGACTTGCTTTTCTGGTTGCTCCAGATCTGCACCAGCTCCTGTGAAAAGGAGCACCCACTCTGACCCTCCTGGTTCGAGTGATAAGCAATCTCCCGGTTCCGCGTGGATTGCTTTTGCCGAGTGCTGTTTGCTACAATCTTCAAGCCGACGGTGCTGACGGCGAGAGCCTACGTGGGACAGATCGTGACCTGCTCCTGGACGTCGCAGATGCCCCAGAGCCCACGTGACAGCGGAGAGAAGCCTATCGACAACCGCCTGATTGCGCCCGACATTGCCTGGTTCCGTCCTGGTTCCACCCTGGTCACTGCTGAGTGACCCAGACTCTGTCCCCTCTGCTTTCAGGTACTTTTCTACATCGATCCACCCTTGGATCGCACCGGACACTTCTGCTTCACAGCGCCTGCAGCTGCAACAGCTCCAAGCACCCAGAACCTGCGTGACAGAACCCGACGCCACTTCGACCCGGTGCACCCACGGCCTGTGGGTGAGGTAACTTTGCAACGCCGGTGTATTTACACTGGTACACACCTCTAGGGTCTGTGTCTAAAGTTTTGTGTTCCTAGGTTCAGCGGAAGTATCTTTTTATTCACTTAAACTGACTTTTACGCACCATTGCCAGTGCATTGGTGCGCGCCGCACTTTCCGTGCTGCACCCGTCTCCTGTGGGCTACTCCCGACTTCTTCATTGCTTGTCCTGACTGCTCCCAGCGAATCTCTAGGCCCTAGGCCTAACCATTGTTCGTAAAGTGTTACTTATACCACTTTTTTTGATATATGGTCTGAGTGGCCCCCCGCCCTCAGCCATAATTGTGCCAACTTTCTATGTGTAACAGTGCTTTTGATTTAACGCTTGTGCCCCTTTCCTCATAAAGAGTACTGGGGAGTAATTTAGTAATAAATACATATATTTTTATAATATATACTTGTGTGGTGTCCTTTCATTTGATTACAGGATTGTATGTGGTAAAACAAGCTCGCTTAACACGACCTCTTAAGTTAAGCCTTTAAGGCTGCTTAGTCCATGCTACCACTAGGATAGCTTGTCTACAAGGTTGACTTACAACCTGACATCTTTGGGGTTTGTTTGGACTGATAACCAGTGGTTCCAGAATTGGAAACACTACCTATCAGGCCAACTTCTCACATTGGTGGCAGCGGTGGGATTTGAGCTTGCTGTTTGTTTTACCATTGCAATCTTTATCAAATTGAAAGATCACATCAAGTACCTCTAGGTACATATAAATCAAAAGCTTAGCATATTAAGTTCTACTGAACTTAGTAGTTGTAGATTAAAGGGATTAGCACACCCTGACTACAACTCACTAGCAAGGTACAGTAGGAAACCACTTAGTGTAGGTAAGTGCACCACTTACACCTCACTAGCAGTCATGTCTGATACAGGTAGAGCCTCAGGCTCTGCTCCTGTAGAAGTTGATCCTATAGGGACAACATCCAGATATGACAACCTTAGCCACAAAGACCTGAGTGCCTTGTGCACAGCCAGGGGGCTAAAAAAGGGCAGAGGCCCTACCATTCCTTCCCTAATAGCTCTCCTAGAAAAGGATGACCTAGACAAGGTGAGTCAGACTCCCTTAGAAACAGAGGAAGGGATAAACTCCCCTGAGAATGAGGATCTTCAAGATGATGTAGTGGAGGAGGAAGAAGAAGAGGAAGGCTCTGATGTAGATGAGCCTGAAGATCAGGATCAGGTGGGAAACCAGGTACAGGTTGCCAGGCTTAACCAGGCCAACTTGGACCTACATGGGAATGGAGGGGGCCAGCACCACTCCAGATCTCATAACCAAATTCTCCCAGGTAATAGAAGGGAGAGATCTCTGTCAAGGGACTCTCACCTTTCTAGTGCCTCAAGAGAATCTCAAAGAGGGATGACTCCCTCCCAGAGAAAAGAGCATAGGGCCAGGATGAGGGCTGTCCAACTCCAAATAGAAAGGGAAGAGGTAGCCTTGGCTCAAGCTAAACTTGCTTTAGCAAGAGAGAAAAAATTGTGTGGCTTAGATGCCACTGGTGGCAGCAAAGTTCCTAAAGAAAAAGACAGGGCCTATGACAATAGAAACCTGACAAAAATTGTGCCCCCCTACAAGGAAGGGGATGATATCCACAAATGGATGACTGCTCTTGAGAGGGCCTGCATGGTACAGCAGGTCCCTGAGGATCAGTGGGCAGCAATTTTATGGTACTCCTTTTCTGAGAAAGGGAGGGACAGGCTCCTCACTGTTAGACCTGAGGATGCCAAAAACTACTCTGTTCTGAAGAGTGCTCTTATTGAAGGGTTTGGCCTAACCACTGAGCAATACAGGTTGTTGTTCAGAGACACCCAAAAAGCACAGACTCAGGACTGGACTGATTTTGTAGATTGTGCCACTAAGGCTCTGGAGGGTTGGCTGCAGGGAAGTAAAGTTTCAGACTATACAGGATTGTACAATCTTATGATGAGAGAACAGATCCTTAATAACTGTCAGAACCAGCTGTTGCATCAATACCTTGTTGACTCTGATTTGACCTCTCCCCAAGAATTGGGAAAGAAGGCAGACAAATGGGTCAGAACAAGGATTAAGCAGAAAAACCAGAACCAAGGTGACCAGAAGAAAACAGACCAGAAGGGTGGGAATCAGAAAGATAAAGAAAAGGACCAGAAGTCTTCAGGCCCCCAAACTAGCAATAAGGAGGGGGGTTCCCAAAATGGAAACAAGAAAAAGAAGAATGATGGCCCAAAGAAACCTTGGTGTAATACCTGCAAATCAGTTTCACACTGGGGCAGTGAATGCACTAAGAAAAATCCAGTCCCCACCACTGCAGCTCCTAAAGCAACTGCACCCCCTAGTACAGTCAGCAGTGGTGGTACACAGCCAAAGGGTTTAGTAGGGTTGACCCTGGGTACTGAGGTGGAATCTGGCCTAGTCAGAATCCCCACACAGGCAGTTCTCCTATATGATGTGGACATATCTTTGCCCACTGCAGTAAGCCCCAGTAACCTGGGCAAATATAGGCAGACTCCCTTAATTAATGAGAAACTGGCTCAGGCCTACAGGGACACTTGTGCCAGTGTCACAATGGTGGCACCTGGCTTTGTGGACCCTGGACAAATTGTACTAGGTGAAAGTTACCTAGTGACCAATGCAAGCAACTCCACTACTTCCCATAGTGTGGCTGTTGTGAACTTCTCCTGGGGAGGGGTAGATGGCCTAAAGAAAGTTGTTGTGAGTGCAGACCTCCCAGTAGACTGTCTGTTAGGCAATGATCTTGAAAGCTCAGTTTGGTCAGAAGTGGAGTACAGGACTCATGCAGAAATGCTAGGGATTTCAGCTCATGTCCTTGCAGTGACAAGGTCTCAGGCTAAGAAGTGCCTTCCTGAACCAGTGGTGGATCTTGAAACAATAGACCAACCACAACCCAAGAGAAGGAGCAATAGGGTTAAGGCTGTGCCTTCCCACTTGCCCCAGGTTGAGGATCAGGTTTCACAGGAAACTGATTCTGCAGTCCAAGAGGAGACTGTCTCTGAGGAGCTTGAACCTGATCAGGTTGAGTTTCTGGGGACAGGGGGACCCTCAAGGGCAGACCTGGGGCAGGCTCAATTAGATTGCCCTTCACTTGAACCCCTCAGACAGCAAGCTGCTGCTGAGGCTGCAGGGAATGCTCAAGGTACCCATAAGGTGTATTGGGATGAAGGACTCCTTTATTCAGAGGCTAGAGACCCCAAGCCTGGCACCACCAGGAGGTTGGTTATACCTTTGAAGTTTAGGGGCTTCCTTCTTACCTTGGCCCATGATATTCCCCTTGCAGGACACTTAGGCCAGAATAAGACTTGGGACAGGCTTGTTCCACACTTTCACTGGCCTCACATGTCAGAAAATGTCAAGGAGTTTTGTCGCTCCTGTGTCACTTGCCAAGCCAGTGGTAAGTCAGGTGGCACAACAAAGGCCCCCCTGATACCACTACCTGTGGTGGGGGTACCCTTTGAAAGAGTTGGAATAGACATTGTGGGTCCCATGGATCCTCAAACAGCATCTGGGCACAGATTTATACTGGTGGTAGTGGATCATGCCACCAGGTACCCAGAAGCAATTCCCCTGAGGACCACCACAGCTCCTGTGGTGGCAAAAGCCCTCATTGCAGTTTTCTCAAGAGTGGGCTTTCCAAAGGAGGTTCTTTCAGACAGAGGTACCAACTTCATGTCTGGATACTTAAAAGCAATGTGGAAAGAGTGTGGAGTAAACTATAAGTTTACCACACCCTACCATCCACAGTGCAATGGGCTTGTGGAAAGGTTCAACAAGACCCTAAAGGGAATGATAAAAGGGTTACCAGAGAAGCTTAGGCGGAAATGGGACATCCTTTTACCCTGCTTGCTCTTTGCTTACAGAGAGGTCCCACAGAAGGGGATTGGCTACAGCCCTTTTGAACTTTTGTTTGGCCACCCTGTAAGAGGTCCATTGAGTTTGGTGAAGGAAGGATGGGAGTTACCTCTCAAAAAGCCTAAACTAGACATTGTGGATTATGTACTTGGTCTCCGCTCCAGGATGGCTGAATACATGGAGAGAGCATCCAAAAACCTGGAGGCCAGTCAGGAATTACAGAAAGCCTGGCATGACCAAAAGGCTGTTCTGGTTGAGTACCAGCCAGGGCAGAAGGTGTGGGTGTTGGACCCAGTGGGGCCAGCAGCTCTCCAGGACCAATGGACTGGACCCTACCCTATCATTGAAAAGAAGGGAGAAGTCACCTACCTGGTTGACTTTGGCACCCCTAGGAGCCCCCACAGGGTGCTCCATGTCAATCGTTTGAAAGCATTTGTTGACAGGGAGGACATGAGTCTCCTCATGGCCACAGATGGGGAACAGGAGGAAGAGAGTGACCCTCTCCCAGACCTGCTTTCCCAGAACCCTGATGATGGTTCAGTTGATGGAGTAGCCTTGGCAGGCAGCCTCACTGAGCAGCAACAGGTGGACTGCAAGCAGGTGTTGCAGGCCCACAGACAATTGTTTTCACTCACACCCAGTCAGACTAACTGGTGCACCCATGAGGTGGATACTGGTGACAATCTGCCTGTGAAGAATAAAATCTACAGGCAACCTGACCATGTCAGGGATTGTATAAAGGCTGAGGTGCAAAAGATGTTGGAGCTTGGAGTGATTGAGCCATCAGAGAGCCCATGGGCTAGCCCAGTGGTCCTTGTGCCAAAACCTCATACCAAAGATGGGAAGAGAGAAATGAGGTTTTGTGTGGACTACAGAGGTCTCAATGCTGTCACTAGGACAGATGCTCATCCCATTCCAAGAGCAGATGAGCTCATTGATAAATTGGCTTCTGCCAAGTTTCTGAGCACATTTGATTTGACAGCTGGCTACTGGCAAATCAGACTAGCTGAGGAGTCAAAAGCCAAAACAGCATTCTCTACCCCTAGTGGGCATTATCAGTTTGTGGTAATGCCCTTTGGTTTGAAGAATGCACCTGCCACTTTCCAAAGGTTGGTGAACCAAGTCCTTGCTGGGTTGGATGACTTTTGCGCAGCATATCTAGATGATATTGCTGTCTTTAGCTCCACCTGGGAGGATCACCTGATCCACCTGAAGAAGGTTCTGGAGGCCCTGCAAAAGGCAGGCCTGACTATCAAGGCTACTAAGTGCCAGATAGGGCAGAGCAAGGTTGTGTACTTGGGCCACCTAGTAGGTGGGGGTCAAGTTCAACCACTGGAGAGCAAGATCCAGACCATACAGGACTGGACTCCTCCAACTACCCAGACACAAGTCAGAGCCTTCTTGGGCCTGACTGGGTATTACAGAAAATTTGTAAAGAACTATGGGTCCATTGTGACACCATTGAATGACTTGACATCCAAGAAGATGCCCAAAAAGGTTCAGTGGACAGTTAGCTGTCAAAAGGCATTTGATGACCTGAAGAAGGCCATGTGCTCTGCACCTATCCTGAAGAGTCCTGACTACTCCAAACAGTTCATTGTACAGACAGATGCTTCTGAGTTGGGGGTGGGAGCTGTGCTTTCACAACTTAATCAAGATGGTCAAGACCAGCCCATTGCTTTTATTAGCAGAAGGCTGACCCCCAGGGAGAAACGTTGGTCAGCTATTGAGAGGGAGGCCTTTGCTGTGGTTTGGGCCCTGAAGAAGTTGAGGCCATACTTGTTTGGTACTCACTTCCTAATTCAGACAGACCATAAGCCCCTCTTGTGGCTAAATCAGATGAAGGGTGAAAATCCCAAACTGCTCAGGTGGTCCATTTCCCTACAGGGGATGGACTTTACAGTGGAGCACCGCCCAGGGACTGACCATGGTAATGCAGATGGTCTCTCCAGGTACTTCCACTTAGAACATGAAGACTTATCTGGTCAAGGTTAAGTTTAATGTCCCTGCGTTTGGGGGGGGGTTATGTAGGAGAGTAGGGTCTGCTATCCTATGGTCACCCCAATTTTTGCTTTTTGCTTCACTGGTTTTCGACTTACTGAGGCTGTGGGCCTGCTAATCAGACCCCCAGCCTGCTGTTCTCTCTCTAAATTTGTAATACATGTGCTATAGGTACATACCACAATTGGAAATGGACTCCTTGTCAGCCCCTGTACCATGCACTATAGGTGCCCAGGGCATAGGTGCCACCAAGGCCTACCAGGGGCTGAAGCATAGCTTTTGCCACCCCTGGCTGGTTCTTAAATTGACACAACTGGCTGATCACTCAGCTGGGGCAAGTGGGTGTAATCACCCCTTGCTTAGATATAGTATACCTATATCTAAACCTATATCTGGACACATATATAGCCTGTAAGCCACTCCTATGGAAGGCCTCATCAATCCTGGAGGCAGAGTGCGTGGTTTTATGTGAGATGGTGCTCTGGCGTGAGCTAAGCCTGTCTGCAGCTGTCGGGAACAACTCCCTAAGCTGATCCGGGATAATGCCATACCATATACTCTTAAGCGCATTATAATCCTCGCGGTTATATAGCAACTTTGGTTTGGCTTTATCAAAACATGTCGTGTAAGGTGTCATACGAATTGGAATACTATCCCCTCGCCAGTTCTGGCGACGGGGATAGCATTCCACCCTTCTAGAGGGAGAAGACATGTTACTTTACTGAAACGCGGTTGATTTAAAATGAGCCTCAGATCCACAAAATGGATGCCCCTGCCACAGACACGGGTCTGACCTCCTGCTGCTGACCGAAACCCGGCAGAGGAGGCCTGGACAAAGAGTTTCCTGTCACAGGGCGGTGTCAAACCACCCCAGACAGGAGATAGTGGATTGGAGTAGGGAGGTTTCAATGAAACCAGACACTGCCTGGGGAGCACAAGGCTGCCCCTTGCAGGATCCGGCCAAACCGGTTCTGGGGCCTCCCAGCCCCTGTCCCAGCGCGGCCAGGATCAAAGGAGAGGGGTGTAACCACCCCCTTCCTGGGTCCCACCCATAGGAGGGGACCTAGCAGGATGTCCAACCCCCTAGATTCGAATAAGAGGGGGAGCAGTCCCAACGGACCTCAGATCATCCTGAAGAAACATAAGAAACGAAATCTGGACCCTTCGACTTTCTACACGACGTGAGAAGACTGAAGAATCTCCCTTGTGGTCAAGGAGTGACCACCCTGTGCAAACAGGCACCATCCAGCCCTCGACCCTTGCTTTGTTGCAGTTCCCGCTGGAACTCGAGCGACAGAGATCGACGAGATCAAGCTTGCCTGCCTTCTACCTGCCCGATCCACAGTCCCTGCAGAGCTGAGACCCGTGGAGGCGACCGGAAGCGTGGGGCACGCTATCTTGAAAAGGCCACGAGACGCTGACCGTGCGGCCCACGAGTGACCCTCGAAGCTGTACACCGGGGTTTGAGAAGCCCCAGCCCCGAGCTCCACTTGCATCAAAGCTCACCCCTCCACACTCGCTGAGTGCTGCGTGGGGCCCTTCTGCTTGTGTGCGCTCGACGCGTTGGCCCGGTCACTTGCCAGCTGGCTTGTGGCCCCTGTGCCGACAAACTTTGAAATCCGACTTGCTTTTCTGGTTGCTCCAGATCTGCACCAGCTCCTGTGAAAAGGAGCACCCACTCTGACCCTCCTGGTTCGAGTGATAAGCAATCTCCCGGTTCCGCGTGGATTGCTTTTGCCGAGTGCTGTTTGCTACAATCTTCAAGCCGACGGTGCTGACGGCGAGAGCCTACGTGGGACAGATCGTGACCTGCTCCTGGACGTCGCAGATGCCCCAGAGCCCACGTGACAGCGGAGAGAAGCCTATCGACAACCGCCTGATTGCGCCCGACATTGCCTGGTTCCGTCCTGGTTCCACCCTGGTCACTGCTGAGTGACCCAGACTCTGTCCCCTCTGCTTTCAGGTACTTTTCTACATCGATCCACCCTTGGATCGCACCGGACACTTCTGCTTCACAGCGCCTGCAGCTGCAACAGCTCCAAGCACCCAGAACCTGCGTGACAGAACCCGACGCCACTTCGACCCGGTGCACCCACGGCCTGTGGGTGAGGTAACTTTGCAACGCCGGTGTATTTACACTGGTACACACCTCTAGGGTCTGTGTCTAAAGTTTTGTGTTCCTAGGTTCAGCGGAAGTATCTTTTTATTCACTTAAACTGACTTTTACGCACCATTGCCAGTGCATTGGTGCGCGCCGCACTTTCCGTGCTGCACCCGTCTCCTGTGGGCTACTCCCGACTTCTTCATTGCTTGTCCTGACTGCTCCCAGCGAATCTCTAGGCCCTAGGCCTAACCATTGTTCGTAAAGTGTTACTTATACCACTTTTTTTGATATATGGTCTGAGTGGCCCCCCGCCCTCAGCCATAATTGTGCCAACTTTCTATGTGTAACAGTGCTTTTGATTTAACGCTTGTGCCCCTTTCCTCATAAAGAGTACTGGGGAGTAATTTAGTAATAAATACATATATTTTTATAATATATACTTGTGTGGTGTCCTTTCATTTGATTACAGGATTGTATGTGGTAAAACAAGCTCGCTTAACACGACCTCTTAAGTTAAGCCTTTAAGGCTGCTTAGTCCATGCTACCACTAGGATAGCTTGTCTACAAGGTTGACTTACAACCTGACATCTTTGGGGTTTGTTTGGACTGATAACCAGTGGTTCCAGAATTGGAAACACTACCTATCAGGCCAACTTCTCACACTTATGTTCAGCTATAATGTTTATAAAATGTCCCCTCCCTTGTTTTACAGCTGCGGAGAATCTAAAAACATATATAGGTGAGAGAAAAAGTTAGTTTATTACAAGTATAACAGAGGAGCTACAATACTTACCTGCAGCTCAACCTGAAAAACCACCTCACATGTCTAGTACAGAGTGAGGTTCAAGACTCTAAAATGTCCACACAACCACAAAACGCAAGGCACATGTAAGATGTCACAAGGCCATCTGAATTCTTGGCTATTAAACTTAGTGAGAGGTCTCATAATGCTGGCAACAGAAACTTCTAGAGCAATATTTATATCCAAGCTGATTCACAAATACACAGTAACAACACAAGAGCACGGCTGCCACCAAATATAAGTTGTTCCACAAAAAAGAACAGGACCTCAACAGGCCACAGTCCCAACATCCTTGGCCTTCAGCATGGGCTCATGAATGCCATTCCTGCTCTCAAGCACTCCCCGGAAACCCATTGGCCTACAACTACTGCATCTAATTTAAACTTGACTACATTATTGTACACCAGGGCAGAGCGCCAGGACATAACCGCTCTTTTCAATTACTTTTAAATGCCACCATCGCTGCTTGGCCTATTTTGGCCTCTATTGGAAGCTTGCTGTGTACACTATCCACCTTTTCTATTCAGAAAACTTCACTGAGGAAGAGCTTGGAACAGTACAGGTCACTCACAATGCTACAATCACTAACAAGAGTGTCAGGTCTATGACAAGCAAGCTCAGCTGGTCAATATTCCCCCTGATTATATAGGAATGTGACCTATGTTCTGTAAGTTTAAAATCTAAAATGACCATTGCAATACCTCAACTGTAGATATGAATAAATATACACTACTGAGTTGGATAATAGTAACTAACACCTGTTATGTACATTGACATATTCTTGTTATTGTATACATTTTTAAAAATCTACTAAATATACTTTATAAAAACACAAATATAAAAAAGACACCAAGAACATGGAAAGCATCTTTTAGTGGTAGTTTTTGTAAAAAGACCCGGTTACAATCCTGGAACCTAATGTTCTCTAATCTACCCGGAGATAACCACACCACTGTACAAAATACCTACTACATTCCCTTCCCTGTGAAGTACAGCTTAGACTCGGATCCAAATTTCAATAATATGAAAAGTTTTTTATTAACTACATTGACACCCTCTTGGACTATCGTAATAAAACAAGCTCAGGGGCACAGGTTTTTCAGAAAAAACTCCCAGTTTGAGGGTTTGTTTCTGAAAAAGAAAAAAGAACGTAAAGCTAGAAACAATAATATGGTTGCTCTTTGGTGAGTGTGGATGCTCGCACACAGAGGATGTATGTCTAGCGACCAGTGGTACCACCTCTAATGCTTCCTAGAAGCAAATTATGACTAGAAAATACAAGTAAAATCATTACAGCCACAGAAAAAGCTCAAGACATTTTGGTTGCAACAGGGCAGTTCAATGCAATTCAATAAACTCAGGTTCAACCTCATGAAAACTTCTCACCTTTTGCTGTGAGCTAATTATACAGCATTTAATGTCATGACAGAAAGATAGCCACTGGCAGCATAGTTAAAAAATAAGTATTACTTGAATTTCTTAATAACAAATGGATGGATAGAGCCACACATGTCTAAGCAAGGTACCTAAACTAGCACATATATACCCCTATTTCATAATTTGATTTTAACATAAGATTTTTGTTTTACATTTTTCTTCATCTAAGTAGAGTAGATTCAGGAGAAAAAATATTAAAAACATAAGTTTTAACAGCGTTGAAATACAGAACGCAGTTTTCAGAAGTTCGGTTGAAGTAGGTGCTGATATATACAGAACAGAATATACATTTTCTCCTTTAAGTCTGCAACATTCAGTCCACAAACAGAAGCCACGAACCTCTTGCTTTGTTAAATGAAATCACACTGACAATAAATGCACGCAGAGCTGCTCGTCAGGCAAGAGGTGTCAAATACTGTGAAAAAGAAAGGTGAAATAGAAAAGGACATCTGTAACAAAAACACAGTGGCTGCCAGAAGAACATGTTACGTCAGTGGTGTGAAGACTTTGTTTATGTCCTCACGCCACTGACGTAAGATGACTCAACGCCAACGGCGTCTTTTGACACACTTATATGAGTCAGTGTATGCCTCCGTTGAACCAAGAATTGTGCTCACCTGCCATTAATGACAGCATAAACAGGTAACTGATTATTAAAGATTGCGTCGTTTATATTCCGCATTCCATCTAAATCGTCATTGGTAGTCTAAATGCCAAGCATGGTAAGCCTCGAGAGCAGTCCGCAAAGCGCATCTTCAATGTCTGCCTACACTAAGGCAACCACAGAAATCTGTATAACTGAAACACAGTGTGTTGCCTTAGCAGCAAAGACGCAGACACACTGTTATTGATTTCCGGTTCCCATATTTTTATGACAGCATTTTTTGGTAAGTAGGTTCCTTGTTTAAAAGGGTTTGCTGATGGAGTGCTGGAAGACTACAAGCAATTATTTTCCTTAAATGTGGTCATTACACCTTATTTACAAGAAGAGTGTCTATCAAAAAAATGCAATTCAAGAGCGGCAATAATTTTCCCGAATAAATTGTTGTGATTGCCATAAATATGCACAATCGTAAAATATTTTCTTTTAGAGGAAATGAGTACATCAGTTGAGACACTGTATCCCATCGTAAAAGTGAAGGCCTCATTTGGTGATTATGGGAATAGGAATCCTCATGTAAATCGGCGAAGGTAACACCCCGCCACAGCTGGGGTTCGCCCACCTCATCTAGAGATTGGCTGCGCTGTTGTTTCCATCCCGGGACTGCTATGTCAGTCATAGTGAAGGGGTTTCCTAATAGGAAAACTATATGCGTAGCAGAGGCGCACCTAGAGTCAAATTCAAAGGGGGGCTAAGAAAACATTTCGGGGTGCGAGGGGGGCGGATTCTTCAAGCAAAAGGCAGAGTGGAGCTGCAGGGGCCCTTAGAAGGAGTGAAAACGATCAAAACCTAATTAACAAGCAATAGGTCTTTAAAAGACCTGTGAAGTGTTCGGGTGCGGCTGTGTGTGCCCAGGAAGCGGTCTCATCCCGGGCTGACATACATGACGGCGGGGGGGTGAGAGGGGTGTGGGGGGCTGAAGCCCTTTGAATCCAATGGGTGTTGTGCACCTGATGCGTAGCACCCACAAAACAAATTACACATTTACACCCACCCCTCTAGTTGCATACCATTAAATGTGTGTGCATATGAGACTTGGGTAAGCATGCTGTACATAAGTTGTACATACCCTGCACATTTGTAGTTAAGAAGGTAGACATTCATAATATAGTGGACATTTCCAAAAGACAGGACAGGAAAATGCAGTGCTAAAGAGATAAACATTCATACAGTAATTACCTAACGCTTTTTCACTAACATTTGCCTAATTATTTTCGCCCGCATACAGCCGTCGAAGTACATTTTAATAAAGTATGGAAACTGTGACGCTGCGCGTAGTAGGGTCGGGGTGACTGAGCGTAGGGGTGGGGTCAAAGGCGCAGGTAAAAAGAAAAAAGTCTGTCAATTTTTCAGTCTTTCACCTAATTACATATAAAATAAATCAAAGCTTAATTAAAATATAAATGCAAGTTAACATAATCAGTGTGGAAATGCACCGTCGTACATTACGAAACCTCTATAAGTTAATGCACTGCAGTTTGCTGTGTGTAGCCAGAGAGCCACAAAAAAGAAAACCTGGTTGATGCAGTGGAAAACAGTGCCTTGTGTATGTGTAGACCTAAGAGGTCAATCTTTGTCAGAAAGAACTGTGAATATGTAAGTCATTATTTTAGACTGTATTACACACATTGTAAGGTAGGCTGCTACAAAATATGCAAAAATGTCTAAGATAAAAAGTGCTTCCAAAATATAGATTTTAGTAATAACCAGACTGTATGAAGCGGACATTTTTTTAATAACTGTCTTTTAAAAGCACACACTACACAGCACACCTGGTAACGCCCCTGAAATGTCACTCAAAAAGAACACATCTGTGCCATCAAAAGCTTCAGGTGAATCTGTAAGTTACAGCCAGCTCCCAAGCACCCTTTACATTCGCAGATTGACCAGTTGTGCACATTTACGTTTCATGCAGGTGCGTAGGCCCATTGGCAGGAAGCTTGCTTATCTGTCTGCCCCTTCCTTGTGTTGACCACCACAGGAGACTCCCAGCCTTAGGCTTCAGCTGAAGCAATCAACTCTCAGAATTAATCTTCCGGGAAGTAGGGGAATTGTTCTTCTTAAATGAAAACGAAGAATGAGCACGCTGTGCCCCTCGGATCCCGCCAACTTGGACTCCTGCCCACATACCTGTACATCTTCCCAGGACAGAGCAGAAAGAGTACTTGAGTTTGCTCTGACATTTGATAGCAATAAAAACATCTATTTAATAAATTCGTTAGATATAAATTAAGTGTTGCATACAATTTTAAATGTTTTAAGTTTATAGGAGCACAAAGGGAGTTATGCATGGTTTCTTACTTCCATAGTGGCTATAGGTCATGATGCAGATGATGTAATAAATGTATAGGCTTTGATTAAACACACACAGTTGATAGATGTCAATATTAGCCCATCTACGTTCAGCTGACAATTTACGCCTTCACCGCGGCAGCAATTCCGCTTCTGTGCAGGGCGTTCCATTAGGTGGGCGGGGCCGCGTCGGCCAACGGATGTGCGCAGCACTACTGAGGTAGTGCTCGCTACGGCCGTTGGCCGACGGGCGCAATGAAAGGGTTAAACCATCTAAAATCTAAACCAAGAACCCAATTCACAAAGGTCCTCTGCACACGTGGCAGAGGCCCCGCTGTCGGGACAGAACCTCCGTACTGTATTTACCCATTGTGGGGTTCCCACCACGAGTGCTGGCCTACCCCTCAGGACTGCGGAGGTCTTTTGTGGATCGGGCCTAAAGTGTTCCAGATCAAGGCAGTCTCCATGCAGTAGACTTGACAGTTTTAGGTGGAGACAGAAGCAAGTACAAAGTCTCAGAAGAGCATCAGAACACCCAAGGCCAGGTGCAGACATCAACCAATGCCAATGTATGGCAGCTTCAGTTTATAACAATAAGGTCAAATGACCGTAGGCTGCTTTAAGGTGTGCACTCAAAATGTCAAATATCAAAATGTCAATTTTCTTTTTAGCTACTGATAAATGAGACTCCATGAGACAGCAACATTGCTGCAAACTATGAACCACAACCGATCAAGAGATCCAGTATTAATCATCAGAGCCCAAAAGGCTTGAGACTGTGTCTTGTTGTGACTGGTGCTTAGGCGGTGGGATAGTCATGCGGACTACTGATCACGTGATGCTTGGCGCGGAGCTGCGGCCTGGATTTAGAATTACTGAAACTCAGAGAGTAGCCATTGACTTGGTGTCTACGATGGAATCCGTACAATCAGGCCTTAACCCCTTCCCTGCTGGGCACATTCCCCTGCTGTGCTGGGGGGAGAGGGGTCGAGCACAGCGCATGACGAGCTCAGCTCGTCATGCAGCACAGTGCTCGTGTGGTCATGACGAGCTGACTAAACCCGATTCTTTAGAACGTTCGCACAGCAGGGTAATTTGCCTAGCGGGCGAGCGTTCTAAAGGTCATGACGAGCTCAGCTCGTCATGAGCACACAAGAACCGTGGCTCATGACGAGCTGAGCTCGTCTTGAGCATGGGAGGGGTTACAGCACTGCCCCTTTTTAGAGCTGCAACGCCACACTAATAGCAGAATGTACACTACACAAATACATGTAACATAATGTTCACAATAAACATTTTCGAAAAGTAACGAATTTTAAATGAGGTTTAAAGTGTACTGCAGAGATCCACGTTTACACATAATCCACCATTGAAGAAACTACATTGGCTGAAAATCGCCAACAGAGTGAAATTTAAAGCACTCTGCTATATGTTTAGGATCAGTATGAATGAGGCTCCTTCCTACTTGTGTAGCTTGGCTCTGAAATATGTACCATCGCGTGCTCTTAGATCCATGACACAGGCCAAATTTGTTGCCCTAGAGTTAAGCGAGTACGCTTGGGCGGACGCTCTTTCTCCTATTTGGCCCCTGTCCTATGGAATGCCCTTCCCCTTAATCTGCGGTTGGAATCAAACTACTTCAAATTTCGTAAGGGAGTGAAGTCTTGGCTTTTTAATCAGTAGCTCTTCCCTCTTCTAAGTCTCAGTTCTTGCAATCAGATCCAAGGCGCCGGGAAACCCTCTGGGTAGCTGTTGCGCCATACAAATAAACAAAATAAATAAAATTGATAATGAAGCCTGCAGATGCTTCTTCCCAACAGACTAGTGGAGAGGTGTGGTGCAGCGGCCAGGGCAGCTGACTTCGGAGCACAGGGTTCATAGTTCAAGTCCCAGCTCCGGCGGCAGCTAAGCTCAGCACCATGTGACTATGGGCAATAGCTCACTTAACTTCCATGATTGCTCCCAGCGCCTTGATACCCGAAGGGTGAGTAGTTCGTGCTTTATAAATACGGATTTTACTATGAGTACAACTCCCTCATCTGTACATTCAGCCATACTAACTGTGCACGTGATCTTGAATTGCTTGCTGCATCCTCTACTAGGCGAAGCACTCTCTTATGTTCATCCTATTTAGGGTCATACATATATACCAATGGGGTGGCTGATCTGGTGCATTAATTTTGCTTTGGTTCACTTGTTTGGTTGTGAGCCAGTCCTGTTACAAGCACATGTGAGATCTTAATTTCAAAATATTTTATTGAAATTTATAAGCAGGTGAAACATAAAGGCAATACAAAAAATATTACCATAGGGCGAAAATACCTAAAAACACTATCCAAACTAACAATCAATACATAACAAGATTGCATTAGGTAAAGATAACAACATTATTTAAAGGAAAATAAAAGGGGGAAGGAAAGGGAAAATATATAATTACAATAAGAATAATCGTAAGGAGCTACTATAATAAAGAGAGAACAATATTAATGGAAAATGAAGGCAATTTAGATAAGAAAAATATTCATACATTACTTAATATATAAATATAAGTCAACAGGTAACCAGAATGATTGAAAAGAAATTGAATTATGAACGAGCCCCTTCAAAGATAATTGAGCACCTCTACTTGTAAAAAGAACCCAAGACCACCATGCATGAACAGTTAAAGAAGAACTATCTTTCCAACAATAAGTTATGGATTTAGCACATGTGAGATCTTAATGTAGTGCCGTGTGCAGCACAGCTTAGGCTCCCTCTTACATAGCGCTTACACTTTACTGCAGTTATTCATGTATGCAGAGCTTGAAATGGCAAAGTAGAAGTGCAGGTACTCTATGGCAGAGTACCTGCTTGTTTCTGAGAAGTGCCGGTACTCTCCAATTAAAAGTATTACGTCTCTCTTGAGAAGTGCCCGTATATTTAGTGCATTGCATGTACAGTCTACCGCTGTTCTCTAAGCCCAGAAGATTTTCATAACTTTTAAATGGAAACATATTACATAACTGTAGGAAATATTAACCATTCAGAACTTACATGCTCTGCAGAATTTAGGATCAATGTACTAATCCGCGTTTGGAAACCAGGATGTGCAAACTGTACACTGATTAGATTGCAAACAGGGATAACATTTCCCTTGTGACCTACATTCAAAGTAGTTGCATCACAAAATACCACAATTGAAAGGGTCAAAAAAGGGACCTGTCTGATTAAAATTGAGAAGGCATTCTTTTCAAAACCTGAGATTGGCTACAAGCACGGGCTGGTGGTCAGCAATGCAGAGCAGACCTCAATCTCTGCGTTTGCATTCTCAAACAGAGCAGCCAATCTTTTGTTTGTAAAAGTAGCCTGTGTCTCTTTAAAATAGTGGTGCTGCTTTAAAAACAATTCTGTTTGGAAAAGACATTTGGGGGAGCACGCAGTGGACACTAGGACCACAGACTACAACCTCAAAATCATCCTAACATGATTAACAAACGGGGAGCTGTTTCCACCCCAACTCTATGGTCTTTTATTGATCAATGGGTTGTGAATGCAATTATGATCACAAATCATTGATACATCACAATGCCAGTACTTCATTTGTTCTGCCGGTTGCCGGTGGGCACCACCTGCACATATTTCCTGGTACTAGGACTCCTAGCTACCTTTTGCTCTGTTGAAGACTGGCCTACAGCGGAATTTATTTAAAGAGCTGTGGGCAGCAATGAGGCAGTCCTACTTTTATTTCCACATAGGTTCTTAGAAATAGTAGCACAACAATTACTGGTTACATTTATCGTTTAGCATACTGACAGTACGTCTGTCTCCATAATAAAAACTGAGAACTATATAAGAACGGAAGTTGCCTTCGTGCCTACCAGTGTGAACGCTGATCTGTGGCGAGGCTGACAGTGCAGCCAATGGGTAATTATCCATGAGAGGCAATAGAAGGCTATGCCTGGTAATTTCACTGCAGCTGCTGTCAGGGCCTGTCCAAGGCTGCATCATGGCACCGCTGTTATTCAATCTTTAGACGAACAGCATGTACGACGCAATACTGCCAGATACCAGAGACTTGCAAGAATTATCTAAACCCAGATTCCTTCGCTACGTATGTACATTACTCTCTCTTTCTCGCAAGAATGCAAAATGACAGGCTGACCTATCTCAGACCAATGGAAACCAATGGACTAAAAACAAGCAACACTTAACTCAGCAAAAATTAAAGGGATGGTCTTGCGGACTCCCAGACTCCGCAATGCACTAGGACTGGGCAATCAGAAACTTTAAACAACAACCCCTTTCAAATAATTTAGAGTGACAATGGGTGATACCATCTCCTAGAAAAGCCACCTGTAAGACTTCATTACTGGGGTTACAGTTGCTACAAAGGGAATAGCATAATTTGATAAAAGGCTTGGCCGTGCAGGTCCAAGCTGCCAGAAACCAGTTCTACAGTTAATTAAATGTAGGAGGTAGTTTATGTTATGGGATGGAGATTGGGGGCTTCTTTACTACATGTCAGTCAAAACGAGCCACTGAAAAAATATATTCAGCCTGTCTTCATCATAAAAAATTCCCCAGGTAAAAGATGTAGGTAATTGTCCATCAAGTGCACTAAGCAGTCCCCTCCTCTATGCCATCAAAAGTAAATTCACCAATGTGAACTATCTGATCAACAGCACTTGCTAGGAAGATGTGCTATCAAGACACCCACCAATTACGCACTTGTGGAAAGAGTTGGCTGACTTGAACGTGAAAAAACTAATAGATCTACAACTAAGTTCAACAAGAACCCTACAAAATCCAACTGAACCCAGCATTCCTTTGCAACATTGGTTTCCAACATATGGAGAGCCAGCTATCTTTCGTAGGACCTTCCTCATCGCAGAAAACTGTTCCTGATGGCGGCTCTGAGCAACACCTTGCCCCAGAAATTAAATGTACCTGTGGCTAGTAGAATTCCAGCCAATTTCCCACCAAGCTAATGCAGCAGTTATCACTGCAAATCCTTCATTGATTTTCTGCTTTGAAGTAGATTATACACCAAAGCTCACAGACTCAATTCAGATTGCAACAAACTCTATGAAAGGCAATCAAACACCTAGCAGAGTCAACCGATGCGTCCGACGTGTCCTAGAAGAGGTATGGTACATTTGTGGGATTAAATTGAAAGCAAGAATCATTGAATGAAGACAGATTCATACCAAGGATCAAATTTGGCCTGCCTACTTTATACCATTAGTGTGGACTCTCTGGCTTGATAGCTAGTGTTAATTTTCATCAAACTCATGTTATCTACACTAGAAGGATGAAATACTGAGCGGCCCGGACCTGTTATTCTTCAGACCTCTGACCTTCAGCCTAGTCAATGAACTCTGCAATTGATAGATTAGCTTTATTATTCACAACTCAATCACAGACAGTTAATACGGTGGCTTATCATGGGTTTTCAACTCATATGGCCTGCATGTACCAGCCCGGGAAGCCTGTAAGGGAAAGACAGTCCACATGTAAGTTAATTAGGGATAGTGAGGAAGAGATTCTGTTACCCCACCTTGCACTCTGTTACCCTTAGCACTACCCATGCTACTTTCTGGCCTCAGAAGCCCTAAAGGCAGCAAGAACATTAAGAGAAAGCAAATAGAGCTATATTTAATTTCTGCAAGTCCAGCCACACCAACAACACACACGCATCCATCCTCCCCTAACCACTTACTGCCCAGACATGTCTCTCTAACACGTTCAAAAGTATTGGTAAAAATAAAAATTAAATTACCTGACCTGTACAAAAAGCCAGACAGGTCAGGCCTGCCGTCCTGGTGTGTACCCCTCTCCTTGTTCAGCAATGGGGTGCCCCTCTTGGAACTTTGAGCCAATGTAGGATGCAGGTCTCCAAAGAAAAGTTTGGGGACCAAAAATTGATTTATGTATGCATTCATTTATTTATTTTACAAATTATGCACTCACAAGCAGGAGGGGTACCCTCTTCACTCTTCTTAGGAAGGGTGGCAAAGGCATTTTATAAGCACGACTCGTAAAAGGGCTTTTGTAGATTGTGAAAGCCCGTTTGCGATCATAAACCCTTTCATTTTGTGAATCGCAGGATTTGTGACCGCAAAATGACTTCCTACATCGAGCCCAATATTCTTACCAGAGGTTGACCTTGATGAGCCAATAGGCGCCCAATCACCCACATGAAAGTTAATCCACCAAGGTAAATGAATTGCTTTCTCATTCACATTTTGACTTGTATTAAATCTTGCGATGGAGCGATTGGAGTTTGCTGGGTATTCACCCGGGCACGAGACATTTTACTCTCAGAACTGAGAGACTAGAGCAGTAATTACAAAGACAAATTACTCACTGTCATTTCTCAGGAACGGAAGTGGAAGATAAATGAAATAGGGTCTGGGTGGTAACAAGAGTAGAAATAGTATTTGCATTTTGTGGCGCGCAGAGGATGACAGACGGCATTAATATTGAGGGTTTAACTTGAGCAAGGCACACTGCAAATAAGCAGGAGGGCTGGTGAATAACCCTCGCCTCTTGTGCTAGATCATACAACTTAATTTGTCAAAAATGAGAAGTCGGCCTGAAGGAAGGAAGCCCAGATGACGAAC
The DNA here is from genome assembly GCF_964263255.1 of Lissotriton vulgaris. Lineage (NCBI taxonomy): Eukaryota > Metazoa > Chordata > Amphibia > Caudata > Salamandridae > Lissotriton > Lissotriton vulgaris. The sequence goes on along the minus strand of NC_141688.1, from coordinate 214,792,896 downwards.
TACAAAAGATGAGGCTTTGGGGCAGATTATAATGTTAATAATAACCACAACATGCTTATATAGAAGTGGGCAAGCCATGAATTTAAAACGGAGAGTCGAGTTAGAGCCGAGCCAGGTGTGGGGCGTGGCTCTAAGATCCCGTGGATAAGCCGAGCCATGAAAATGTTTTCCACGTAAATTGGGCTAACAACACTACAGCCAAACAACCAGGGGCAGATTTACAAGCCCCTTGCAACATATTTACGCCCTGTTGCATCACTTCTGTGACGCAGCGGCAGCGTAAATCATGTGCCATGTTACGCTGTATTTACAACGTGACACATCTAGGGAGATGCGTCATGTTGTAAACCCCTGCGCCACATGAAACCTGTGTCAGGTTTTATGTGGGCGTTCCAGCGCAGGGTGGGCGTTCCCTCGCAGGTACACCTCGTAAAAGTGACGCAGTGATATCTGCAAGATTTCACCGAGTCACTTTTACGGCCATGCTGCATCAAAACCCTGCGCCTGCTTGAAGCAGGGGTAAGTAGTGACGCAGCATGTTAGGCATAGGGCACCCCCGAGCCTTGCTGGAGTCGCTTCGAGCTTGTGACGCGACTCTAGCAATGCGCTGTATTTCCGCCAGGGGATGCGACACGCATCTGCCCATCCATTTGTCACAGCACGCCGTATTGTAAATGCGTCGCATCCCTGCTGATTTGCAGAGATGCGCCAGACCTTGTAAATCTGCCCCCAAGTGTTTTCAAAATGCAAAAAAGGGGTTTTCTTTAATGTACGGAAGGGTTTCAGATTAGTACTTCAGATTATATCACTGCAACGAGAGAAATGTATTAAAATTGATTCATACTTCCCCTTCCCCAGCCCTGGTGACAATGCCATTAGTGATCTAAGAGGCAAGGCAGCTGTTATGTGAACCGTGTGGCTTTGATTCTTTTTCTTGTACATGAAGCAACCTTATTGCCTATTAAATCAAATAGAAGACAGGTTTTTGGGCTGCACACATCCTGAACCCACATATTTCAAGAAGCTTTCATATGCAGTAATGAAGAAAAACAGACAGGTTAAAATAAAATATTTGCCTAGAATCTCACAAATTCGTCAAATGGAGAAGCTGTGACGGATTTCAGGACTCCAAGTTTCACAGAATGCAGTAAAGTCACTGTTAGGTGTCTCTTTCTCTGTCCTGTTTTACATCACAGGTTGTCTTTCAGGCTAGAGAGGTTGACTGACAGAAGCCACATCAAAGTTTGGCTTGTTTTGGACTCGAGGGTCCAAGATAACCTCAGGCTTAGACACAGCCGAGTTACCTGGCTCGTATCTGGCTACATCCTATAGTGGCTTGCCAACCTCTACTTACACAGTGCATTTATACCATTAATGTGGACTCTCTGGCTCGATAGCTGTTGTAAATTTTCATCAAACTCATTTTATCTACACCAGGAGGATGAAATGCTGAGCGGACTTATTATTCTTCAGACCTCTGACCTTCAAACTAGTCACTGAACTATACAATTGACAGATTAGCTTTATTATTCACAACTCAATTACAGACAGTTAATATGGTGGTTTATCATGGGTTTTCGACTCATATGGCCTGCATGTGCCAGTCCGGGAAGCCTGTAAGGGATAGACAGTCCACATGTAGGTCAATTAGGGATAGTGAGGAAGAGATTCTTTTACCCCACCTTGCACTCTGTTACCCACAGCACTACCCATGCTACTTTCTGGCCTCAGAAGCCCTGAAGGCAGCAGGAACATTAAGAGAAAGCAAATAGAGCTATATTTAATTTCTGCAGGTCCAGCCCTTCTGCAGCAAATAGGAGGCTATTGAAAATGTAAGAAAAGTGGTGATGACATCAAGAGGGTGAAAGGTAGAATAATGCCTCTTCCATTACACCTAGTATTTTAATAACTCAACGTCTGTGACAGACCACTGAATGAGATGGCCTGAATTTGCTCATCCACATGAGGCACAGGTAGAACATCTGTGGTATTAGCTCAGAGGGTTCCTGAATCATCAGTTAGAGTTACATGTCACTGCTTTTTATCCCTGTGTGGCCGGTGAAGGGTCCTCACTTTATGAGTTGCGTAAAGTGAATACACCTGGGCTGGACACTAGCAACCCATTCTTTACAGGACAATGCAGACACCAAGCCCATCCCTTACCAGCGCACATAAGCAAACAAACTTAAGACCAGCCAAAAGGCAGCAGCTAGAGTAGGCCTCAACCTCCCACGCCGAGCCCACCTCACACCACACCTAAAGGAACACCACTGGCTCCCGATACACAAGCAGAAACACTCCAAACTCTACACCCACATCCACAAAGCTCTCCACAACACCAGCCCTGCCTACCGAACAGCTGCATTCGCTTTTGCAAGAGAGGGGTTTCCTGAAACTTGTGTCACTGACAATGGTGTTCAGCTTGTTTCGGCTGATTTTGAGAAATTCCTTAGTACTTTTGGTGTCAAGCATTACACCACCTCTTTGTATGAACCCAGGGAAAACGGTCAAGTTGAACGCTTTAATCGTGTTCTTAAGGATTGTTTGAATGGTGTGCAGATGTCTGATGATTGTTGGTTGGATGTTGTGAGGAAAAGGTTATGGACGTATCGCATCACTCCTCATTCTGTGACTGGGGTTAGTCCCTTCAGACTCCTTAAGGGAAGGGAGCCTCCTTCTGATATCTGTCCCTGGTGGATTAAGAAACTTGATGTAAATAATTCTGCTTTGGACCTTGCTGGCGTAGCCAAACGGGTTGAAGACAAACAACTACAAATGAAAACCTTGTTTGATTCCAAAATGAAGACCAGAGATAACGACTTTGTGGTGGGGGAATGGGTGCGAATAAAAAAACCTGGTTTTCTGGTCAAGGGTTTTTCTAAGTTTTTCCCTCCTATCAAAGTTGTCAAAGTTTTCAAAAATAGTGTTGTCACGCAAGATGGTAGAGTCTGGAATGTCCGTAGAGAGGCTAAGTGTTACAATGTTGAAAATGTACATAATTCTCCTTCTTCTGTTCTTGATAATTGCCAAAGGAGATCCGATGCTTGTTCCACTATGTCTTCCCCCAATGCTGTTCAGGTTGATTCCTCTGTTGCTTCTAGAGTCAAGGCTTGCAATAGACAAAAGAATGTTCCCAGCAGATATTTAGATTAATGCACTCCCAAAGTTTCCCCTATTTATTTTTTTCTTTAGGGGTAAGATGTGTTGTATCCTGTTTTACACTTTATTACCTTGCTCTGTTCCCTTTGCTTTTCCCTGTCTGGATCTGCTGCCTGGATTGTATGATGCGTGCCTGCATCTTGCATCCTGGGTTCCAGATTTCAGACCAACTGTATTATAGTATCTGTATCCTGAACTGATGTGCTGTGCTTCAACTCTTTGCTATTTCATAATTTTTGCTTACAGTCATTCATTTTCTTATGTTGACTGCTTATTTGAAATCCTGACCTTGTCATCATCAGGGCATACTGTATTTAGTTTTTCTTGCTTTCTTTTGTGTTCATTGTTTTAAAAGAGGGAGATGTGTTATATCCTGATCATCTCTTTCCCTGCTGCTCAGCCTGTGTGTGTGATGTCATTAGAATGTTCCTGTGTGCATGGTTTGAATGTGTGGTCAGTTTGAATGAGTGGGGCTGAGCAGCTGGATGCTGCTCCCGGTGGGGCCTTCCTATTTACCAGCTTTTAATTAATAAACACCTTTTCAAGAATACCTACGACTACTGGATCTACTTACCTTACAAAGTACATTTATACATTGCAACAATGGCGACGATGAAGAAAGAACTACGCGTGCAGGAACTATATTTGATACTTGGAACTACAAGATGTGAAGAAAAGCTTTTTAAAGAAGACAAGCAACGCCTTTTGATGCCCCACCGGTGTCATGATACATCTGACAGCCTACTGAATACATCTTTTCTAAAGGTATGTTTTGGGCGTTGGACAATGTTTGACTCATATTACTTTAAATCAACCTTCATAAATATGCTGTGTCAAATTCAAAAACAAGGAAGGATTGATGAGGTTTCACGTAGTTTAAACCATCTTCACAAACCTGTTCCTATTTTTAAAACGTTAATTCAGTTTGCACTGTGCTGATTCATAAGCCTGCAGTGTGTTTTCAAGGAGACAGTTGTTAAGTGAAAGCTACACTTGACTTTATTTTTGGTATAAAGCCCCTGTGTGAATATCCGTGGATTCCTGCAACTTAAAGAGTTAACTGTCTGGACACCGGCTTGATTTTGTAAAGGGGAAAGGCTTCATTATTGCACCCACCCGAGTCATGGGTTTTATCTGTCATCATCTGTTTTTGCTGTGCCCTTTCCGACCCTGCTTGTCTGATGATTACAGATTTATGGGGCAACTGGGCAAAGTGAAGGCATTTGAAGAGCTTTTCACTTCGTTTGTGATATGTTTTTTTCCTACATCAACAATATTTTGGAAAACTGTTCAAGCGTGCTGTGGTCAAGTTCATAAACTTTTGTCAAGCAGCTTGTGTGTGGAAAACCTAATGTTTCCTATTTTGAAAAGGAGCCGTCACACTCAGTAAGCTTTATTTGCCTTTCATCAAAAACTCTGACACTCCCCGTCCGGTTGGCAGATGGCAGTTGAATTGTCAGTTGGTTTGCAGCGATCTTTGCCCCTTCCCTGCCTCAGTGTGATTGATGACGTCTTCTGAGGGCTTCGAGGAGTTAGCGAAGTGAAGCTCTCCTCGCGTTCTGCTGCTGTGATGTCAGACTATGAGTCACCGCCTTTGTCCATTCGGAGTTTTCTTCTGTCAGCACATTTTCGCCGTGAGCCATCTGGTGAAGACGTGACAGCGTGATGCTTGCTGCGTGCTGTCGTCATCAATCTAGCGCTTTCATGCCAACAGCGTTTCCTTTCTAATGGTTTGCCTTTCTAAGTGTCTGCCATCGCATTTCACCATCGTGCTACAGCGATAGGCACGCTTTATCATACTTGCCTATTTCATTTCTTCAATTTGTTACAGCGACTGGCACGCTATCTTTTCTTTGAAACCCTGCATTCCACAAGTCTCTGGGATGTTTTGGTTCTATTTTCATCGAGACAAGGTACTGTTTATTTCTACATGACTTACAACGTCTAGCATGTTTTCCGGTTGACAACGGTGACTACTTTTATTATTTTAGTTTCTTATTTTCAATCATTTGCTAAACACATGTGTATTCATTTACATTTTTGTGTTCAGAGTGACTGACTTATTTACTTTTACTGCGTGGAACTGTTATGTGCTGAAGTATTTTATTCAAGTGCTTCTTTACTGTTATTTTGATGGATCAATTTATGTTTACTGAATTTCTTTAAATGTTGATTTTAGTTGTCAGGTTTTACTATGCTGAGTCGTGGAAATGTTAGATTTTTATTTATGAAAATGAACCACATATGTGCTCAATTTATTTGAGGTGTTCATTCTTTATTGTATTTGCTTTAATTTGTTGAGCCATATAAGTGCGCAATTTGAGATGCGATGCTCAATTTAATGTATTTCTAGTGATTATTATGTTGGAGCGTGTGATACTGATATATGTTTTGGAACTACTTTTGGTAAGTGTTGAGATTTATTTATGCTGTATGTTTTGATGAACCACTTATTTCATAGTGCTCTATTCTAATAGAGGTGTTCACATTTTTACTGCGAAGAGTCGTGCAGGGTCTACATTTATTGCTTTGAACCACTTTAAGTTTTTGCATTGGTTTTGTGCAAGAGGATATTATTCCTCTTTTCGTGCGTTGGTTTTGTGCGAGAGGATATTATTCCTCTTTTCGTGTTTTATGCAATAATTTTTATGTTATGATATATTGCTATTTCATAATTTTTGCTTACAGTCATTCATTTTCTTATGTTGACTGCTTATTTGAAATCCTGACCTTGTCATCATCAGGGCATACTGTATTTAGTTTTTCTTGCTTTCTTTTGTGTTCATTGTTTTAAAAGAGGGAGATGTGTTATATCCTGATCATCTCTTTCCCTGCTGCTCAGCCTGTGTGTGTGATGTCATTAGAATGTTCCTGTGTGCATGGTTTGAATGTGTGGTCAGTTTGAATGAGTGGGGCTGAGCAGCTGGATGCTGCTCCCGGTGGGGCCTTCCTATTTACCAGCTTTTAATTAATAAACACCTTTTCAAGAATACCTACGACTACTGGATCTACTTACCTTACAAAGTACATTTATACATTGCAACAGTGACCTTTAAAAGAAATATCATATTGGTTTGCGCATAGTCCTTATGTTTTGCAACTGGTTCTTATGTAAAGCTCTCTGACACCTTTGGGTAAAGTTTGCACTATATAAAATCGCATTAAATAAATAAATAAAATAAAAAAATTAAATTAAAATTAAAATCAGGTGTGGGCTGATTTAAGGACCCTCCCAAACCGGGAAATCAACATGGATTCTGCTTCGATGCCGGATGCCTAGATACCCACTGACGTCCATTAGGTTAATTTTTTATCAGTTTCTCGTGTAGATTTCATAAAAATCTGACAAGCATGCTGTCCTCCTGGGCCAACAGGATAGCACAAATGAAGAGCACCGGCACGCGCCAACATGGAGGCAGCCAGAGCCATAACTACTCTGGCTTCGTACTGTGAGACTGTGATCTTTCCTAATGCCTCGAATGCCGCAGGGCCTGGCTACCATGCGCCAGCAGCTACCTGCCAAGTGACTTGGCTGCATCACCTTGGTACCTTCGACATATCCCAATTGTTTAAGGCCCAGCTGAAGACCTGTCTGTATTGTGTAGTGTCATTCTCTGAACGTTAAAGAGCTATGGTGCTTCTAATGAAGCAGCAATTGCGCTATAAATATCTTTCTTCATTTATTCATTCATTAAGAGCAGAGTAAATGGGCAAACTGAGTGGTCGCTGGTGCCAAAATGGAACAGACGCTCTTTAGTGGCGTTTTTGCTACTTGCGTAAGATGGTCTGGAACAAGATGGTCTGCTCAAGTTCAGTGTACTCCTCTGGAAAGATCTACAAAGTAAAAGTGACTGTCCAGCAAGACATTTCCTGGAGGATGCCATCAATCACCTTGGGGCAAGGCAGCTATGGGACCTCCAAGGGAGCCCGTCAGGTTTCAAAAAAACCATAAACAAAATCGTCAAGAAGGAATCCCTCCTGCAAGACAAAGCCTCATTAGCTAAGAGAGCACATGGCTGGCTGACTGTGCAAACATACAACATACTTACTCCACAGGCGTACCTGGTGAACAGTTTCTCCAAAACAACAAAAGAATAATTTTTAAAACTACGACTTGGAGTGCTACCAGCAGCGGGCCACATGGCCCCGTGGCTGCGACCATCAAAACCAGCAAAATGCCGCCTGTGCGGAATGCACGAGGAAAACATCATACACCTCATAACCATCTGCAAAGAGCTGCAGCAAGACCGGAAGAACTTACTGAGACCCTTATTTTTAAACAAAGGAATCAGGTCCTGCAGAGAAGCAGTTTTGAGCTGCCTTAGAGGAGACGACGTGCAAATGGCCTGCCGACTGGTAAAATAGCTCGGAGTGGCAGAATCCAGGCTCAAAACGACGAGAGCACAAGCGGACACCGACATCACTTATACAACATCATCTGCCTCCAGTCCTCAGACTGGGCAAGAGACCCATACCGACCAAGAACATTAAAGTTCTTTCCCCAAAAGGCATGAACACTCTGGAAGATAGCCGGTCCGTCCCCGGAGGGGAAAGAACAACCCACTTGCCGGAAGCAAGCTCTTGGACAGATACACAAATTTTTATCTAAAACAGAAATTTACTTTGTATTAAACGCTGGATGAACATCATCCCACTTTTTATGGTTTTAGACCGACCTTTTTAACCGTCTTTTTTTTAACTGACCATTTTCTTTTACTGCTAAAAGCTATTTGTAATGGTTTTTATTAACTGAACAATAAAGCATTTACTTACTTACTTACTTACAGTGTACTCAAAGTACGTTTGGGGGCCGCTTGTGCCTCTTGATCTTTACACGCGGCCCCCCTGGTGAACAGCAGCACGAGCTGCTGTTTAGTTGCTGAGCACTAATATTCAGAAAAAAATACTAAATAAATGGGCATGTGTTTATTGGCCCGCAAATAAATGCTTTCCTTTCTATTTGGCATTCTTTAGACCTGATTTTTAAAGTTACTTATTATTTTGTAAGCCTCCAGAAGATGATACAAAACAGAATATACAACTAGTAGCTACATAGGGGATACATAATTAGATATAAGATAGCAGAATTCCACTTTGGGAACCGATCCAACATTAGATCACGCCAACTATTCAATACATCGGACCTGTAAATGAAGATTCAAATAGTGTAGTTGGAACATCTACCCTTTAAAGAACAAGCATTTGCAATGCAATAGGTCTCGCATTATTTAAGTTTGAGCAATAGTACTGTAAATGGCAATGTTTTTATTTTTATTTATGCGCCATTTTAATTTTCTTTGCATAAAAAAGTACATATAAAATATGTGTTGTAGAAAAGTCATTTATGCAGTATTTACATTTTCTTTGCATAAAAAAGTACATATACAATATTTCTTGTAGAAAAGTTAAACATTTTAATGATGTGCCTAAATAATTTTTATATGTACATTCTATTTGCAAACGGATGGGGTGGGGGTGGGGGGGTCTGAAAACTGAAGGAGGTTCAAGTCTGGCAACCACGCTCAACACCCAGTGATTCCCAAAGTTATACCTTACTGATAATTCAAGTAAACAAAGACAGAAAGGTCAAGTTAAAAATCAATACAGACTTTTTCAGCTATAAATTCAATTTAATCGTAATGTCTTTGTAGACTCTTTAAAATATGAGCAGAGGGCCGGTATTTTTTATTTGAGAATAGTAGCAACAACTCTGCCAGCTAGCGAGAGCAGGGGAGACAGGTTGCAAACAGAGAAAACAAACACACTTGGGTTCTCGATTCACTGTTATCTTTGCATACTAGCGCCTATCGTTATAAGGAGTAGTAAAAGCTATATAAATAAAATTACAATAGTTAGCATAAAGGACGGAAAGGGCCAGAGGTACTTCACTACTAGGCAAGCTAACGTATTTAGTAATGTTAGCATTTCACATATAACACAACTCGAGTACATTTTACGCCGGTGGGGGCTTGAATCTGCCGAGATGCTGTTGCGCATGCGCAAGGCCATACCCAACATGGCTGTTGTGTAAAGGGATTAAACTTCCTATCTCGCAAGGGCGACTACTTCCGGTCGGAGCACTTTCAACGTAACACCCAGTTCCGTTGTTGAGATTCTCACGTGTCGCACAGAGCCAGGGTTAGAGAAGTGGCAGGAGGTGAAGAGAGCGGAAACTGTGGTTGCAGGATGCCGCGGCTCGCAGATCTGGATCTGATCGGAACCATTGGAGAGGAGGAAGATGTGCCCGAGGAGCCCGAGTCCGATTCTGGTGGAGAGGAGGTGAGGAGGGTGGAATAGGGTGGCACGGGCTGAAAGAGAAGCATTTGAAGTACAGAAGCGTAGCATGGCAACTCGTCCTATGTTGTGAGTTTTATTTCTAGGTAATCCTGATTAAAAGCCACCAGCGACCAGCGTGTAGGTGCGGCGGCGGCGACGGGGGGTGTGCCTGTGTATGCGTGTGTATGTGCGCATGCGTGAGTGCTGTGTATGCGTATGGCTGTGATGTGCGCATGCGTGAATGTTGGTGCGCGTGCAAGCAGCTGAATCCAGCCGGGGAGAAGCGCGTGACAGTTTTTTGTCCGTCATTCCCCCGTGTCAGCTCGCTATAAGTCTCCAGCCTGGACGCATCCTTCGGATGCGAATTTCCAGGCGAGACCTAAAAAGGATGGTATTGAGTGTGCCAAAATGTCGTTTTCAGTAATTCAGTTAATTCAAGCATTTTCATTCATCCAGTTGTCATTTTCTCATCAAGTTGAAATGGCACAGAGATAGATAGTCCTCTGTACTTCCAAGTGGAAATGGCAGTGATAAAAACAGCTCTGATGATGCACCTCAGGCACGGGGCTGACAGTTATTATTCACACAGCTCTGATGATGCACCTCACGCACGGGTTCAAAGCTGTTATTATTCACACAGCTCTGATGATGCACCTCACGCACGGGGCTGACAGTTATTATTCACGCAGCTCTAACGACGCCCCTCAGGCACGGACTCACAGCTGTTATTATTCACACAGCTCTGATGATGCATCTCTGGCACGGGCTCACAGCTGTTATTATTCACACAGCTCTGATGATGCACCTCAGGCACGGGCTTACAGCTGTTATTATTCACACAGCTCTGATGATGCACCTCACGCACGGGGCTGACAGTTATTATTCACACAGCTCTAACGACGCGCCTCAGGCACGGACTCACAGCTGTTATTATTCACACAGCTCTGATGATGCATCTCTGGCACGGGCTCACAGCTGTTATTATTCACACAGCTCTGATGATGCATGCTTGGCATGGGCTTACAGCTGTTATTATTCACACAGCTCTGATGATGCACCTCACGCACAAGGCTGACACAGTTATTATTCACACAGCTCTGATGATGCACCTCAGCACGGGGCTCACAGCTGTTATTATTCACACAGCTCTGATGATGCACCTCATGCACAACCTCACATTTGTAATTATTCACACACAGTGATGACCCCGGGGGCAGCCTGCACCTTCCTACGCTACTGTCTCTGCATATCACAAAAAGTCTGGTAATGGGCAAACTGTCCTGGTTGGCATGACATGAGGAAGTCTGGTAATGGGCAAACTGTCCTGGTTGGCATGACATGAGTAGGGAAATTTTAAGGAAAAAAATGCAAAATTCATTTTCACAACCTCTTCCTTGAACTTTGCCAAGCAAACTATTTTAAAAAGACCCATGAAGACGCCCGCCTGATTTTTCCACTATGTGCTAGCAACATATGGGGGAAAGACTTAAACGAAGGGCCACAGCTAAAGTGCACTCATTGGATTCAAAACAGAGTTGGTAGGATTCTGGCATCGGACACATTTACACTTTTTAAATCCGCACCAGGGACACAAACATCCAACAATATCCAGTTTGCTGTGAGAATAAGGCATCATTTTCCTTTCGAATATTGAGCAATTTAAATGTTACTGCAAGCAAAATGATGGGGGAACATACATGTACTGTATGCAGCCTATGCAGTAAAATCAGAAACATTGACCGTAGTAATTCCCACTAATTCCCCCACAGCAAGTTATCAGTTGCTTCCATTACAAATCCAGATTGCACTTTAACTTCATTTTAAAACACATCAGCACTGCAATATGGTGGCTTGTGAACAGGTAGGTGTACAGTAGCCATAGCTGCCAAAGTTTGAGATTGCTATGTGTGACATTTTCATAATTTCAGTGTAATTATGAGTGACATTTCAACATCTATGAGTGACATTTTCTCATCAGCAAAATTAAGCAATGAAGACGAGGGGAACATATTAATATCATCACAGTATCCACGTCACAATATCAACTGCTTATTAAAAAATTGTCTTACCATCATCTAGGTGAGGCATACGTCAAGTGCATTATGACGATCCCCTGGACAACTTCAGAGGTAGCAGATTGGTTGTCGGGCTCTCATAACATTGTTAACTAAATCTGTCCTTGCACTTTTTGGCGCTCCATAAACTGCAGGCATGCTCGGGCCGCCAGCCACCGCGGGAGGCCGTAGCAATTAGAGTTTGACCCCCGGCCCTCCTCCAGTGATAGTCGCGCAGGCCTTGGCACTGTCCTCCCACTGTGCATGAAGACGACCCCCTGGACAACTTCAGAGTTTGAGGTAGCAGATTGGTTGTCGGGCTCTCATAACACTGTTTACCAAATCTGCCCTTGAACTTTATGGTGCTCCACAAATTGCAGGCAGGCGGGGGCCGTGGGAATTAGAGTTTGCCCCCACGGCCTTCCTCCAGTGATCGCCCAGGCCTGGGCACTGTCCTGTTACTGACTCTTGCCGATCCCCACCCAGTGCCATGCTGCAGAAATGAGACAGTCCTGGGGGCCCTGATTAACTCGCAAGCAGCCCCACTGTGTGAGGGACTTAGACGATGCCCACACTTTTTCAAAACAGAGGCCACAGGCTTATATTACAACTCCAAGGGAGGCGTGCAGCTGCATATTTAGATGGCTGCAACCGCAGGCGATGAAGACTCGGGGGAAAGATAGACCTGCCACTGATCCAAAGAGCTGGCTGAGATGAGGTGGGAGCACGGAATAGGAGAGGACCAACTTCTAGAGTTCGTGAGCCGGAGAGCCCCTTTCTGAGACCTTGCTTGAAAGGGGGAGGATCAGACTGGCAGGCTAGGACCTCGCAGTGGTGAGGGGACAGACGGCGGCAGCTGAGGACGGCACCGTTGACACTGAGAGGTGGGAAGGAGAACAGGCCCAAACTGCACTAATGCATCACCAGTGCAGATCAGACTGCGATGGAGGAACGGCCCGGAGAACGCGTCGGCCCTGCTGAAGGTGGGAACAGTCATGGGCGCGGGCCGAGACACAGGCTGAGCGTCCTGTTGCTAATAGTGCATTGAGGGTTGGATTGACCCCTACTGCGCTGCTGTTTTGCCTGAGCGGGTTTCCTCGGGGACAGAGAGACGATCCTGGCACAAAGGGCTTTGGCCTGGCCAGAGAGTTCCGGGCGGGGCCGCCCACTAACAGACTGTCTGTCCTGGCGGCTCCTGTGTCACCGACTCCCTTCCGTCGGCCGCAGAAAAATATTGAATTTTCTCCTCAATAACAGCTAAGAAGCACGTGGCAGACCGGGTCGGAAAGAGCCCGCGGCTGATGGCGCCATGATTATATTAAAGCTCCCTCCGGCCAATATTATATGCCTGCTACGCCAGGAGTGCCCACAAAATTGCCTGCTCCCTTCAGCTCGAAAAACATACTCCTCGCGCTCGGCGGCACTGAGACGTGCGCACGCAATTACAACAAGCAAACATCTAAAATGGCAGAGCAAAACGGTAATCATGATGTGCCCCAGCCCACCACTGAAGAACATAAACCCAAAGCTAAGAGAACAGGACTTACTCTGGCCGCATACTGTAGTGATGTAATGCGTGGACAGGGCAACGAATGAAGAGTAAAACGGTTCATACTGTTTATCGTGGTGTAGTATCTCCGACTCACTAGTAAAAGAAACAAGAAGCCGTGAGCGTGCACACTCCCGAACTTCCTGTTTTGGGATGTGCACGCTCACGGCTGTCGTGGGGCGGGACTTCCGTCTTTACGAGAAGCCCGCGCCCACGGAGTGGATGGCCAGAGGACCGGTGGCAGCTGAGGCCGCTGATGCGGTAAGTGGGCCATAGTGGGGTGCGCGGTGTGTGTCTTTGTGACTGTGTGTGTGTGCGTGCGTGCGTGCGTCTGTCTGCGCGTCTGTCTGTGTGTGTCTGTGTGTATGCCTGTGCCTGCAAGGCATTATGGGCTGCGCCGCATATTAAATGAGCGGCTCTCCCGCTGCTCCGGGGAGAGCCACGCTGGCGCTTCGCCGCTTCCTGGGCCATAGATGGGGGGTCTCTGTGTGTAGGTGCGGCGGCGACGGGGGTATGTGTGCCCGTGTATGGATGTGTATGTGCGCATGCGTGAGTGCTGTGTATGCGTGTAGCAGTTGTGCGCATGCGTGAATGTTGGTGCGCGTGCAAGCGGCGGCGACGGGGGTATGTGTGCCCGTGTATGGATGTGTATGTGCGCATGCGTGAGTGCTGTGTATGCGTGTAGCAGTTGTGCGCATGCGTGAATGTTGACGCGCGTGCACGCAGCTCAATCCAGCCGCTCGTCACAGTTTCGTGTCCCTCATTCCCCCGTGTCAGACGACTATAAGTCTCCAGCCTGGACGCATCCTTCGGATGCGATGTCCAGGCGAGACCTAATAAAGTGTTGGATTCAGGTACAAAAGTCAACCAAAGATTTTACTGAGTAACCACTGGTATGAAATCCTGAAGAAGGCTTTGCTGAAACGCGTTGGTATTCTACAAACATTACCAGTGTTTCCATAAATACGACTTGAAATATTTCTCAGCCTAATATTCTGTATATAGACCATCATGTGCCTTACAGAATGTTTCTGACCATATTGTATATAGAATTTAAGCTAATATGGCCTCAGGTTATACTATTGTGATTGAATATGTGATTCACAATAAGTATCTATATGTATTTATGAATATTTACATATTTTGTTTATTTAAAAAAATCTCATCAATAAATAAAGAGTATTATTTTTATAAATATGTTTACACGTTAGTTCTAATGATTTGCACCATATTTTCGTGTTTCTAAAGTCTATATGCTTGTCTAATAGTATCCAGTACTGTGCCCGGTACAATTTTGTTTTCAAAAGAATAATCCCAGACCATTACTGCTACCCCGCTGGCATCAGTGCGGCCCCCGGACACACCACAGACTATACTTTGGGGCCCTTGGGCCGATATTTGTGAGTACCCATGCTCTAGCTGATGTCACAGGAGTAGGTTTGCTCTGAGGCTTGGAACAAACTCAAGTGGCCTATTTTTGATAAGTTGACATACAGTGAATTTGGACAATATGCGTTCTCCCTTTTTTACCTTTGGAAGATGAACTGAAGCTTAAGTCAGTTTGCTTCATCCTGCATTGTCAAATAAGCTGTGTAACCTCTAGTCCTCCTTGGTAGGGAACTAAAAAAAACCGACACCAGTGATACAACCCATAGTTCCTGCACTAGGGAAGAGTATATGTAATATGGCCTCTGAAAAATGCTTAATCGACATGTTAGCACCGGTTTTAACGGTAAAAAGCATTTATTTGAGACTAATTACCGACATCATATCGACTACTGTCAAGTGCAAGAGGTCTGTATCCATTCCAGATTTTCAGAATAGCAACATAAAATAATAAATAAACATTAAATGAATTTAAATGGGAATGGGTTACATACTCAGCATTTAGCCTAAAAAGTGTGCCTAGACCTGTCTGTCTGATTTACGCTGACAGTCACAGGGCTGAATTATCCTTTCGATTACAAGGGTTGCACCCCAGGATCCTCATTCTTGAGAGGTACCCTCAGAGTCTAGAGACGATCTCAGTAAACAAAGACACGGCCCACGCATACAACGTCCCCAGGGTGATGTCTTAATGACCAGAGACACAGAAGCACAACAAGTATTTTACCAGGAGACCTTTAAACGGACACATACGCGTTTGTTCTGTGATTTGAAACATAATGTACGTTTGTTTTCTTTTTCAAGAAATTGGAACTTAGCTCAGCAACTTTTATAAGCCCTGCACTTAATTATTAAAAGCCCGAATTAAAGCGGTTTGAAGACCTCAGCGTGTGCTCAGGGCGCTGCCCGGAGCATTGTGCCTCAATCTGTACCGGAGGCATGTGAACACTTCCGACTGAGTCTTCAGTATTACTACATACATGTTTAATAAGAATTTAGTGCTCTGTTACGCACTGCAGCTCACACCAGAGTAAGGGCCCTCTACCACAGGTGTTTGTGATGAATGAAAGACAGCCGACCTGTCAGGCGCCTTTATTACCTGCAGCAAGGAGCTGCAAACGGACACTTTCTGCAAAAAGAAATGTTGGTCAATGGAAGTATACGTTTTTAAGACGAAAAAGGTTGTGAGTAGGGGCGTGCAAAATGTTAATTAAATGAGCACGGTTTTGCACGGGTCTCAATGATTGCTGGCCTGTGCTAGGTTAGCTGAGTGTGAACGTTTTCCTCCATCTGTCCTCGACTATGTCTCACGACTGTAGCTGGTATTGAAAAGGGTGCCTCGCATCGGCATACACGAATGTGGGTACGCATGGATAGCTGCTCCTCGGCCGCGCCTAAACACTCACCAGACAAAGGTGAGGAAAACTACAAGCCATAAAGCACTTACAGGCACATGCATCATTGTTGGCTTTTGCGATTTCTTAATTGCGATTTTTAAGGAATCGCAATTAAGAAATCGCAAAAGCCTATGCATGAAGAAATCGTGGAAAAATTTGCGATTTCTTAAAATTCCTTAATTGCGACTCGCAAATTGTGAATCGCAATTAAGGAATACCTCCCCATTCATTCCTATGGGCCTAGAGGCCCATAGGAATGAATGGGAAGACATTCTCAATTTGAGATTAGCAATTAGCGAATCGCAAATTGAGTATGCGATTTCAAGGGTGCAGGGGTGTCCAAAGGACACCCTGTTGCAACCCTGAAATCAATCTGTGCACATATGTTGCGCACACACATGCCCTAAGGGCATGTGTGTGCACAACATGAAACTTTGAAAAATGCACAAAAGTTTTCGCAAATTTCCATGAGGTTCAACCTCATGGTAATTTGCTCCCCCTAAGTGCGAAGTCGCTATTTTTTAAAGTTTCATGCATTGCATTTAAGAAATCGCAAAATGCGATTCCTTAAATACACTTGCAATTTGAGAATTCGCAAATATTTGCGAATTCTCAAATTGCGAGTGCCTTCACCCTTCATGCATACCAAAACCTGATTTTGCGATCGCAAACGGTCGATTTTTGCGAATCACACCGTTTGCGATCGCAAAAAGCTTTGATATATGTGCCAGTTAGCGCCAGAAGCAGTGTCCTCGAGAAAGACTTACCTTTGTAAAACACTTTTCAAACTTTCCATATTTTTTGTAGTTGGTGAGAGCAAAGCTTCATGATTTCGTAGTCGCCAGTTGCAACACACCAAAATGTAGAGGAATAACCTATTCTGGGATCAAAATGTGTAATATAAATCAATAAGCCCCTTTCAAGGTCCTTTTGAGCAACAAACGCAAGATCTAAGGAGAATTCTGCGCACAAATCCAATTGCAAAGTCCTCGGGGAGACACGCTGCCTATAAAACACATCCTAAATCACCCAAATGTACAGAAAGCTTTGAAACGTGGCAGAGATGGCACTATCTACAAAACACGTATTTGTGCAGTGAAAACCACAACGCTCTCTCCAACGGCTCCATGAAGATGCTGCATCAACAAACACTATTCAGAGTCTTCAGGACATTGCAGGGAGCACAGAATCACTCAATATTACCCAGAAAGACACACAACCTTCAAAATACCAGGCTCTATGTAATCTGGCATGCAATGCAAAATACTCAGAAACAGTGATCCTGTGTTAGAAGTTGGAAATGTTTCTTGCCTCCTAGAATTGGGTTCAGAATGGAATGCGGTTCGATATGCAGAAGGGGTGCGCTGAAAGGTGTCCCTGTTAGGCTACTGTAGTTCATTAGCTAAACGTAAAAAATGTACCAACATCAACTACTCATTGTAGGAGGTAAATCCTTCGGATATGGAAAGGCCCTTTATGAATGTAAACAAAATTCTTGCTGAAGAGTAGGCAGTGGTCCAGGGAATCACTGGCAACTGTTAAACACATTTTTAAAAGTCAGGAAAACTTTTTGGGGATGCATCTGTAGCCCGTTTGCTTTAATGAGAACAGTCTGTAGTAAAAATAAAAGTTTAAAAAAACACTGAATGTTTGGTAAGCAGGTAAAAAGAAAGGCGCTCCACAAATATCAGGGTCAATTAAATATTGCAGGTCTCCACCGGTGCTCAAAGGGGAAGAAGGGTTGGTTACCAAACAACCCCAACACAATCCACAAAAGCAGTTAACATTAACAAAACTTCCCTCCCCGAGCACTCAAAAGACAATAAATTAGTTAGTTTCCATATGTTTATTCTTCTTCCTGTACTATTTGAACGAGTTAGCTCTTTCAAATCGTTTAGAGATTTCAGGACATTCGTATCTGTATTCTATTGTGGAAGTAGTCTTGCTCTACGACTTTGCATTCAAGCCTATATTTATTTTGCATGAGATATATGTGTGTTACTACTCTTCGATTGAGGATGTTTGAGGGCCATTAACATCTTTAGATTGTGTTTACTGCTGTTAGTGTCCTGTTCTGCAATTATGTGCTGGAGCCATTCGGTGAGATCCACAATAATGAGCAGAATAATTATGAGCCGCTAACTCCTGGGAGAGTTAAGGCTTTTAACACCTTCTCGCCTAATCTCACAGGCAAATAAAAATAAACATGCCCAATGTCCAGGTCTGCTCATGAGATTTATAGCAATATCCCAAAGGAGCTGAACTGTGCTTGTGTCCAGCTTCAGAGAAAGCATCCAACCAAGGGCGTGAATACAACTGGTCCAGGCCCTCATCGGATGCAGTTATGTCCCCATCCCAGCCTAAACTGATAGGTCAATCCTGCTGGAATTAATTTGTACGATTGAAAAAGGACCGGTAATTACTGGGACATGTGTTTTTTGATACTGTAAACGGTGGGATCCACATGTAGCCCTCTTTACTGGGGTGGTGAGGGGATGGGGGGGGGGGGGCGTAGTAGTACTATTTATCGCAAGTGATACATTTTGAATCGCCAGGGAATTGGATTTCATGCTTTCATTTTCCAAACTAAACCCAGAGGCTTCGAGATTTTGTTCAGTTGTCACATTTTTGGGAAAAAACAATAGCCTTTCATTGAGTCATGTAAATTATGATATATAACAACCCAAAATGGCATAGAAAATCTTGAGTAATTTATCATAAATACAGTCACATACATTGAAAAGTGTGTTCAGAATAGAAATAAAAAGTAAGTTAGAAGGTTTTTAAGTTGGTACATTAAATGTCAATACTTTGACCTACTTCTGCATTAACTGTAATATACTTGGTCTCTATATCAACACCACAACTCAATTGTATATTTACAACAACCATAATCGTATCTATAAGCCTAAAGCTAGTGCTAACACATTAAATCCTTTACTAATCCTATTGCTACTCCCAGAATTATGCGTAATCCCTAGTTTTACCCTAAGCATAAACCCACTGCTGGAGTTGGCGCTTTCTGAAGGGTCATTCCCAAACTTTTGCCTATACCCTGCTGTTTTCTGAACACATTTTTGCTGGCATTTAGCCACGCACTTTACCACTGCTGGCCAGTGCTAAAGTGCACATGCTCTCTCCAGTAAAGATAGCAAAAGTATCGAATTGCCACTTTTCATTTAGTTGTAAGTCCGTAGTAAAGTGGCACTACACGTACTTAGCGCCTGTAAGTTAAAAATGCCACTAGTGGGCCTGCAGTACTGATTGTGCCATCCACTTACTTAGCCCTTTAAACAAGTCTCAGGGCTGCCATTGCAGACTGTGTGTGCAGTTTTAAACTGCCATTTCGACCTCACAAATTAAACTGTTATCAGCAGATCTGGGATGAGGAAACTACAGAGAATACAAGTATTTGGGATACAGCATGCAGGAATCAGGGGTTCCAATATATATATATATATATATATATATATATATATATATATATATATATATATATATATATATATATATATATATATATATATATATATATATATATATATATATATATATATATATATATATATATATATATATATATATATATATATATATATATATATATATATATATATATATATATATATATATATATATATATATATATATACATTATTCAAAGATGTAATTCTGATCCCTGTGTGCAGACGGATTTACACATGGATCGGACAATAGTCATTAACTCGTGGTGAGCAACCAACCTACGTAAAAGTTTGTATATGTATTGTATTTGGTGTAATGGTAGATGTCATTGTGGCGACATCTGTGTAATGGTTTGTTAACGTAGTAGATTTAAGTTAGTGGGGCTGCACCTGTCAAATATGTTAGTTGTACAGGCTGTAGGTATAAACAACAGACACACACCGTCATATAGAAACGCACAAATTCAATACTCACAACAAAAAATAAAGTCATAATAACATGACCTATCAGCCACTTTTTATACAATACAAGTGGTAAATTATTGTTTGTATAAGTACACACTATATTTTATATAAACAAATGATACAAACTCTCTATCCCCTGCTTTCCAGAAACACAATCATTCACCTCACAAATGCACCATACTAACTGCAGGTGACATATTGGCTGAAATAGGCAAACTATTTGACCAATGAAGAGATGCCGGTGTAGTGACCATAGCAACTTTGTGCATGCCTGGAAGATAAAGCTGGAGGATGCCATGTGCCACGACCACCCTAAATATGAATCACTCTCAGTCGTTATTTGTAATACACAACTGTGCCTTGTGGGTTGCGTCAGATCAGTTAAAGAATTTTAATAGAATTGCCAGCGTCAAAAGGTAAAAATTTGAAACCAATTTTTGTTTACTAAAACATCAATGATGATAGTTAATCACAGCATAGAGTATCTATCAATCAATCAATCAGTAGATTTGTAGAGCGCTACTTGTCGCCAATGAGGGTATCCAGACGCAGGCATCTTAGAGATACAGGAAGCAGTAAGGGAAGCGATGGAGAGTCTCTTAACTCAGGGGAATATTTAGGTATTTCTTTATTAAGTGGACAAAACAGGATTCCTGGTACACTTGTTAATCTAGGAGCTGCCTCGGACTGTACAAAAACCACAGGGAAGTCTACAAGGGATTCAAGGAACTATGTGCTACTGTTCGGCAGCTAAGGTTTCAAGCAGCATTATCTGCGGTGCTTCTCCTACGTGGTCATGGGTGTGTGGGAATGTAGTTGCACATTAAAGGTGCCCAGCAGGTTTCCTCCTGTTTGAAGAACAGTGATTTCAGCGATATTGTAGCAAAGGATTTTTAAAAACTGCAGACAAGGTAATGTACACATCTGTTTTTTACCTGTGCACAGGTAGGTTTCGTAACAATCACTGTTTTACATTGTTTTACTGCCAAACAACCCATATAAATTTGTTTAAGAAGAAATCAAGATTTTATACCTCGGTCATAGAGTTTATGTCATCTTTTAACACAACACCCAGGTAAAGATCACTGGATAACGTGAAAGGCTGGGTAGGAAAAAAAGGTTTTTGCAACTCTCTTCTAACTCCATGAGTCAACTCCATGAGGCAAGTCCTTGAGTCAAGTCCACTAGTCAAGTCCACAAGTCAACTCTACGAGTCAACTCTACGAGTCAACTCTACGAGTCAACTCCACGAGTCAACACTACAAGTCAACTATACGAGTCAACACCAGTAGTCAACTCCACAAGTCACATCCTTGAGTCAAATCCACGAGTCAACTCCATGAGTCAACTTTGTGACTCAACTCCACGAGTCAACTCTACAAGTCAACTCTACGAATCAACTCCAGTAGTCAAAAACTCCACGAGACACATCCTTCAGTCTCTACGAGTCAACTCTACAAGTCAAGTCTACGTGTCAACTCCAGTTGTCAACTCCACGAGTCACATCCTTGAGTCAACTGCACGAGTCAACTCCATGAGTCAACTCTACGAGTCAACTCCATGAGTCAATTCCATTACAGTTAGCTCCATGAGTTAACATGGACATGTGCTCCAGTGGGAGAAAATAACACTTCTACAGAGCTCCCTCCCTCTCATCTTTGTAGTTATTATTCACAGTCCAGTGGCACTAGTTAACTAATTAAATCCCTCCATAATTCTCTCCAAATCTACTGATTGAATGACTACAGCATGTAATGACTCTATTTCACTTATAAGGTGAAGAGTATGTGACTTGGTCTCACAGTTCAAGAGGACATCAATAACCGCCTTGGCGCTAAATCACTGTGAGGGCCTTTATTGATATGCATATAACCACCGCCCTCCTTGAATAAGGGATTATTCCAACAGCAGGTATGTACGCCAGACCCCCGTACAACATTTAAGAACTGTTAATGTGAAGACAACACTTAAACACTAAGTTGGCCTTGTTAACAACAATTTTGTTTTTAAAGCTCATGTCTCCTAAAACTGAGTAAAGGTTTTTAAAACGAAATGGAGGAAAGATGTAGATCCTCTCTTGAACATGTGTTTGCTAGCCCTATGGCCCTCAGCTAGACATGCCTCGGGGTCAGCACAAAACAGGGCCAGCTAGCTTTCTGTGAAGCCGGCATGAGAAATGTCTTCAGCTTGATTGTAGGAGCTGCTTGTTCTTCTCATAAATGTGCTTTTATGAAGCACAAAGACCATATGAGCAGTTCTGTTCATTTGTAAGTCGAGGCACTAAAGTGTGCAGTTTGTATAGATTATGAAGGTTACCTTTCAAGTGGTAAAACCTGACATTGTTATTAATGAAAACAATTTGAGATCTGGATCCAAATGGCTTCTGTCTGCCCTATGTGCATGTTCTATTTTTTAGATGCCAGAAGCATAAATCCTGAACAGGACAGTGATGGAAGGCAACACTCAATGCGAATGACAGGAACCCTACTTAATGAGCAGTGCGTATTAAGTGTATGACCAGGAAGGACAGATGCGCCACCTGCTTTTTAGAATATTCGCATAAGATACATTTGCATAAGATGGATCAGAATAACAGTCTCTTACATGGCCAGGGTCTATCCTGCAAAAAAGATATGCTTCCCCCCCCTCAGATCTCGGTGGGACAGCCCTGACCTGGCTGTCCTATTTCATACATATCAAGAGTTGTCGAAGACTGAACGCCTAGCTATTAGGAATTGTGATTAGTAACAGAGATGGCGCACTTTGCTTTTAGTTCAATGCAGCAATGTGAATCTAACACATACGATTTCAAAGGCTATCAATATTGCAGAGAGAAAGTGCATCTGGGAGTTTGAGGACCTGCTAAATTACAGAAGGAATCTCTAAAAATCTTCAAAAATTCATGTAGAGCACTTTACTGCAGGGAGCAGTTCAGAGGTGTTACACAATCTTAACTTTAACTACATAGACTTCAGTATATACCTTAGACTTTGCTATCAAATCCTTTCATTACACAAACTTACACTATCATTACAAAAAAGCATACATTTCTCAATAACACGGTCTATTTATCATCTGTGCACCTACAGCTGACATCACAACAATGTAAGACGGTTTGGGTGGAGGCCCTGTTTCCATGCCATGCCCTATTCTGTGTAAACTTGCTGTGCTACTCTATGAAATGCACTCCATTGTCTCCCATTTAGAATATGTGTATATACATTTATCTGATGAGGATATCATAAATATCTGGAGTCGTCCAGGCCCTTGTTCTTCGTCATTGTACAGCCCTGCTTGGAGCAATCAGCATCACAATTCTTACTAAAGCAGCACTCGCAGAACAAATGGACCTGTGCACACATGTGTCAAAATATCACACATAGCCTTCCTACTCTGAAAATGCCTACTGTGGAAATTTCATTGGACCAACAAAATATTAGTCTGCATATTCCTTTGTCTTCCAATACAATTAAAAAAATAGATTTATCCAAATTGATCACAATCCACTACTTGAAACTATAAAGAGTATTACCGTAGAAACACTTTTGCACAACCAAATAGTTGTCCATCACAAACAGCATAATATGCAGTAAAAAGAAAGAACAACGTGCAACGCCGCTTAATCAGTTCAATAGGGAAATCCCAAAAATATCATAAAAATTTGCTGCACTATATTTTGTAGTCAAGAATAACATGGACAATAATAATGCTGTCCTACCTCAATAAGGAAGTCACCCGTCCTCAAGCCAGCCTGCCATGCTACCCCGCCTTCATCCACCGATTCCAGGTACTGCAGGGCCGGGAAGGCCGGAGTTGGGGTAAATTCTTCAATTGGTGTATCAGCTTTAGAAACAAAGAACAGCACACATTTATAAGTTTGACAAACACATCCCATTGCCAATGAAAATGAAATGGTATGTGTTGGGGGTATGTCATGCTGCTATAAACATGAAATGCTATGTACGTATTCTGACCTTTGAACTAGTCAAACTAAAGCAGTTGTAAAAATGAAGGGTGTAATATTTTTCACAGACAGGCAGCGCGAAATGTGTCTTTAAAATGTCTGGAACTAAAAATACCCACTCTGCTAATTAAGAAAGCCACTGCATATGTAAGTTCAAAAAGGACAAACAAACAATTGTGTTTACTAACCTAAATTTACTTTTGAGGGGTGGGGCCTGGAAGACCAAGATGGCACACTTGCTCGTTTGTGTTACCGCCTGGCTCCCTCAAATGAGTGACCTTCTGGGTGCTGGGGTGCCCCTCGCATAGCCCAAACGGTGCTGTGGGTGCCTACCTGTTCCCCAGAGTAGTGGACGCCATGATATTCCCTGTGGTGTGGCAGTTTCTGAGAACCCGGAAAACAATGCAGACGTACTGCACTCAAGAAAAGACGGCAGCTCGGGCTGACGACTGTGCCCGGAGTGGACTCTGCGGGTCTTGGGTGCTACTGCTGGGGCCCTAGAGAACTGATGAGGGGGGCCCATCGGGAAGTGAGAAGCCTGTGGCCATTCTGTATGACCTGCTGGGGCTAGTGGGAGCCCCACCCCATGACACTGCGATTGGGGATGCTGACACGCAGGTGGAACAGCCGAGGACACCGTGCACATTCTTGTGCTGCAGCTGTGGCCCCCGACATGGGGTACTCACTGCTCATGTGCTAGAACTAGATACTGGGATATCCACTGCCGCACAAGACCCTGCTGGAGGCACCTCATACGTGCAACGAGTGTGCCAACAACTGCTGCGGCAAGTTGGGGGGAGACCCCTATTGGGGGACCCTGCCATTTTTTCATGCCTTCTGGAATGAAGCCCTCTTATTACCCGCTGGAGATCTAGATATTAAGGGCAAGACTGCAGAAGATCCCAAAATTGTGTAGGTAGCTAAATCTGCATCATTTACCCTCTGACCACGGAGGAACTGACTGCTTGTGCTTTCCTCTGTGACAGTTCCGCAAGGCAACTGTGTCAGGTCTTCCCTCAGTAACTGTCCTTACGGCTCTGTAAGTGAGAGTGAGAAGGAGTGAGCCCTACTAGGGCCGATGGGCGAATGATCGCCTGCAGCAACCGAGGAAAACACTCGATACAGCTGCAGGCATGATGTGTCACAAATACACTCCCCCATGGGAAGAGCGAGAGGCATTATGGGATGAGAACCTCGAGACGCAATCCCACACAGGTGAGATAACACCTCAGTAATACTGCAGACCATCCAGGACTCCAAGACGGCGCTGGAGACAAAAATTGGAGCAGTTGTGGTTGACATGACCCTGTCGTGACAGGATCTCTGAGATTGCGTAGACCGGGGCTGGAAGACACAATACAAGAGCACACTTCTGAAGTAGCTTGTCTAGTCAAGACTTTTAAAACTCTTTATGACTGAGAGGAGGACTCCAAAATCAGGGATCGTTGCAATAATCTCTGCTTTATCAGGTTCCAGGAGGGACCCGAGGGCTCATCACAGAAACATTTCTGGAGCAGTAGATCTGGTCCTGGTTGTATGCTGCTCACCTATCCCCCTGGTTTATAATTGAGAGAGCCCACATGACACTAGCACACAAGCCTCCACGTGGAACCCCGCCGCACCCTATGGTAATGAAATTCTTGTACTATAGAGACAGGGATGCCACCCAGAGAGAGCTGAGGGTGAATGGTCAATTTCTGCATCAGTCAGGACGCATTATGACTTTCCAATTACACCTGCCAATCACATTGGAAATCCTATGATCAAGTTATACAGAAACTCTGGAACATGATCCTTCAATATATGCTACTCTACCCACATGGTTGTGGGTGCTTCATGAATCTCAGTCACAGTTCTTTGACACTACAGAGGAAGCAAGGACCTGCCTAACAGAACAGCGACTTCTAGCGCCGAATCAGATTCCGAAATGGCAGATACCTAATCTCACGAAGCCACAGGGAGGGAACCGGAGAGACCTACAGAGGTGAGGCGTAAAACGTGCCAAGCAGCGACAATAGGGCTCATATGCCACACGAGGCCTCCACGGAGTAAGACAGGTCCTCCACGGAGTCAGACTGGGACCACCAGAAGTGAGACTATATTATTGATTGAGAACCCCGCGATTACACACACCGATGAAAAGTGATTAACATTCAGACCAAAGCCCTACAACAATGGAAGCCTCTGCCTGTGACCACACTGCACTTCTAAACCTATGCATGTCAGCATCACTGAATCCTACAGATGCACGTCTTTCACATCACACCTTAAGCAGAGCCTGTGAAGGGAAAACTGACTTTACCGCTTTACTACATCTATCCCATGTACATTCTGTTTCTTTTTGGGGGTTCGGGTGACAGGGCCTTCTATGAAAGGGGAAGTATAGGGAGGGGGAGAGTTGAAGGGTTGGGGTTTGTTTTGTTTGTTTTGCTCATTCTAGATCTTTACCTGCTCTCAGCAACATGCTCACACTCCACACACTCATGCAACAACCCCACCAAATCCCTTGCACGGGCCTTGCCTTTATGACTTTACCAACAATGCTGGACTTACACATATGCTCCTATCCTGCACCATGGTCATCCATTGCTATCACCATGCACTCCTTCAGGGTAATGAAGGGAAATGTCAGTTGGCTATTGGACCACATTAGGAGTTGGACAGTACTACAATTTGCACATCGACAAAACTCAGGCGATTCTAATGTTACAAGATTCTTACCTTCAGGGCACTAACTGCCCCCTCTTAGCCCATTGGGGTTATGGCAGAGTGTTGAATGCACTAGCTTGCCCCATACCAATGCCCTTTAGGGAATTTATAATTACCTTACCGCATTGGGTGCGGATCATAGGGGGACACTGTAACAATATCATGCTGACTGAGACTCCCAAAGGACAAGGTATTGACTATTGGATTGGCCAAACAGCTTAGAACTTAGCGATGGATGAAGTATATGGACCCTGATTGCTGGAGATATACGTAGGCATCAGCGACGCACGGTTCCCTATCCTGCATTGATCATCTACTACTCCTGGCCCCCGACCTCATGTTCATGACTGTCTTTCACATTCTTCCTCTAGGGATATATGACCATGCCCCCATAACTGCACATTTAGGTGCCGCCCCCAAATGGTGAAAGGCCCACATTGCGTCGCAATGCATGGTTCCTGACTGATGAGTAATTTCCCCCGTACCTGGCTATAGGACTGTGCACTTTTTTCCTGCTAACTAGAGGTAAAGAGTTTGTGCTCGCTCCTTCAAACATGATAAAATTGATCTGCACCTGATTGGCACAGTTAATTTTCTTTTAAGTCCCTAGTGTGATGTACTTCAGTTACCCATGGCCTGTAAATGAAATGCTACTATTGGGCCTGCAGTGCTTACTGTGCCACTCAATACAGTAGCTCTTCAAAACAAGTCTCAGACCTGCCAGTGCAACCTGTAGCAATTTTTAAATTGCCATCGTGAGCTGGAAAAATCAGACATTTGGCAGGCCTAAACCTTCCTCTTTAATACTTATGTTACACCCTCAGGTAGGCTGTAACAGTTCCTAGGACAAAATGCATGGTATTTAAAACATAGGGCATGTGTACTTACGTTTTACATGTCCTGGAAGAAAAAAACCCCTACAGTAATTTTCATTTTGGTAAAGCTTATCTCTCCTACTGTCTAACACACTCAGTTACCTTAATTAATGGGAGCAGATAGAGGCATGCTAATTACATCCAAATGAATTGTAATTCAAACTCTTTTGTAATGGCAAAGATTTTAAGTCCCAATTCTGAAAATGTAACTTTTAGAAAGTTAGCATTTTCTTATCCTAACCATTTGTGCCTCCTGCCAGTGTCCTGGGTCACATGACTGAAAAAGCTCAGCTGTTGCAGTTTGTGTACTCCTCCAAGACCATGACACAAAGGTGACTAATTGTTGGTATGATAGGCCATCCTGCCGGGAAGGCTGGGGCCAGAGCTCTGTTCTTCCTCACTTGCACTTCTAAAGGTTTGCTTCCAGCACAACTAGGTACTTAACCACTGGCTTAACGAAAATTGAGGAGGCCTCTCTGCAAGGTACATAGAGGGGCCCCCTCCGAGCTCAAACCAGTGCTCTATGGCCAGAGTGTAGGGCCGAGGGGGCACCCAGGAGCTTGGGGTCCCATCGCACCGCGGGGGTGCGGGGGCCTGTGTTACGCCCTTGAACTTGACACTGGCCTTTTGTCACCCCGGTCCAACACCCTTGGATGGCATGAGTCTGAGTCCCTCTCAAGTTGAAAAGGTGAAATCTGGACGTTTGTGCTTCACTGCTGAATACAGGCCCATTCGTGCTGATACTCTGCCGCCTGTGATGACCACCAATGCGTAGCTCTGATGAATACCTTCTCTTCGTGATCCAGTGACCGCCGGTGATGACTGGCAACACGAGATCTGTACTCCGCTCTACATCAATGACAGTGACAGCCCTGTTCTTGCCAACGCGAAGCTACAGCAACAACCGTCCACAACTGCAACACGGCTCTTCCCGCTACAGCAATGGCAGTCCCCGCTGCCTGCCCTGCTATTCGCACTACAGCAGCAACCATCCACAACACCTCACGGCCTACTACACCACAACATGAACTCTTTGCACATAGCTCAGATGGTAATTTTTCATCAGTACTAACCTTGTACCTGTATCTGACCTGCACTCTATCACAGTTGGACTGAATTGGTTACTTTTCCCCAGTCTACTGCTACCAGATGACCTCGTGTGGTGCTTTGCGCTTTTGATGGTATTTACCCTAAAATCTTTCTAATTGGAAATCTCTGGTTGATTGAATGTTTGTCATTCTGATGCCATAATATGGATGGAAGTTGCACTTTACTCTGTGAAGAAAAATGATCCCAGGTGGCTCTGACACTTGAGAATCATCTACTTCTACAGGAATGTTCAGGCTAGGAAAAAGAAAAGAGGCCTATGCCACTCAAAATGCTTTGGGACTTTCCTTCAGTCTGTCAGGCATTGTAGATGCCATAAAAGGGACATACTAATGGTGCATGTTGTTTAAGGGCCAGAACTCTTCCTGGATCAGTAAGCAGTTCAGTATGCCGAGCAGCTCTAAGAAGAGCCATTGGCCAGACATTGTTTACTTTGGTAAAATGAAACAATTACTCCCAAAGCATGTATGACTGCCCTGGGTCTTACACAATTGATTATGGTCCAGTTAGTTAATCACCAAACCTTTTCTCTATGTCTTTTTGCACAGCAGAAAACGTATAAAGATATAATTATAACCGCACAGCAACAAAACAGCTTGCATCTCATTTTTACAGGTTGTGCCCCTGTGATGGCCTGTTTTCGATTCAGATACTCATGTAGACTCTCAGCATTCCATTTGTTCAGTCATTCTTATCATTGCAATTCCTGCCATGCTGTGTTTGCTGTAAGCGCTCCAGAGGAACATAGCTGTTAGCTAAGGCTGACTAGTGCACAACGCCAGGGCAAATGCCTCTGCAAAGGAGGACCTCAGAAGCCGTGTTGCGGGGCAGCAAGAAGCCGGTTGTGTAGACAGGAGGATGTAGTTTGAGGCAAACAAGTAGCATGCTTCTTTACTACAAGATGAATGTAAGAAACGTGCCTTTTCTGAATGGTCACATGGGACTGTTCAACTGTCACTGGACCCTATTTTTGTTGGTTTTACTACTCTGTACTGCGATAGTGCCAATAGATGTCACACTGTGTGTGCTCTATCCCTGAAATATTACTGTGAAAATAGCATAACCCATTCGGTATATTTAACTTTCCAGTGAGGTCATTGTATGTTGCACCAGTGTTTCTGACGTCGAATTTCATATGTGGACTTCAGATATTATTAACAACACCAAACATACATAACATACATAACAAGATCACCCGCAGAGACAGCACCAACGGAGCAGGAGGAGGAATCGCCATCATCCACAGGAACACTCTGAGTCTCGACCAACACAGACGACACCCTCAGCACCGCCGAACACCTGCACTGCCAAATCCACACCGACCCCAACACCACCCTCAGAGGAACCCTCATCTACAGACCCCAGGACCACGACCACAGTTCAGTGACTACATCGACGACTTCGTCAGCACACACGCCCTCGGCTACACGGACTACATCCTCCTCAGGGACCTGAACTTCCACCTCGAGAACAACGACACCAACTCCACCACCCTAATCGACAACCTAGAAAACCTCGGACTCAGACAACTCATCACAACACCCACCCACTCTGCCAGTCACACGCTTGACCCCATCTTCTCCGCAAACCCCCACATCTCCTTCAACCACACCACGGCCCTCCACTGGACCAACCATCGCTGCATCCTCTTCACCTTCAAGAAACCCACCACACACCACCGCACACCACCGCACCCAACAGATGCCTCTCCACTGCTGGGGCAAAGTCAGTGAAGACCAGCTAACCACCACCCTCGCCCAGAGCCCACCCGCCGATCCCACAAACCCCGACACCGCCGCTCTCAACTTCAGACAGTGGAGCAATGACTGCGCCAACACCCTCGCCCCGATCAAGAAACCCTCCAACAGTCACACCAACAAGAAAGCCAGCTGGTTTACTGAAGACCTACGGGCCTCCAAGTAAACTTGCTGAAAGCTCGAGAAGATCTGACTCTGTGAACAAACACCAGACACCTACGCAGCCCACAAGAACGCCACCCACAGACACCATTACCTCATCAGATCCGCCAAAAGGGCCTCTTCAAAAACCGCTTAGACAACTACGTGCCCCACAACAAAGAGCTCTTCAACATCGTGAAGGAGCTCTCCAACCCCAGCTCCAACACCAACGACGACCCACCCTCGCAAGACCTGTGCCACTCATTGGACACCTTCTTCCACCGCAAGATCACAGACATCCACGACAGCTTCAACGCCACAACCGCCCTGACAACCACTGAGACCTCCACCCCCACGACCACCATCCGCACCAATTGCCTGCTCTCCTGGACCAACATCAACGACGACAACACCATCAAGATCATGAACACCATCCACTCCGGATCTCTGTCAGACCAATGCCCACATCACATCTTCAACAAAGCCAGCACATCCATTGCATCCTATCTCCGGAAAGTCATCAACACCTGAACAGCCGACTGAAGGCTCAAACGCATCCAGAACGCCTCTGCATGCCTGATCCTGGCCATCCCTCGCTGCAGCCACATCACACCCCACCTGAGAGACCTGCACTGGCTCCAGGTCAACAAGTGGATAGCCTACAAGCTCCTCACCTACGCACACAAGGCACTTCACAACACCGGACTAAAGTACCTCAACAGATGACTCAGCTTTTACACCCCCACCCGCCAGCTCCGCTCCGCCCACCTCGCCCTCGCCACATCCCCCCACTTCCAGTGAGGTCATTGTATGTTGCACCCACTGTGTCCCCACCCAAACATTTCCTCACCACTGATAAAAAATAATGCATCTTGGCTGAACTTCATCCCAGTTACAGAGCGTGAAGTCCTCAACATCATCACCAAGCTTAAACCCTCCTCTCATACCCTGAACCCTCTTCCCACTAACCTTGTACAAAGATTTACAGCATATCATTGCTCCGTATTGGACCACTATCATCTACCCTTCCTTGGTCACAGGGTGTGTTCCTTTTTCCCTCGAGCTTGCGCAAATCACTCCTACCCTCAAAAATGCTACTGCCAACCCCACCGACCTTCACAATCTGCATCCTATCTCTAATCTTCCTCTTCTATCCAAGGCCCTTGAAAAATGTGCCTTGCTCCAACTGGACAAGCACATTGACTCTTTTTGCCTTATGGACACATTTAAGTAAGGCTTTAGAAAGGTCTGCAGTACAGAAACTGCTATGCTCAACATTGAATTGAATTGTATTGAATTGAATGTGGGTTTATAGAGCGCGTAGTAACCCGGAAGCATCCCAGCGCTAAAACCAAGACAGCAGAGTCAGAGGTGGTGACAGGGAAGACAGGGGGGTTAGGGGAAGAGGTGGGTTTTCAGGAGTTTCCGGAATCGGAGATGGCAAGGTTCGCTCCTGAGTTTGAGGGGAAGGGCGTTCCACAGTTTGGCTGTGTTAACTGAGAATCGCCGAACTCCTGTGCGTGCCTTTTTAACTCTGGGAACTGTGATTAGACGTTCATGATCTGAGCGGAGTGGCCTATTAGCTTTGTAGGGCACGACTAGGTTTTTGAGGATGGGGGGCCCTTGTCCTGAAGTAGTTTATGTGCCAAACAAAGGGATTTAAACGTTATCCTTTCTCGTATTGGGAGCCAGTGCAGCAGTTTCAGCGCTGGTTTGGCTGATGATCTGTTGATTACATCCATCACTCCCTTAACATTTGGGAGGCTTCCCTTCTCATTCTTCTTGACCTGTCCGTGGCTTTCAATACCGTTAACCACTCCGCCTTACTCAACACCCTCAAAAAAGTACGTTTTGGCTTCAATGGTCTAGTAGTCAAATGGTTCACCTCCTTCTTTCAGCACAGAACCCAACAAATAAAAATCAGCAATTGCCTCTCTAAACCTATTCCTGTCTCCCTAAGTGTGACCCAGGGTTCTATTCTCTCTCCCTCCCTATTTAACCTCTTCCTAGAACCCCCTCACCCTCATTCTCAAGCAATCAGGAATCAAATACCACCTCTATGCTGACAATACCCAGCTGTACTACAGGATCAAATCCCAAGGCGACATTCTGCACTTCAATGATACCCTGAATAAGATTCAACACTGGTTCCAGCACAATCACCTTAAGCTCTACCCTCATTCCCTTCGTTCCTAAAAATAATCGGTTCCCCATCCAACTCTGGATCTCTGGTCTTAAAGCTCTCAACTGCTCTTTGTCCACTTCTAATTCAGTTAAATCACTCGGAATAAGCATTGACCACAACCTTAGCCTTTCTCCCCACATAAAAAATACGTCCAAAGGTGCTCGCTTCACTCTACACCACCTCAAGAAAGTTAAACCCTTCATTCCTGCTGATGACTACAAATTAGTTGTTCAATCACTAGTACTTTCCAGATTGGACTACGGTAATGCCATTCTCTCTGGAACACCGAAAGCCCACTTAGCACCAATCAAATCTGTCCTTAACCTTGCGGCAAGGTTTATTCGGATTGCAACCGGTGAGATGTCTCGCCCATTCTCAAAGATCTCAAATGGCTCCCCATTGAAGGCAGATACACCTGCATTACGCATAAAGCCTTGCATCATCACACCCCATTGTTTCTATCAGACAAACTCCACAAAGCGTGCTGCACTAGAGAAAGGAGGAGCACAAATACACTTGTGCTAGTACCGTCCTTAATAAACAAGAAAGCTACACAGTCTCGCCCTTTCTCCGGAAATGCTCCCACTATTTGGAACTCCCGCCCCAAAGATATACGTTGCAATCCCTCCTACCGCAACTTCAAAAAAGATCTCAAGCGGCACCTTTTAAACAAAATCTGGGGTCCTTAATTCTGCCACCAAACAGGGGTTCACATCCTGCCCATGATGCTGCCATTTTCTTACCACTTTAGACCTGCCCTACTTCCCCCCTCTTCTGTTCCTAACATATACTTCCACCCTCCCTCTACTAGTACTCTTATACTCACTGCCTACTCCCGCATGTAATCACCTCTCCCATCACCCGCCTTACTGCTTCCCTACCTCCACACTGTCACCCCCTCATCTCTGACCACCCACGCTAGCTTAACTATTAATTACAGGGTTCGGTCTAAATGTACGCCTAATTTTCTTGTTCATGTAAGAATGGTCCTTTGCATATTGTTTCTATTGTCTAGCATATTACCTTTTCACACTAATGTAATTTTGCAATTTGTTCTCGACAGTTGTAAGCGCTCTGATACCTTTGGGCCTAGCCAGCGCTATATAAAACTGTTTAAATAAATTAATTTCCTTACTCTACATGCAACTACACCAGCCTTGCAATTTCCATTGACGCAATGTGTTATTTGGAAGATATATTTCTAATAGTTGCAAGGGAGAATGTTTTGGGTAATGTGATGCAGCCTTAATTTCTTTACTGTGTTCATTCAAACTCCTCTTGAAAACCTTTTTACTAAAATTGACTAAAGCTTTTGTCCAGTGGTTAATTTGAACTGTTGATTACAGGTGAGGTCTCATTTTTTAATACAAGCATTCATTATTTCACAATAGACTTAAAGGGCCAGATGCATTAAAGGGTTTTGCCCATTCTGTGTCTATGGAAAATGTGTTCATGCATATGGCCCTCTGATCCAGAGCAAGAGAGAGAGAGAGAAAAACGCAGAAACGGGAACGAAGGTGGAAGGGGAAGATGACGGGACAGTGACAAAGTTACTTCGCAAGGTTGGAATGAACCTGCAAAAGTCAGATCTTTATGCAGGCAGGGAGTGTATGATGTGTTTGATGGTGACTTTAAAGCAGTGCACAATTTGAGCCAATGGTTGCCGTTGGGGGCTTCAGGCATTCATTTTTTATGACCAGCACTTATTGTCCCTCTGCAGGCATTTACTTAGTGCAAGAGAGGAAAAACAAACTAAACGGAGAGACAAAGAATGAGAAAGAGTGAAAACACATCACAAACAGAGAAGGCCGGAACCAGCAAAAGTGAGATAAAGTGACAGGAGTGTATGGAGGTCGCTTAAAAAGGTCTGAGGTGGATTCCAGACTATGCAGCTTTAGTACACCGCATGTCCATGCTACTATAGGCCTCTGAGGGATGTGTGACGGAACAACGCTAGCTATTAGAACGCGTGCAGTTACATCGGAGTCGTGATAACGACTGCGAAGTTACCACGCTGTGCAATTACAACGCAAGTCTTTACATCGACTTGCGCTAGATGGCGTGCTAACATTAAAAAAGTGTAATTTACTATTCCAACTCTAGTCCACTTAACAGTAGGGAAGGTGTTGGGATAGTAAACTACACTATTTGTAATGTTAGCACGCTATCTAGCGCAAGTTAATGTAAAGACTTGCATTGTAATGGCATAGCCTGGTTACATCACGGTCGTTGTAACGACCGCATTGTAACTGTATTGCGGTGTAGTGACCGCGTTGTTAATGATGTTTCCCGCCTCGGAGCATAACTGTGGGCCCCAGCACTTATTCTGCTACAAATTAAGCACTGTTTTTAGAGGCATTCGGTGAAATGAAGAGTACGTACCCTTGGTAATCGGTAATCGGCACTCCGCCCTACATTAGCTCCAGCCGCGGGCCATTAACAAAGTGTTGGGCCTCAGTACTTACTTTTAAACAAATTAAATACTGCTTTTTGACCACATGAGTTCAGTGCTCAGATTTGCCATCTGTAGATTGAAATGACAAATTCTAATTCAAAGAATTGGGATATTCACATTGTTCTGCCTGCCGAGAGATTCCACAGCCTTAGAGGCTGAATTTAGGCTTATGGGTAAAAAGAAGAAAGTCCCGAGAGGGATAACTGATTTATTGGGAATATGGGGAAAATTTTAAAAACGGTTATATATTTGTGGGTATTTATTAACGTTCCCAATGGCTTTCGCACTCAATTTTCTCACTGGACTTAAGTGCCAGAAAGACTGTAAGGGTGCATACTGGCTATGAAAAAGTCACAAACTTATAGTAACCATAAAAGTTTCCAGCCCAGTAGAGACTAATAAGAAACGTGTAGACACATTTCTCTATCAAGAGGTGATCTCGATTAATTGCTACTACCACTATTGGGAGCAGTACCTCTTTGTATAGTAACCCTAACCTTCACACACTCAGGTAGTGTTCAAAAGATGTTTGGTGTCCTTGACCTAGGATTTAATTTTGGTGAACATAGGTCTCAAAAAACAATCAGTGTACTGGGACAGAGGTTCCAACATGGACCCTATTCCTGAGACTATAGGTCTCCCTGGATGGAACCCGTTCTTTGTGGATTTCTGGTAAGGTATAGGACAAAGGTTTTCTAGGTTCTGAGGTCTGTAAGAATTAAAATTCTTAATTCCTAATCCAGCCTCTTTCTAATGCTCCACTTGAGAGTTCAACTATTTTCTTCTGGAGGCGAGGAGTAGGTTCTTGTAGTTTTTTGTAATGTCTGTCATCAAGCAATAGGCTTAAACAATCCTCTTTGTATTCTTCTAGATACTGTATATCTATATTTCACACTACATATTAAAAGATGTCAACCTTCTTAATCTTATTTTAATTTTGCATATCCCTGTATCACGGGGTTTCCTTTTTGCGTGTTGGGCACTATATATGATATGG
The DNA here is from genome assembly GCF_964263255.1 of Lissotriton vulgaris. Classification (NCBI taxonomy): domain Eukaryota; kingdom Metazoa; phylum Chordata; class Amphibia; order Caudata; family Salamandridae; genus Lissotriton; species Lissotriton vulgaris. Next base: position 214,756,956 of record NC_141688.1, on the reverse strand, counting down.
TTTGCACGGAACGGGTTGAGTGGCCTGATATCCCTTAATAGGGGGCTAGTACATAAGAAGGGTAATGTTGAAGTTTACACTCCTCATAATAAACGTGCTGCGCACACACTTGTAGAGAGATGAAGCAGAGTACTGTGCTACATACCTGAGGTAGTGTGTAGTTGTCATGGTGTTGATCTAGTCCAAAAAATGTGTGTATTTTGTCTCCTTACCGGTCGGACATATGCTTGATTTTCGCCCAAGCTGAGGATAAGTATATCCATACAGTGTTACTTTGGAATAATTGATTTTAATTATTTGATTTTATTTGTGCTTACTTTTCCAGTTAGGGAATTAGCACTTTTGGTTTGCCCTGATGAAAGCCATGAACACTTAGGGCCGCTCTTTGGCTGAAACATGTTGCCAAGTACTTTAGGGTCATAGGACCATCGTATCCTGGGAACACCCTTCTTTTGTATTTAATACCTGCCATTACTCCATATTAAAGGGAACTGGGAGTTGCTGGTGGCTGGTGGTTTTTTAATCTTTAACCCTCCTGGCCTTTTCTGTAAAGTGCTCCCTGAAACACGGTTGAGGCCACCCTGGCCGTTAGGAGCCAGGGTGAACCTGTTGCTCTAGCATGACACTACTAGAGTGTGTGAGGGTTGCTATACAAAAAAGTACTGCTCCCTATAGTGGTAGTACCAGTTAATCTAGATCACCTCCTGATAGAGAAGAGTGCCTACACTTTTCTTATTAGTCTCTACTGGGCTGGATATTTTTTTGGTTACTATATATTGTTTGGGAGGACATCTCTTTCCCTGGAGGTTCTACACTAGTAATCTCCCTTGTTGAATGGAAAATACCTCTCTACTCTTTCAGCCTCTGTGCCTTCATTGCACACAAAGTCACGAACATACCACTGTTGGCTTTAATCGGTATATAGGGAGACAAGTCCTTCCCAGCCTCCGTCTGCTCTAATTTCCCATATCAAATGGTCCTGGCGAATCCAGGTCACTAATGATTCCAGTGCCGAGGCGAAGATCAGGGGCGGGAGTGGGAACCCCTGCCAGGTACCTTTCTGTAATACAAAAGCTAGGGATGATATTACCATTAACTCGCACCTATGCTCTAGTGGCATGGTATAACAGTTTTACCCATTCACAGAATTTTGTTCCAAAACCCATTCTGGGTAAGTTAAGAAAAATGTATGGCCATTCTAAGCTGATGAATGCCATTTTGGCATCCAAAGCTATCAAAACAAACTTTTCTGCATGAGGCATACCAGTTATGTTTAGCAAGCCATAAAGACGTTGTAAGGTTGAGGCAGGTACTCTGGTGTGGTATGACGCCGTAATGACCTGCATGGATAATAGTGGTAATGAGTCACGTCGACTGGGTCTTTACTAGAATCTATGCTTCCACATTTAGTAAGGATATTGCACCTGTAGGAGCTGCGTTCCATCAGAGGCTACACTTATTTATGTATGCCAACAATGGCGGCTGTGCGATGGTCTTCTGGTAGGCAACCAGCAGCCCTCGCTACTTGAAACATAACTGACATGCATTTGGCTATCTTGTCAGTCATTCCTTTAAATAGTTTTACTGCCGTGCAGTTGGGTCCGAAGGCTTTTCTGGGTTGCTGAGGTAAGTTCCGCCTCTGTACGATCTGCTTCTAAAGCCTCTATCGCATCAGCTGCAAGTATCTGTAGGGAAAGATCTCTTAGAAGTTTCACAGAGTCGGCACCCGTTCTGGTGCACATGGGCGTTTAGAGATCCTCATAATAGAATGCAAAAGTATCCGCTTTCGCCCTACCAGTGGTCTGTGAGACTCCTTCCCTTTCAGGAACCCCCACCTCACCATGAACGATCTCCATGAACGTTCTCTATCTCGTATCTCAAGATAGGCCAAAAGCGTATTCGCTTTGTCCCCTATGTCTTACAGGAGGCGTTGCCTTGCCAAGGCATGTGTACGTGCTGCATTATCTGCCAAGGCCCGTAGGTCTACTTGATCAAGGAGCAACTGGTGGTGCAAATCATTACCCCCCTCCACCACCGCTCTAGCCTCTAAGGCTATGTAGTCTGGCAGCTTATAGCCCACTGGCATTCTATTACCTCACAATCGCATTTAGTGCCTTTTTTTTCTCTCCTATTAGTGCATGGGGTTGACCCTGGATAACCACCTTAAACGCTTCCCATAAGGTGTAGGTGAAAGATATCGACCCTTGATTTTCCTGAAATGATAACTCTGCTGCAGCATTCGATTTTTCTTTAACATCCTGGTAACACATAAATCAAGGGTCTAGTCTTGGGATTGCAACAGTGTCAAATGTCGGTCCCTCAATCCAGATGTGAATTATCAGAGATTCCTTGTGCATAGTGGGTTGCTGCTCTAAAAGCCTCAATGTGGGCATGGTGAGTGAAAATATGATCCAGGCTGGAGAATGCACTATGTGCGGATGACTAGTATGTGTATTGTTGCAGTTGAGGATTGTGTGTTCTCCCTCTCTAGAACCACAAAGCCCATCGCTGATACAAAGGTTGGCAAAACATCCTCATCTGTTTGTGTGGCTGCAGTGCTCAATCTATCTACCCCACTGCTCATAACAGTGTTCATGTCTCTGCACAGAAGAAGGATTCCTGTAGGCATTTCCAGGAGTTGGGACCTAATTTTAGGAACGGTTGTCGTGTGCAATCTTGGTGGTACATAGAGGGAGGAGGTTTTACCCTTACATGTGCCAGATAGGCCTATGCAGCAGCCCTGAGTCTCAAGCCACGTACGAGTTGGGGTATATGGTAATGTATTCTGTACCAATATACCTACCCCATTGAGTCCGTGGAGTATCTGGCGTAGGCTAGCAGCTTATAGCCCAAGCTTTCCAAAGTCTTGTAGTAATTACCCTGGAGATGGGTTTCTTGCAACAATATGAGATCAGGGAAATGTCGTCGCGGATACTGCAACACTAGCGTGCATTTGATTTTGTTCCCTAATCCATTAACATTCTATGTCCAGACGTTTACTGTTTTACTCATAGTCCCTGCCATTGGTGCAACTGTAAAATTGTGGTTCCATGTTTTAGGGCATTTCTTTTTTTCACATTTCCATCTATATTTAGCCATATTTCTTTTTAGGCCATCTTATTGGTATGAGACAATATTTATTTTTGTTTTGCGAATAAATGGAGTCATAAAATGGCATATTTCCACCACTACTTAAATGATAAGCATGCACTCATACGTTGCTGTCTCTTTCACTTTAGCAAATTGAGCAGCCAAATACCGCAAAAAACTACACCCACAGGTAAATATCAGCATTATAACACAAATATATGTTAACAAATGCGAGTAATTAGGGAAATCTCAACCTGTTCATTTAACTACCCATGCTTTCTATTTGCTCAGCTGTTGGCTGGAAATCAGCATGAAGAGTCATCCATAAGTAGCACAGTTTTCCAACTTCTTCCACTTTTAAAAATAAATATAGACAGGAAATACATTGTTTTCAGTCTGTATTTATCTGTAAAAATCAGTAAAAACGCAAAACTTAGAGTCTTATATATAACGTCACCATGTTCAGCATGCTGTGCTGTCACATTCACATTTTCTCCTACCATCAACAGGCCATGTAGATAAGCAAATAATTTCTGTAAGTGAACAAAACAAGAGAAACGCTATAAAGAATAAAGGTCCAGCTAAAATTTGAGGTCTCTTTTCTCCCTACGCTCCTGCCAGACTCCTAAGATCATCTCAACAAAGCCTACTGAGCACTACTATAGTTAAAAGAGCGAGATTGTGTCCTGAAGGATTTACGAACCAGGCTCCCGAGACACTGCGGCATAATCCAGTCCCAAGAAGGTCGAAGAGAACGCTTTCCCGGATACCAAATATTGACTGCGCCCTCGAATGTATGTAAAATCCTAAGACAAATAATTAAGGATTTACTGAAAAGACGTTTTTTAAAAAAGGGATAGAAAAAGCAGGGCCGCGCTTGATTTGTCTCCATCGGGGTCTGTAGCCGTTTTCCAACCGTTTGTTGTAACTTGACGTGCAGCACACGAGTGCAGCACCTTGCAAACAAGAATTGGTTTTAAATTTTAAAGAACACGCATAACTCACGGCATTGAAAAAACGATTTGGTCAGTTCAGACTCTACGCATGAAAGTGTTTAAAACGAAGTCTACATCTCCACGGCGTTTTGACTTCAGAAACCTTCCTTTCTTTGTAAAGCTCTGAAGAATCTTGCTGAATTTGTCCTGAGGAAGACACAAAGTGTGTGTCGAAACGCGTCGACAGGAATACGCATCCTCAACTAATTTTGGGCTTTATCAATGTGTCAACAATTCCATGATTAATGTATAATCTCTAATTTGTAGATTTGTCTTTTTAGAAAAAACGAATTTTTATCCCCCCTTTTTTAATCATGTGTATTATTGAATATGTTCATATCAATTTTTATAAACGTAATTAAATTTTCTATGTTATCATATAATAATTTCTCTTGAGCCTTTTTCTCCTTATGGTGTGTCTACCTCCCTGTTTTTGTCAGACTTTGCCTGGGCTTTTACCCTTGCACATGATCTCTTCAGGGAGAGGCCAGGACAGTCCGGGCAGCAACGACTCAGTTTTCGATTGAGCACCATGGGGATCATGTTGGAAGATAGGGGATTAGCCACATCTGGCTAAGAGAGTCCGTTCAGTGTGCGCCTATCATGCTCAGCGGCTAGCCACGCCCCAAGCAAGTAATATTTGATATTGAGATTATAATTGTTGTTGTTAATATTATTCATAAGGCATTGACACCCAAGCAGTTTTTTCACTGTACATTTGGACTGCAAAAATGTCTGTGTTTATGAATGCATGCAAGTATTTTAATGTACAATATTATCAGAGTTATTATTGTTAAAAATTCTTCTCTAGAGATGCCTGAACAGGATATTTCAGTGGAGCTTGGTTTTAATTATGAATTGGGCTCCATTTTAATCCTGTAGTTTTTTGCTGCACTTGGATATCTCTAAAGGCCATGAAACTAAATGTTTGACCCATATCAGGCTGGAGTGAAGGGTCACCCACTTCACACACTGTCTGGTCCGACCATGCTCTTCATGATCCGTCACATACCCCCGAGGGAGCCGGGGAAGGGGGGCCGAAAGACCCAGCCAGGTGTGAATGGGGTGACAGATGCACGTGACACTTCCTTGGTCCGCTCAGAGGTGCCATCTTTCACCAAGAACCTTATAAGAGTGGCATACAGGTTTCAGAGAGGGTTAGAGTGTCAAGTAGGACTTCTCAAACATGGGTGTGGTTTCTTCTTGGAGAAACTATACAGATTCCGCCTGTTCTGCAAGAAGGTGGCAGCCCAGACAGGAGGCAGCCCCTCCTCTTTGAAACACTTTTCTTTTAAAACTTAATTCCTCCCCGAGTCCTGCAGTTCAGAAGGGCTGCACCGAACCGAGGCCGACCGACAAATCTGAGTGCATAAAGTGGGGAGTATAAACTCGTAGGAATCTACACTCGTTTGGAGAACATTTCTCACGTTTTGACGTCTTAGGACTTCTTAAAACATTCCAGGAAGACTCCTAGGATTCTGCGCCCTTTGGAAATGCCAAGGTGTGTGCTCAGAGTCAGACGCGTGACAATAAACGCACATGGATGGAAATGTAACACGTGAAAATTTCCAGACGCAGAAATGGAACACAAAAGTGCAAATTTTCTTTGAACCTTCAGAGGAGCGAGATTGTAATCCGGAGAGTGCATTTTGCTGCCCCAGTATATTGCACATGTTGGTGCAAATAGCTTTGGTGATCTTGGGCCTCATGTACAAAAACTTTTATCCATTCTATGTCTATGGGAAAATGTATCTGTGCATTTGAGCCCTTATTGTGGTGAAATACAGTCAGGGCAACTAGAATTATGTGATAGTGCGTCCGCAGCGATTTTCTTATAATTATAAATTTGACACATAATCCATCATCTCCTGCTTATTTTATCAAAAATAGTTTCTAGCTCAAACGGTCTGAACGTTGCTAAAAATACGGCAACGCCTGCTTTCGTGCAGTGGTAGGCCCTCTGCAGAGTATGAATGGTCAGCTTTCTGTAGCTTATTGCTGTGCTGGTACTAATGGTTGCATCGAATGCCCAGGCAATATTATTTTTTTAAAACACTGTTTATTGAGTACATGACTCGCTGTAATATCTCATACAGTTATAAAACCTACACATAGTAAGTTAACGCTCCATATTACATCATTGCATCCACAGGTGAGTATTTCCGTTACATAGATGCATTTAGTTAGTTATTCCATACTTGGCACCCTGGTATGTCAACTGTCTTCCAGTGAGGGCCCCGCCAATGGTAAAATACAAAACCTCCCCTGAATGTGTTCCTTTTTCCAATCCATCCATTCCCAATTCTTGGGACACCCCCTATGAATATACAAAGCCTAATCAGCCACCACTACAGTATCCATATTATCACACCATTCCCCAGCAGTTGGAATTATTTGGATTTCCCAGTGTTTGGCGATGTTGCGTTTGGCTATTGATATTGATATTTGTATAGCGCACTACTCACCCGCAAGGGTCTCAAGGCACTTGTACTAATACCGCTGTGGAACCCATCCTGGCTTTCCCTGTGAAGCGTCCACTCCTGGGCACCCCCAAGGTGGAGGCCAGGCATCCTTAGCGTTGTGGGGGCCGTTGTGGAGATTAAGCAAGCTATTGCCCAGAGTTGCAGAGTGGGACTCCATGATTGGAATAGGCACCGATGCGAGAATTATCAGGTCCGTGGAATTTTGAGCCCAAGACCCGCCGAGGGGGGGTATTGAACCCTGGTCCCGGGCTAGACCTCTGCATCAGGGTCTGCCGCTCTAACCATTGAGCCACACTTCTCCACTATCATGCCTAGTGTCGCCCAAGCTTGAGCTTTGCGATTGAGGTCTGTCACCTCCCATATATTCAATAGACATCGCTGAGGCTCCGGCGGTACAGGAGCCTCACTAACCTGCGTTATTGTGCTCATAACTGTCTCCCAGTACGTCGTGATTTCTGGGCATTCCCATATCGTGTTGTAGAATGTGCCTATTGCCCCGCACCGTTGTGGGCAAAGTCGGTTATCAGTCTTTCCCATATTACATAAGGTCACTCTTGTAAAGTATGTCCTGTGGAGCACTGTAGGCTGTACTAAGCGTAACTTTGACTATATCGCCACCTCCCTCAGGGATTCTAGCGTCTCCTGCTAGTCAGTGTCTTCTATTTCCCCAACATTGGTCTGCCACTTTTCCCAGAGAGACTGTGTATGCTCTGGTTGGTTGTTAATAATATTACGGTAGGTGAGGGATATGGCTTTTGATCCAGTGGAGAGGCTTCCGGAAGGATAGTGTCCAGTGGGATGACAGCCTCAAGTGCATGCTTGATCTGCAGATAGTGGAACAGTTCAGTGGTTGCCATTTCGTACTGATCCTATAGTTGAGTGAATGTGACAACTTTCCCCGTGATCCAAAGGTCCCCCATCTTTGATTTTCCTAATGCGTCCCATTTTTTGAACCCTTTCCTATTGCACAATTTGCCCAGTCTACCGGTTTCTCAAAGTGGGGCTGATTGTGTTATCTGGTTATCCTAGCCCAATTTTCTAAGTGCGCTGTGCCATATTTGGACAGTATGTGCAGTAGGTCCCATGAGAGCTGTTTTCATGGTTTTTACTGCAGAGTGCTTGGTTGATTCCTCCCATTACCAGGACATGTCTATCCATTCGATAAGCTGGTTTAGTTTGGGGGGCGTGAAGCCATTGAAAGATCAGGATCAGTTGGGAGGCCCAATAATATGTCTGTATGTGTTGCAGTGCAATGCCACCACCGTACCATCTCTTAACCTTAAGTGCTGCTGTCGGCCGTTGGACGTCGCGGGCACTACCTTCATAGTGCTGCACACGTCCAACAGCCAACGCGGCCCCGCACCTTTTGCAGATGTGCCGCACTGCCGCAAAATCGCGGCCGTGGCAAACGGGTTAACTAGTTTAGTCATGGGTATCCGAGCTGGTGCCCAGGCAGTATTAATAAGTTTAAAACTCACAACATAATGAAGTAATACTATCCCAAATTGTGCTGCATAATGCTGCAAAATTCCCATTTCTTGCCACATAATGTACTCAACCCTTTTACATATTTTGCCCCTCTCCTGCCGCATAATTCCAGTGGCCCTGAATATAATTGATGGCGTGTCTTGCTCTCTGTGCTCTAGGGAGACAGGCAGTGTAGCACCTACACAAGTGGCTCTTTCTGGAACCACCTTTTCTAGGGGTCCTAGTTATTAATAGTGTAGTGGTTGCAGTGGCATTAGTGTTAGGTGCCCATGGAACCCAGGGTTAGGCTTCCCAACTAGGGTGCAGGGGAGCAGCTCCCTTGCTTGCAGTATCGGTAAGGGTCCGTGATTTTTTATTATGCTCAGGTAGCTGGAGAAACTGAGAAACTTTCGCCTTCATGAAAAGGGACAGATGAAGAACATTTTAGCTAATATTCTGGAACAGGAAATCATGTTAGGGAATCTGCTCCCTCCAGAGATCACTGATTTGGAGCACTGGGCAGGTGGGCAGCAGTAGGCCGGCCAATGTGACGCATGGCACAAGCATTGAAGTAAAAGTGTGGGTGGCAGGTGGGTGGATAGGACACAAGAAGGCCAGCCGGGAACACTTGAACACTGCTTTCAGAGTAGTGGATGGTTACAAGGCTGCTCCTGGAGCTGCATTACAAAAAGCCCTGCTGGTGCCTGCTTTGTACACAACTGTGACACTTTGTCATTCTGGAAGTGGCCACAGGGTCGTTGGTGGCCCCTTCCATAATATGGATAATACTGGTGCACATTTGACACTATGATGAGAGTGCATCCCTTACTCTGGACGGGGCATGGACCCAGGCAAAGGAGGGCATCCTTTGCCTTTGAGCCTGTGCTGTATTACAGGTGCAGGCATAACTATACCCACCTGCGGGGTATTCCTGCCGCACTGTGAAATGCAGGATGCTGTGCTTCGTGTCGTGAAAGACATACAAGAGGCTCCAAATAGCCGCTGTGTGTTTCACTACTGTGCTTTTCAAAGTAAGTATGCACCTACACTCTGAACAGAACATTCACACTAACCGGCACACTGGCCCAGCCTGCCCCGGCGCACCCAGGGGTCCGTTGTCTAATACGGTCCCAGTGGCCCTGTTAACCTTGTCGCAGTGGGTATCATTTCCTGCCACCCGCTGGAGTAGCCCCTCTTTTAATGACAAAACTTCAGGATCTTTCTACCCTCTCGAGCTCTCAAAGCTAAAAAGAATATGAAAAACTGTGAGTCCACGGGCTTCATTCACACTAACCTTTCCCCAGGGCACATGCAGTTTTGGCACCTTCCTTAGACCTCCGGGACAGATGTGGACCGCTGGCCTCACCCCATGAGCTGTGATACCAGGCTCATCCCATGATGACATCACTGGGCCTACTCTCTCGCGTTCCAGCGGGAACATCAGGCTTGGTTGGCGCTGCCGCCCACTGCCTGAATATTAACAAGATTTCCGCCTGACTAAGCCTCCTAGAAGGTTTTTTTTAATGCTATCTTCAAATACCCATGCAAGCTTTTCCTGGAACAAAATTGGAGCATCTAGCGAGCCCGACTGCCCGAGGGCCACTTCCATAAGGCCAAACCCGCGCAGTGCAAACTCGTAGGTCACTGCACAAGCAGTTATGCACAAATGCACGCCAAGGTGTGAAACCGTGCACGCCCATCTACCCCCACGCACTCCACCAAAAAGCACTTACCACCAGGGGCATAGTCATTCAGACACAAATTCGCGGTGTGAGTCGTGGGAAGACAACTACGATAGCAGTGTACTATTTTGTGTTAAAATGCAATTACCAATGTCACCTTGCGGCATGCAGCGCGCGCGCTATGGGCAATAATGCAATGGCATGAAAGCAGCGTGTGGTGCCGTGATGTCGACACAGACCAGCCCGGACGTAGCAGAATGCTAGTGTCCCTCCAATGCTGACATACATAGATTACGGTAATCCAACTGCACGCCACTCTCCCTTTAAAAGCGTGTCATACGTGCGCGCACAAAACACGAACTTTCTCCCACACAGTGCCATACACAGAGCTGCATGATGTAGATGAGATCTAAAAAAAAAAAAATAGCAAAAAAAAAAAAACCTCATGAGTAGTACTGCCAACTGAGGAGACCGTTGTCTAGCAACCAAACAGTACCAAGAAGAATTCCTGTTTCTTTTTTCACCGCCCATACATAAGGTTTGCAGCCTCGACATGCATGCACAAGCACATGCGAACACACGAAGGGCGGGAGGGGGTGCGAGGTGGAGGGGTGGGGGAGGGGTGAGAGAGAGAGAGAGGGACTTACCTTTGGCTCCCCTGAGGACAAACCCGAAGCCCTCGCTGTCCTTCTTCTGCAGGACCACCGTCTTCTCCTCGATGATGCAGTCACTGTAGAGAGAATTCCGCGGATAACGACCATTATTACAGCCCATGTTCATCATCACTCGAGTCGCAGCTCGGCCCGAGCGCCGGTTCAACATCATCACAGGCAGTTAGTAATCAAAGCACAGTGCAGTCAGTATGCAGGCATTTGGACATGAAAAAAACCCCACATAAAGCATGACATCAAAAAACTGTGAATGTGCGCGGGCAGAGCCAGCTTCCGGATGGCAACATGGCAGAGATTTCAATGTAAGAAGCGAGAAGAGGAGAGCCCGGAGAGGAGACTGCAGGGGTGCATGAATGGCTGGATGAAGGGGCCAGCGTGTCATCTGTCTGCCAGCCGTGCTTCTAAGGACAGGAGAGCGGGGTGGGGGCAGCGTGGCATGGTGGTCAATGCACCAGCCGCGCGCCGTTGCCGGTGCACCCGGAGAGCCTTCCAGGGGTGGCGAGGGGCATGCCGGCGCGTGAAGGGGGCTCGCGCGAGGTGTGCGGCGCGCGCTAACTAGCAGGACGCGCCGGTGCCTCGCGCCCCAGAGCGCCGCTCCATCCCCGCCGAATGTTGCGTGCCGCACGCGCCCCGCGTGCCCATCTGACGGGCTCCAACGCTAGCGGCGTGCAGCAGCTGCCCCGGCGTCATCAGGCGCGCGGTCCCGGGGGCTGCAGCCTCCACCGCCCTGGCTCTGGCATGGTTGCTCCCGTATAAGGACCACCTGAGGCTAAGCAGGGCACGCAGTGAGCATGTACAAACAAGGCAGGCTGCCAGAAGGGATGTCCGCAACAACACATCAATGCGCCCCAAATGTGGAAAGAAGTACAACCATGCAACAGGAAAGGACACAACGAAAGGATTTGTAAGAAAGAGAGCGGGATAGACCTAGGTAGAATTGTATCTAGGTACAGGAAATGCAGCACAGGTATGTTACAGCCCTCAAGTCACCTGGTTTCAAAGTTAACACACCTATTCCAAATCATGTCTGCTCCCACTATCAAACGTCTGTGATCTTAAGCATTTTATCAAAATAAGTTTTAGTGCACTTAATATGTTTCAGAGCATTATAAAAAGACAACCAGATTCCTGGGATCTGGTGGCCTGAGCAGATTAACTACCCATCTGACTACCCCAGATATGACTTTTTCTGAAGAACATCCTGGCATGAACACGTTTTCACTCTTCGACTGGTACAACCACCATCACCACAAGAGTGAACAAGAGCTTGTGAGATTCTGCAAACAGCTGTGGACCTATGTGATGCAGATCGACACATTTCTGTTTTGAATTCTCAGAAAAGTACACAAATAATCCTGGCCATCTCGTACAGTGACAGCTTCCTAGGTGCACTCACATGAATATCCATTTTTATAGAGTGTACATTGAAGAATGTGTACATTCCTAGAAAAAAAGTGCATTTTGATATGCTGACTTTTTTTCTCCACAGAGAAATATTTCCCCTGAGGAGAAACAGTTTCCTCTCCACGTCCTCCGAATTTGGGGTGCTTCCTCCCCACAGTGGATATCGATAATTCCTTTGTTTTTGAGAGGTGTATATTTCTGATCGTATCTGGGGGTGCGAGTGGCCTGTGAAAAACTGAAAAACTATGTGAATACCTACAATTTCACAGGTTTGTGGGTGTTCATCACCTTTACATGAGAATCCTAAAATGGAATGCTCAAAGCAGCAGGTTCATTTGCTTGCATTTCTACATCAGACTGTGCAACAATAGGTGTGGGAAAATTGATTGATCAGTGTAAAGTCACGTTATGTGAGTACGAAAAGGGAATTCCACTGATAAACATCCACATTAAACTCATCCACACAGATGGTTTTGTTCGTACCTCTCAGGTTATCAGCAATTCACTACATACTGAAATAAACAAATAATCACTCTAACATATATGCTACATTAAAAAGGAGATTGTTGAACTGTGGAAAAAATTTGAATGTCGCTGTTATTTTTTGTACTACTGTTCAGAGGAACGAAATCAGACTATTTAATAAAACCTCCTATGCTGTAAATAAGACAGGGCTCAAGTCCACACATACATAATATTTATTACCATTCTCGAGTGTGGGAAGAGGCCATAAATGAGTCATGTTGTCCATCCTCTTCTGCACATTGGCCATACATATCATATAACACTTGCACAATTGTATTTGTGGTTTACGCCTTGGAATTTTGCATGTTTACTCGTTTTCACAGAAGATAGTAAACTCAAACCAGAATGAAAGTGGTAACATTTGTGCAGTGTGGTAAAATCAAATTAAAGAGACCCAGTGATTCTTAGGATAGTTGTTTCCCTGTGTAGAGTAATTGTTACAAGCAGAGGCGCAACTAGAGCAAAATTTGGGGTTGTGGCCTACAAAAAATTTCGAAGGGGGGGGCTGATTCTTCCAGAAATATGCGGAGTGGAGATGCTGGGGCTCTAAGAAGGGATGAAAACACAACAAATCTCGTTAGTAAGTAAATGGTCTTTTAAAACCTATGAAGTACTCTGGTGCGGCTGTGTGTGTGCCCGGGAAGCTGTTCCATCCCGGGCTGACACACACAACGGTGGGGGGAGGGGGGCTGAAGCCCTCTCAGCTCAATGGGCGTTGCGCGCCTGGTTACAAGCAACCTGTGCAGCAGTGGAAGGGTTTCTCACATAAATTTTGCTCTACTGTGGTAATAAACTCAAATCTGACATTTGAAGTGTACTAATAAATGCGTGAGTGCGTGTTTAATAGTAGAGTTGCATAAATAGCGTAATTATTTATTTTTAAGCATGGGCGGAAAATCCGTTCCGTTCGCGGATTTTGCGGATTTTCGGTAAATTCGCAATCCTCAAGATTTGCGAATTTCCCGCAAAATCCGTGAGCGGAACGGATTGGGTCAAAAGTTCAAGCTGACTTTTTTAACTCTTTTAGAATGGCGCTGGCAAGCTGCCAGAGCCATTCTAAAATAGTTACAAAAGTCAGCTTCAACAGGAAGCTCTAATAGATAAAGTAAAGCAGGTGCTCGAGTTGAAGGTCAAATTCAGTTACACAATCATTAATCACCCCAAACTTGGGGTGATTAATGATTGTGTAACTTAATTTGACCTTCAACTCGATCGAGCACCTGCTTTACTTTATCTATTAGAGCTTCCTGGTGAAGCTCTTTGTAGCTATTTTAGAATGGCGCTGGCAGCTTGCCGGCGCCATTCTAAGTGGGGCTGAGGGTAGAAGGGCACAAAAGTGGGACAGAGGGCAGAAGGGGATAAAAAATGAGTGGGGCAGAGGGCAGAAGGGCACAGAAACGAGTGGCACAGAGGGCAGAAGGGCATAAAAAACGAGAGGATGGCAGTGATTAACCAGGCAAAAAAAACAACCCGCAAACACGCAAAGCGCCCCGCGAGCACCTGCGAACAGGCAAAGTTCCCTGCGAACACCCGCGAACACGCAGAAATAAAAAAATCCGCAAATTCTCACGAATTAGCGAATTTTAAGGATTGCGAATTCGCAAATCTGCAAATTCGCGTATCGCGAATTGGCAAAATTCGCGTATTGCGAATTCGCAAAATTCGCCCATGCTTATTTATTTTCACTGCCATGGTATGTATGTATATATATATATATATATATATATATATATATATATATATATATATATATATATATATATATATATATATATATATATATATATATATTCTCCCCCAGCTAGGCTGGTGGGAGGAGCGGGATCTCATCGCAACACCGGGTTTCAGCAATGTCAAACATTGGATGCGATTCATTGATGACATTTTTTGCATATGGGAGGGTGATATTTCGAGCGCACACCGGTTTGTTAAAACTCTTAATACCAACAACAGTAATTTATTTTTTACATCTAATGTAAGCAGACAATAAGCCCAATTTCTAGATGTCCAAATCGATATTGAAGGAATCAATATCATGACATCATTATACCGTAAACCCACTGCTTGCAACAGTATACTGCACGCCAGCAGTGGACACCCCGACATGTAATCGAAAGTATACCTCTGGGGGAACTTTTGCGGTTGAAAAGAATCTGCAACAGTACTGAAAAATTTGATGAGGGAGCAACCTTGATGTTGAGACGTCTGAGGGCTAGGGGTTACAGCGAGTCAACGCTTTCTAAAGCAATAATTAAAACCAAGGAAAGATCTAGATAATCTCTCCTCATGCCCAAGCCCGCTGAAGTCGAGAGTGGTGACCAATCTCCAAGGTTGATTATCACTTTCAGTCAGCAACACCGTCAGATCAAATCCATCATTAACAGACACTGGTCTATTCTCAAAACTGACAGTGTACTGTGCTCAAGAGTTACAGATAGACCAATCATCACCTTTAGACGAGCCTTCAGCATGCACAGCAGGCTGGTGAAGCCAAGTCCAGAGCTGATCAGTGGCAGTGACTGGCTCAACAGAAAATGTTTTTACAAATGCCGTTCTTGCCGTGGGTGCAAGTTTGGGCAAAACACCACACACTATGTCAATCCTTTTTCTGGCACCAAAATTGCAATCCAGGGCAATTTCAGATGCCGCACGGAGTTTGCTGTGTATGTCCTGACGTGCACCTGCGGCTTGTGCTATGTGGGAAGCACGAGGTCGCAGGTGCACGTGAGGATTTTGCAGCATCTCCGGGCAGTCGTAAATCACGACTCAGCCTACCCCGTGGCACGACATTTTAATTCAACACACGACAGGGATCTGTCGTGCTTGAGTTATTACGTTATTGATGCAGTGCCCTTACAAAGAAGGGGTGGAGACAGGGACAAAATGTTGAGAAAGTTAGAAACTCAGTACATCATCACGTTGGATAGCAAACAACCTTATGGGCTAAACACGACTAAAGATCTTCACAACTTTCTGTAAATATCACCTTTATTTGTCCACTTGTAGTTCATAGTTGGTTTATATCACAAGTCCTGGTCCACCCGATAGGTATTTTAGAGTCAAACCTGTGCCTATTAATAACAACCCATCAAGCAACACATAGGTACATATTGAGGGTGTATTATGAAATCAACACACCAGATCAAGTACTGTATGTGTTAATGGATTTTTATCTCTCTCTTTGTAAATTTTGTACATAAGTTGTAAAATATATATTTCGTATCAGCTTTTACTATTTTTTCACATTGGGTTTTCCCAATTTTTTTTCTTTTTCTCACTCATTAGTATGCACATGTACAGAAAAGCACATATACTTTGATTTTTAAGTATATATAGTGTAAACAGGTCTTAGTATTTATGATGTATATAATTCAAGAAATTTCAATTTTTAATAAATATTTAGGACATGAGCTTGTGGGTATTAGGGTGGAATGCCACCACACATATATTAAATGTCACATGATTTCATAGATTCAGGGTGGGAACAATTTTTAAATCTGATTGTTATTCAATATCAACTAGTATTGGTCACTTTATATACCGAATGGTACATGCATTCACGCAGTAAAGATAAAGCACCAGTCACTTTATTAGCCCTACGGGCATCAGCATTTATGCAGTTATGATAATTGTTTAGGATGTCAATGAGATGTGTGCAACGTTTTAAATGGGAATAATGTTTTAATGTACATTTTATTCATTATAAAATTATAAGACAGATTGTAATTTTGAAAACAAGATCTACTTGTTTCATAACTTGCACTGGTTTCAGGCAAAACGTACTGTTTGAACTGAATATAACGTGAAATATCGTCTGTTTTTGTATTCCATTCTGTAATTTGCACCTTTTCTATGCCTTTGATTAATGGTCATGTGATGCACGTTAGGAGGTGTGGCCCATAGGAGGGGTCAGGGAATCTAAGCATTTAAAAATAACAGGCTGACTGACTAATCGGTGTGTGATCAAGAGTACACGTTACTCGAAACGCGTCGCCAGAAACGTTACTAATAAAACTCCTTCTTTCGCCACGCCGTGTGGTGTGGAGGTTTGAGGATTTTCTTTGGATATATATATATATATATATATATATATATATATATATATATATATATAAAATAAAGAGAGAGACCAAACTTTTGAGGCGGGTAATCTCTGGAACCACAGCACCAATTACAACACCCAATACAGTTTTTGGAAAGGGCAGTTGCAGCAGAAGTACATAGGCTATGCAGACGCCCACCATATACATTTAAAAGGTAAAAGAACCGTGCCAGCAAAGTAGTCCCTTGTGGGCGTGTCTGCATTGTGCTGTGGGCGTGTGGTGGGGGCGTGATAAAACGCAGGGGGCGTGTGGTATGTTCCGCCCTTCATGCCATGTCTCATATCGTGTGCTGTGGGCATGTGCTGGGGGCGGGGGCGTGTGCGGGGCGCGAGATTACGGAAAAAAAAGCGAGCCTTGTGCCCAATATTTCATTATTTTTTCTTCCCAGGTTCTGTACATTCCAGCTCTGGGTGTCCACCCTGCTCCCTTTAAATACCCCTGCACCCCATAATCATAACCCACACTTACTCCTTAAAATACCCCAACACCCTTAAACACTAACCCATCTTAACCCCATAAATATTCCCTGTACCCCAAAACCCAAATCTGTCCCTAAACCCTAAAAATACCCCTGTACCCCAAAACCCAAAACTAGCCCTGAACCCTATAAATACCCCTGTACCTCAAAACCCAAACCTACTCCTGAACCCTAAAAATACCCCTGTACCCCAAAACCCAAACCTAGCCCTGAACCCTAAAAATACCTCTGTACCCCAAACCTACCCCTGAACCCTAAAATACCCCTGTACCCCAAAACCCAAACCTACCCCTGAACCCTAAAATACCCCTGTACCCCAAAATCCAAACCTAGCCCTGAACCCTAAAAATACCCCTGTACCCCAAATCCCAAACCTAGCCCTGAACCCTTAAAAGACCCCCGTACCCCAAAACCCAAACCTACCCCTGAACTCTAAAAATACCCCTGTACCACAAAACCCATACCTATCCCTAAACCCTAAAACTACCCCTGTACCCCATAACCCAAAACTATATCTGAACCCTTAAAATACCCAAACACCCCAAAACATATACCTCAGTACCCCAAAACCTATACCCCTATACCCATACTTACCTTATCCAAACATTAAAAAAACATGCTTTTACCATTCATGCTTTTACAACTAATTTCATTGTAAATGTATGCGTGGTAAAAGCATATAAAATATAATGCCATGCGTTATAATGGCACTGCGGAGCCATGGTACTTTCGTAAAAAAAGTATGCGGAGTAATGGCACGGCGGCCCACATCTCCAGCAACATACTCATATTTTTTCACCACCGATTTGAAAAATGCACAGGTCTCTCTCATTGATGGCCAGCACCGACATACACTTTTAGACACACCTCCCGCCACAAGTTCTAGAATTGCGAACTTTAGAGCTGGGGAGCTACGTTCGAATCTCGGCATCAGCTCAACATCCTGTGATACCAGGCAAATCGCTTTGTCTCCCCGTGCTTACCACAAATGAATGTGTTCTTCTGTAATGTAAATTTTGCTCATGCCATGTTGTCGAGTTTGCGCTATATAATATTGCAAGGAAAAATAAAGTAGGGAAACTCGAGTTCACACACTACTGAACGCACACTCTTAAGTGCATCAGCAGTGCACTGTGAATCGGATCGTTTCACAGGCCTGTCACAGATAAGAAATGCTATCAAAACGAAATCCTACAATACAATATACTACTGGCGGGCAGCAATTCATACCCCTGAACCCCAAAACCCAAACCTACCCCTGAATCCTAAAATACCCCTGTAACCCAAAACCCATACCTATCCCTAAACCCTAAAACTACCCCTGTACCCCTTAACCCAAAACTATATCTGAACCCTTAAAATACCCAAACACCCCAAAATATATACCTCAGTACCCCAAAACATATACCCCTATACCCACACTTACCATATCCAAACATAAAAAAAACCCTGCTTTTACTATTCATGCATTTATATGAGTATGTTGCTGGAGATGTGGGCCGCCGTGCCACCAATGTACTTACCGGGGGAGGGTAAACACCCATTATTCCGCAACTTTCTTTCCGCATACCATCACTCCGCATACTTTTATTAGGAAAATACCATGACTCCGCAATGCCATAAAACGCATGGCATTACATTTGATATGCTTTTACCACGCAGACATTTACACTGAAATTTGTTGTAAATGCATGAATAGTAAAAGCAGGGTTTTTTATGTTTGGATATGGTAAGTGTGGGTATAGGGGTATATGTTTTGGGGTACTGAGGTATATATTTTGGGGTGTTTGGGTATTTTAAGGGTTCAGATATAGTTTTGGGTTAAGGGGTACAGGGGTAGTTTTAGGGTTTAGGGATAGGTATGGGTTTTGGGTTACAGGGGTATTTTAGGATTCAGGGGTAGGTTTGGGTTTTTGGGTTCAGGGGTATTTTTAGGGTTCAGGGCTAGGTTTGGGTTTTGGAGTACAGGGGTATTTTTAGGGTTCAGGGGTAGGTTTTGGGTTACAGGGGTATTTTTAGGGTTCAGGGCTAGGTTTGGGTTTTGGGGTACAGGGGTATTTTTAGGGTTTAGGGATAGGTTTGGGTTTTGGGGTACAGGGTATATTTATAGGGTTAAGATGGGTTAGTGTTTAAGGGTGTTGGGGTATTTTAAGGAGTAAGGGTGGGTTATGATTATGGGGTGAAGGGGTATTTAAAGGGAGCAGGGTGGACACCCGGAGCTGGAATGTACAGAACCTGTACAACACTCGCTTTTTACCCCGTAATCTTGCGCCCCGAATACGCCCACGCCCCCAGCACACAATATGAGACATGGCATGAAGGGCGGTACGTACCACTCGGCCCCAGCGTTTGTCACGCCCCCAGCACACGCCCACAGCACAACGCAGACACGCCCACAAGGGACTACTTTGCTGGCACAGTTCTATTACCTTTTCAATGAATATGGTGGGTGTCTGCATAGCCTATGTCCTTCTGCTGCAACTGCCCTGCCAACGCTGTATTGGGTGTTGTGATTGGTGCTGTGGTTCCTGAGATTACCCGCCTAAAAGGGTTGGGCTCTCTCTTTATTATATTAGTATAGATTGTGTAGATTGATGGTTGAATATTGTATTTATTTATTTATTTATTTATTTATTTATGTGTATAATGACATAATGACACACATTTAGGCCTGCAATAATGCCTTATGTAAAGAGGAAAACCACGTCAAAGTAAATACATGATGTATATAACTTTATAAATAGAACAATCGCAAAAAATATTTCACAATTGAACTGTCTGTCTACTATGGTGATTATTAGAATGAATTTAAAAGACCATGATTTGCAGCGCTTCCTCATGTGATCAAGGTCACCTGCAGTGAATGAAACGCGTACTGGTGAACTGGAGCGAGTAAATGTAGGAGATTGATGCACACGTATCGGAGCCTGTACCCATTTATCCGTCGCAAGGGGATTTGTTTTAGGAAAACGTTATGCCATATTATATATATATATATATATATATATATATATATATATATATATATATATATATATATATATATATATATATATATATCCAGTAGGTATATATAGTTAGGACCTAGCTACCATAGGAAATCCGCAACATTCTATTGGGAATAACTTTGGCGCCAGTTGAGGAATTTGCGTGTAATTTTTCAAAATTTAGGCCAGCTCCGCTCCGCTCCTTCCCTGGAAGTTTTGGGGGGATTTGTCATGCGGGGGCCGAGAAAAAAGGCGGGTCCCAAAACGTGTTTTCCCCATGTTAATTTCCATAGGACGATTAGACACGGCTACAGCCCAAACGGAATTATACCAAACTTGGCAAAATTGTAGGGACTGGTACGCAGAAGTGCCTTTTCTATATTTGGTGAAAATTGCTCCAGTGGTTTTTACGAAAATTAACTTTAAAAACACATATATATCTATATGCGCGCTTCGAGCGCTTACAGGTACGCGTACCGGGGAGCGCAGCTGGCGCGACACGGAAGTGTGCGAGCGGAAAGCTGATTGGCTCTAGGCTGTCTGTGAACATTCCAAACGGTCCGGAGAGTCCGCCATCTTGTGTCTCGGTAGAACCGAGACACAAGAGGTGAAAAAATACAGGGGAAAACTATAAAAGGGGGCAGGGTAGAGACCTCCTGACCCCCTAGGTTTTATCAGGGGGGCCTAGGAGGACCCCAAAGGTAAAAAAAACAAATATTTTTTGGGGGAAATTTCGCGGCGTACGTGCTGGGTGCGATGCCATGTACGCGTACCCTGAGCGTAGCACGGGGAAAACCAAAAACAAATAATCTTTATGGGTCTGGGGGTCCTTGTGGGACCCCCTGAGCAGGCCTAGGGGGTCAGGGTGCTTCTACCCTGTCCCCTTTGCGTGTTTTGCACCTTTGTTTCACAGCTTTCTTGTGCCTTGGTTCTACCGAGGCACAAGATGGCTGCCAACACTTCCTGGTTTGGAGTGCTGACAGACAGTGGCAGCCAATCAGCATGCCTTTCGCAGGAAAGCAGCATGCTCATTGGCTGTCAAAACTTCTAACCAGGAAGTGTTGGCATTCATTTGTGCTAGGTAGAACAAGGCACAAAAGAAGCAGAAAAACAAATGTGTAGAATGCAAAAAGGGGGCAGGGTAGAAACAACCTGACCCCCTAGAGCTGCTCAGGTGGTCCCATAAGGACATTAACATATTTAAATGTTATCCGCTAATAGAATTAGCATTTAAAAAACCTTGCAAATTCACTGAAAAAACCATAGGTTTCAGGCCTTATATAGTTAGGTATTAGCATTTAAAAAACCTTGCAAATTCACTGAAAAAACCATAGGTTTCAGGGCTTATATAGTTAGGAATTAGCTTTTGAAAAACTTTTGAAATTCACTCAAAAAACTATAAGTTTTAGGAGTGTTGTAGTTAGCTGGACATTTCACTCATACAAAACCATTGAAATTGCTCCTATATAGTTAGTTGTACTAACTATATTTTGCGCACCCGCAATCCACTGCTGATGATGTCACATATTACATCATTCATGACATGGTCAGTGACATCACTGATGACATCTCAAATGACATCAATGATGACATTACTGATGACATCAACCATGTGACAATCACATACACCTTTTCATACACTAATAAAATCTTTCATCACTCTATACAAATACAGAGTATCATATTTGAATCCATTCACACAGCAATACAAGTATCTAAAAACCCACTCAGTGATTCCTAGATGTATACACACATCTAATCACTTACCTGTAGATTCACTCATACATGCTGTCAATGAACAATAGAACACTATCAAAAATACTTATACACCTATATCGACATTACACACCAGCACACAACCTATTCACATATGAAGTTATCCTACTCACTTATGCAAACAATGGATCATACTTACATACTTACTTAGCTACACACTTACACAAACACCACTTCATCTATTCATTTAGATAGTAAGTCATATTTAGTATATTATAAAATCATTATTACAAGTATACAATAATCCATTCAGTCACTAACACAATCATTGAGTCTTATGTATACTTATTTATATACAACAACTGACACATACACTGCCTTTTATTTTTCTAGTTTGTTGGACATGTACCATTGAGAAATATATTTGCTCATCACCACACTCATACAGATATTCACTCACCCAAACAACTGTTAGAACATGTAGTTTTAACTTCATATATCTACTGAATCAACTATTCACACATCTTTGGGCAGTCACACACCCTCCACCGAACCACACACACATTCACTCTCCCATACAAATACTCAATTAACTAATCAATAACTAATATAGACTTTCACATAGCTAGTAACCAACTGGAGAACCAGTTTACACAACAACTGACAAAGTGATACAGATATTCACACAGTTTAGTCACTATCCACTATATTTAGTGAGACACTATACATTGTGGAAGTCCTCCATCTAAATATTTATTTTTATATATCCACTCATACTTCAATGCAAATTGCTATATATATATAATGCATATTTAAATAACGAAGCAAACCACATTCACTGGATGATGTCATCAGTGATGTCATCATTGATGTCATTTGAGATGTCATCAGTGATGTCACTGACCATGTCATGAATGATGTAATATGTGACATCATCAGCAGTGGATTGCGGGTGCGCGAAATATAGTTAGTACAACTAACTATATAGGAGCAATTTCAATGGTTTTGTATGAGTGAAATGTCCAGCTAACTCTAACACCCCTAAAACTTATAGTTTTTTGAGTGAATTTCAAAGGTTTTTTAAAAGCTAATTCGTAACTATATAAGCCCTGAAACCTATGTTTTTTTCAGTGAATATATATATATATATATATATATATATATATATATATATATACACACACACATATACATACATTGGCAGAGACAATATCTCTGGCTTTTTTATTTTAATTATTTTAGGTGTATATATTATTTCTAATGTATTGTTACAATGACTTTTGTTAGAAATCGGATCTCTAGTTAGGAGTGGTTTGTACCCTGTCCAAGTAAGAAGCCTCACTCTAGTCAGGGTAATGGAGTTACATACCGAAGATTACCCCTGCTCACACCCTTGGTAGCTTGGTGCGAGCAGTTAGGCTTATCTCAGAGGCAATTAGTATACAATGTTTATTACACACAAACACAGTAACACCGTGAAAACACTACAAATTGAGTACACACCAATTTAGTTAAATATTCAATATTTATCGAAATAAAACGAGACCAAAACGAAAAAAATCCAACCTACACCAATCAAAATATCACTTTGAAAAGATTAAGCAAGTTTAGTCCATAGAAATCATTGGATGCATTCTTTTTAGCACAAAGTTCCTAAGATGTGTCAACAATCAAAGACAGTTCAAGTGGCAGTAGAGGTTAGCCGCTCGAGAAAATTGATGCATTGGTTCCTTATTACACAGGTGAAGTGATGTGTTGGTGCCTTACTGGCAGGGGAGGTATTGCGTTGGTTTCTTACTGTGAGAGGCAGGAGAGGGGATGGGTTGATTCCTTCCTGGCCAGGGAGGTGTTGCATTTGTTCCTTACTGGCAGGGGAGGTGATGTCTCGGTTTATGGACACAGAGCCTCGTTTCCTTACTGCGGTGTGGTCTCAATGAAGAATGTGCGCCCAGCGATGATGCGTTGATGATCTAGACACAGTGTGTCAATGTGATAGCAGCGAAGCAGACACTGGATCGATTCCACAGTTGTGAAGCAGTTTCTGCGTCAGAGTCAGTGGGGCTGCCATGAACACTGTTGACACGGTGCTTGAAACTCCTGCTGCGGTAATTTTTCAGATGTGCTGCAATGACAATCTGGGGCCTGCGGGAAAGCTGTGGTCGATGTTTTGAGCGAGGACAGTGCTTCGTGGCAGGCAGCAGTGATGTGTCGTTCTTTTACAGCAGTGAATCAAGAAAACAAGCGCTGGAAACTGGATTTGGCATCACTTGGTAAGTTAGGACTCTCAGCAGAAGAGCCCATACACTGGTGATGAAGTCTTCGTAGGCCCTGAGACTTCTGAACAGGAGACAAGCATACACAAGCCTTTGGAGAACCTTAGACACAGGTTGCAGAAAGCAAAGTCCAGTCCTTTCAATCCCAGGCAGTAGCAGCCAGTAGCAGGCCAGCTCATCAAAGCCACAGGCAGAGTGTCAGTCCCTCCTACAGCATTGAGTTCTTATTCCTGCCAGAATGTCCTTCGTCTAGAAGTAATCTGGTTATGGAGTGTAATGGAGTTATGGAGTTATACCCCTTTCTACCTTTGAAGTAGGCAAACTTTAGAAAATGTATTATGTCCCGCACAAGGCCCTGCTTTTCCCTGACCTGGCTCCAGACACACTGTACGGGAGAGGAGACAGTTTTGTGTGAGGACAGGCACAGCCCTATTCAGGTATCAATGACAACTCACCCCACCTCTCTAGCTCAAGAAGGCCCATCAGCCTGGTAATGGCCCATCAGGATATACAAGGCACACAACTACTACCTTTGTGTGACTGTCTAGAGTGAATGCACAAGAACCCAACTGTCAGCTAACCCAGACTTGTATTCTACAGACAGTCAGAGGCACAGAATGGATTAGCAAGAAAATGCCAGGTGTATTGACAAAAATTATTTTATTACAGGGATTGAATTGTTCTACCTGAACACTAAACGGTTGTGCCAAAAATTGGTTGGATATTGTATGTCCTCTCCTTTCTTTTTCTTTCTCCTTCTAAAACTTCTTAGAATTTTTCTTCTACCTTTTTCACAAATCTTTTTGATCATTTGAGTTTTTTAGTTTTTTTGGTTTATTAGCTCTGTATGTGTTATGTAAATGTTTGCACATCATTAGTGAATTGTAAATATTTATGTTCTGTCCAGAGAAAAATTGTCTTTCGAGCGTATGTTTAAAAAGTAAAAAAATCCCCACAAGTATATTTTAAATACAAAATCGAAATAAAAATAAAAATATAATTCACTTTCAAAATAAAATGATAACAATTGCTTTGAGTGATACAAGTGATTGGTGTATTTGTATGAATAAATAGCATCAGTACTGGCTTTTTCATGTTCTTCGAGCACTTTCTAAAAGAGGCATTTTCAAGCAAGCAATTTAAAAACCAATATCACCAAAAGATTTATTTTTAAAATGGGAGTTCAGAGATCCAAAACTCCAAATCTCTATCTGTTCCCAATGGGAAATTACACTTAAATAATATTTCAAGAGAATCCCCATGTTACTCGTGGAAGGGATAGTCCTTTAAATAGTGAACAACAAAATGAGCAGTATTTCACTATCAGGACACTTAAAAAACACCAGTACAATTCCTACCTTTTAAATACACTGCACCCTGACTATGGAGCTACCTTGGGCCTATCTTAGGGGTAATGTACAAGTAATTAAAGATAAGGTTTGGGTTTGGCAAGTGAATGAACTTGCCAGGTTGAAATAGCAGCTAAAAACTACACTCATAGAAATAGCAGTGGCAGGTCTGAGACATATTTACAGGGCTATTCATGTGGGTGGCACATATCAGTGTGGCAGGCCCACTAGTAGCATTTGATTTACACGCCCTGTGCACACCTTGTGCTGTCTACTAGGGACCTATTATTAAAACAAATATGCCAATCATGGATAAACCAATCCCCAATACATTTTACACAGGGAGCATTGCACTCTAGCACTGATGAGCAGTGGTAAAGTGCTCAGAGTCATGTTTGTGTGGATGCATACATGGATGAATGTGGCGGCATACAACTGTGATTGGGTGAAAGTTCCTAGCTGAATAAACACTAATATGAGTGATGGTAGATGGATGCCTGCTTGGGTGTGGGTGGATGACTTATTCTTTTGTTGTAGTAGGACAGATGAATGCTTGGGTGTGGGTACATGAGATGAATGCACACATTTAAGTGGACAATCATGCAGGGCTTAATTTGAGTAGGTCCTTTCCAGGGGGCCATCAACACTAATTTTCCAGGGCCAGTACTTATTTTTCCTCATCATACATTTACCAATAGCAAGAGAGTGAAAAACAAACAAAGCGGAAAGAGGAGGTAGAGAGAGACTTGATACCCATCACAAATTGAGAAAGCAGAAACCTTCAAGAATGAGGTAAAGGGGGAGGTATTTTGGTGGTAGATTGGGTAGTAGAGGACTGAGGTGATTCAAAGACTACCCAGCTTCGGTATTCGTCCGGCCAGCATTTAATTTAAACAGCCGGGGGCTTCTGAGCAAAGCTTTGGGCACCGGCACTCCTTTTACAAATTAAGCAATAAGGAATGTATGGGTATTGGTAGATGGATACATTAATATGAGTAGGATGTTGTATAAAAATAAAATATGGGAATGAATTTTTGCATGTGAATGCTAGGATCAATGTATTAGTGTGTATGTGGAGAAGTGTGAGTTGATGTATAAGTGAATGACTGTGGGTGTGTAGAGAAGTGTGTAAGTAGGGGATGGATGCAAGATGCAGTCTTCTAGATGTGAGTGTAAATTTGCATAGCTGAAATAATTTACTAGGTTTTCTACAAACCTGAATCCTTCTTTAGAATAAAAGTGGGTCAGAATTAATCAAAGAGTGCACACACTAATTAAAAAAAACACTTAGAATATGTTTCCACCTGTCACATGGTACTAATGTGAGCTCTTATTAAAACCAGCTCTCAGAAGCTGTGGGGTGTACAGGCCAGAGTAGTGCTGCAGCCATTAGCCATTAGACCTCAGTAGACTGGTTATTCCTGACCCACCTGCTGGTGTGAGGACCACCCATGTTGTGATTTTGCCAACTTGCCATCCATGATGGTGGCAGATTGAATCTCAAGTCACTTTTTCCAGCTAATTCTTTTCTCTCCCAGGCTGCAATAGAACAACCTGTAAAGGGCCAGACACCATCATGCTTCTCCCCTGACGGATGATGCTAACAGCATTGTAGCACTCATATGTATTACATAAGAGCTCATGCATAGAGATCCACATTGGGCTCCAGAGGGCATACAATGACATTGATGAATTTGTATGTTCTTTCAGTCCTCAAGAGAACAATGCAATGGTGGTAACAGGGTACCGATCAGCAGCGAAGAGGACAAAGGGTAGCAGCAAGCCCATCTTCCTGTGAGCTGTATTGGCAATGATCACAGCACATTCTCTAGCCACAATTTCTCCAGCATTTCATGTTCTCATGGAAGTCTCTTAGCTTGAAATGTATCTGCCAGCAGAGTTCATGAAGTTTTGCCCACTCTGCGTGGTGTGTGGAATTCCACAAAACTCTGAAGTGACGCGGAGCTGAGTTTTTTCTCTTGTGAGGTTCACAAATGTTAAGTTGGCGAGTGCCAGGCACTCTAGACTCTAGACCTCCTCCAGGTGGGATTTCTCGACATGGGCAGCGACGACCTCTCGCATTGAGAAATATGCCACTCGCATTGAGAAACTGCTGCTCGAGTAGAATATCTCCGTGAGTGGCTGAAAGAATCAGCGCCCGCTGGTGTGAGGCATAGTGCAGTTTGCACTAATTTCACAGCGCAGGACAAACTACCAGAGCTAACACTAGCGCTAATAATTAGCGCGAGCAGTGCAACTTACCACACTCTACTACTCATGGAACTCTACAGAGTGCAATAGAGTTTTTTCGGCACTTCACAGAGGATAACTCTGCAAACTCCACCCAGGCCTACAGTGATTTGACTGGTGCAATGTCCAACTCCATCCCTCATTTGTGCTAGTTATATTCAACCAGTGTCTAATGTATGTAGACTGATAACACCTGATGACCTAAGGAGGTTCGCAACTAATGGCTGAATGGGTCTGGCCATTTGTCTATCTCTCTCGGTATACCCAATTTTTTGTGAAACAGCTAATGCATTGTTTATTCTCACACAAAAGTGCTGAGAAAGCAAACTACAAACACACGGCTTTCATTGTTTATGGAGACACATATAAAGCTGGGAAACAACAAACTAAAGAGGATCTAGAGGGGATGGAACAAGTACTAGACAACGGTAGATGCGAAATCTAGCAGGTCACCGAAGAAAGGAGCCCATGATGAAAATATGAATAGACCGTACATATAGGTTTCCAAAATCTTTTAAACTTTGAAGTCAACATATGTATGCTCTTTTTTGTCTATTGCCCAGGGTGTGCAGAAGTTTCAATACAGTTAAAGCAGCCCATGTTCTCATTCTTTCATTGTAAAACCTTCGACAACTGATGATAAATTAGGACCTAAACACCCTAGTTATTTTGTTTGTTTACTCAATTTGTGAAATTGATAGTTATTGTATTCTTTTATATTTGTATGTATTGTATTGCTTTATTTTGATGGTGCCTGAAAGCCACAATCAGTTCTGGCATTTTTATGCCTAAAGAATTAATACAAACATTATTTATTGACTAGGGGCCATATGTAGGTGAGGGATATTTACCCATTCTAAAATTCCGAATTTTACCGATTCGGTATTTTAAGAATCGGAAAATGCTATGTAGGGAAAAATTCGGAAAGTATTACCAGGAGGCCCATATGAATAAATGTGAATTACCTAATCGGTAAATACCGATTCGGTAAAATAGGGAAAGAGTCAAGGGTGACAGGGTGTCACATTGACAGCCTGTTGCACGCCTGAATAGTGCTTGTGTGCACATGTGGCACACATACTTGCCCTAAGGCCATGTATGTCTGCCACGTTGCACTGTTGTAAATGCACAGATATGCATTTACAGAGGTATTCGTTATTTACCACCAACTTAAAGCACAGAAGCACTCTATATAGTGCTTCCTACATGTCATTTAATGATTCGGTAAATACCGAATCGTTAAATGATGATTCGGTAAATACAGAATCGGTAAATACCGATTCAGTATTTACCGAATCTCCCCTACATAGCAAATGACTCAATACCGGTCGGTAAACCTGAAATTTACTGATTTTCTGGTTTACCGACCGGTAATGGGCCACCTATATTGGGCCCAATATCTTTAACATACACCATAAAAATCCCACAGATAAATGTTTTCGGCTATCTCTGAATGAGGCGTGTAGACAGAGAACCCTGCATCTCTTCACTTCTTTGCCATATATCCTGAATCGTTTTAGCAGCTTTAGATAATCCTGGCTTAATGGGGAGTAATAAGCATCTAAAATGTTCATCATGGTGACTTCTTTGCACACTTTTAGGGATATGACCATTAGCTAATTAAGTAAGCCAGTCCATATATGTTCACCAACATATGGGCCAATGAACACCAAAACCTCCGCGACTCGGCCACGACTGACGCCAGGGACCCCCCTTTGCTAAAACTCCGGCACCCTCCATGATCTCAACCCCAGACACAACAACAAATGCCAGCTCTCAACGCTGACCAACACCTACAGCCAAGTCTCCTATCTACACTACCGCTGCACCTTCGCCCACCTCTGCACCCGAGCATCATCTGCCAGCTCACCGAACAGCACCGCTCACAAACCATCACTGACTTCCTTGCACCCCATTCCTTCGCATCCACAGATCACATCCTACTCATAGACCTAAAGTTCCACCTAGATAACTACAATGACTCAAACACTGCCTCCCTCCTACATAACTTCTGCATTATAGGAAGTAAACTACTAGTCACTGCCCCACACACACAGCGGGACACACACTTGACCCTGCCTTCACCAAAGGATACAGCGTCTCCTACAGCCACACTAAGGACTCCTCTGGAAAGATCACCACTGCAACCACTTCTCCTTCAAAAAAACACCATAGACAAGCACCCCCGCTGCCTCTCCCGCAGAAGCTGGTGCAAAGTCACTGAACACCAGCTCACTCCGCCCTCGTCAGCACCCCCACCACAGACTATGACAGACGCAAACACCACAGCACGCAACCACCATCACTGGATCACAACCTGCGCCGACACATTCTCCCCCTCAAAAAAGCCATTGGAAGACACATCAAGAAAGCACTCTGGTTCACCCCTTCACTCCAAGAATCTAGACGTTCTTGCAAGCGATTTGAAAAGACATGAAGGAATAACTAAAACCCCAGAAACACACGTCACCTACAAAACAGCCACCACTACACACTAACAACTCATCAAATCCACAAGGAAAAAATCCCTCGACAACAGAATTCTCACCAACTCACACAACTCCAAATGGCTCTTCTCCATTATCCAGGAATTCCACAAACCCAGCAGCGAAACAAGAGACGTCCCAAACTCCCAAGACCTCTGCAACAGACTCAGCTCAGTCTTCCACCACAAGATTAAGATGGTCTACGACAACTTCGACGACCAAGACCACCACACCGTTCCAGCCCCCCTCATGCGACAACACCCAACAGACCTTGCTCAAATGGGTCCCGCCCATAACAGAAAACTCCTTGAAGACCATTAAAAGCATCCACTAGGGAGCACCCTCAGACCCCTGTGCACACCACATCTTCAACAGAACTGTCTCTGTCATCGCACATAAACTATGTGAGACGATCAACTGCTCCTTTGAGACTGCCACTTTCCCCAACGACTAGAAACACGCCGTAGTCAACCATCTCTTGAAGAAACACTCCACGGATCCGCCGGACGTTAAAAACGTCTGCCCAATCTCCCTGCTTCCATTCACAGCCAAGGTCATGGAAAAGGCTGTCACACCCGGCTAGCAAACTTCATCACAGCAAACAATGTCCTGGACATCTCACAATCCAGATTCCAAAGCAACGACAGCACTGAGACCTCCCTACTAGGCCTCACTGATGACCTCTGCTCCATCCTAGACCAGGGCAATACAGCAGCCCTCAAAGTCCTTCTCCAAAATTCTCAGCTAAAGCCTGGAACACCCACCCCCGCCTCCGGCAGTCTCCCACTTTGCCCAAGTTCACTGCCAATGTAGTTTTCCCCATTGTAGTGAATAGCTCCCAAGGCAAACAATGTAATATTTGATATAAATATAAATATTGAAAGTAGCCACCTAAAACTATACTTCAAGGTAGCATATTAATAGTTAAGATAAATACAGCTTCCCACTGTTAGATGTATAATAACTATGACAGAGAAAACTTAATTAAACTTTCTTTTCTGTGAGCTGCTGTCTCCTGATTGGCCAGCCTCTGGCTATGCTGGCCAGGCTGCTCTGATGAGTTGTGAACAGCCCTGTCAGAGAGACAATGGATTTCCTGGGGGCAGAGAAGTATAAGAGGCAGAGTAGATGTCAGGAAGGGGGTGAGGCAAGCCAAACTGGCCATCAAAGGCAGAATTACACTTTAGGGCAGCTTTTTTCTGACATGGTGTTGCCAACTTAGACGCTATGGGTACTTTGCCACTGCTGATCAGCTCCCTGTATAAAGTATAAGGATAATTGGTGGTCCATGATTGGTATGGGTTCCTTACTAGTAAAGTCCCTAGTTAAGTGTACTATGTGTGCCAGGGCTGGTAATGGAAATGCAACTAGTTTATTTATTTAAGAGATTTATTAAGCGCACAATTACCCGAAGGTGCCTCAGCGCTATGGATACACTGACAGTAAAGAGCAATTTTAGTGACTGAAAAGCCATGTCTTTATCTGCTTCTGAAATGTTAACAAGGAAGTGCTGGTCTTAACTTGGTATGGTAAGCTATTCCAAAGTTTGATGGTTGTAATTATGAGACTTTTTTAGTTTTTTTGTTTTGGGACCTTTAGGAGGCCTGCTGTAGAGCATCGTAAGGATCGTGCCGGAGTGTAAGGACATAAAGATTGTTTTAGGAATGCAGGTCCAAAGGCATGAATTGCTTTGAAAGCAATGCATAAAGCTATAAACTCTGTTCGGTTTCTCACCGGTAGCCAGTGGAGCTGTCTGATGATTTTAGAAATTGGTGTAAACTTAGGCGTTCCTGTAATCAATCTAGCTGCCTCATTCTGCACCAACTGCAACTTATTCAATACTCTTTCTTGAGCATCAATAAAGAGTCCGTTGCAATAGTCGATGCGTGACATCACAAGTGTGCTGACTAGAGTTTTACCTACGTTGGTGGGAAGGTAGGGGAGAAGTTTCCTGATCATTCTTATAGTGAAGAATGAAGTAGAAACTATCGAGTTTGCATGATGCATAAATGACAGTTTACTGTAAAAAATGACCCCCAGGTTTCTGACCTTGGCAACTGGAGTGGGGGGAGGTCCAAAATCTGCTGGCCACCACGTGGGAGACCAGGCCGGAGAGAGATTGCCAAAAACCATCAACTCTGTTTTATCGGTGTTTAATTTAAGTCATCCACGCAAGCATTCCAAGTTGGAAATTGTGGGCCATTTTCTCTCCATTGTTGTTGACAGCCAACACCAATTGAGTATTGTCTACGTATGATGTTAAAGCCTTAGTTGGTCTACACCAATAGTCAAGCAACTGTGATGTAGCCTGTTCATTGATTTGAGTTGCTCCTAGTAATAGAACAGTATGGTGGAACAAGACTTGTGAAAAACAGGCAGGGGGTGGTTCTCAGCCCGGTCCAGGAGCGGATGGGCGCAGATGGCTTGCCTTTGACGCGCCACCGGCGCGCGTCCACTGTGTGTCACGGGGGGCATGGTGTTTAAGTGCTGCGGGAGTGGCAGACTAGCCCGCTGACCTTCGTACTTCAGTTTCAGACCGGAAGTGAGTGACTTGCTGGTATTGGCTGAAAAGATCTTCCCTCCACACAAACTGAGAGCAGCGGTAGACTGGGAAGTAAGGGAACAGTGAGTGCACAAATTTTAAAAAGACACACAAAGCACAGTTTAAATACACAATTCAATCAAACATGCGAAGGGAGCCCAATACTAGGTGCTCCTTACATGTCGATCTTCCGGGGTACCATACAGTCGCGTTATCCAGGGCACGCAGATGGAAATGTAGTGCTTAAGTACGGAGGGAGCGGCAGACTAGCCTGCTGACCTACGTACT
This sequence comes from Lissotriton vulgaris, assembly GCF_964263255.1. NCBI lineage: Eukaryota > Metazoa > Chordata > Amphibia > Caudata > Salamandridae > Lissotriton > Lissotriton vulgaris. The sequence goes on along the minus strand of NC_141688.1, from coordinate 214,724,167 downwards.
TCAGTTTCAGAATGGAAGTGAGTGACTTGCCGGTATTGGCTGAAAAGATCTTCTCTCCAAACAAACTGAGAGCAGCGGTGGACCGGGGAAGTCAGGGAACAGTGAGTGCACAAATTTTAAAAAGACACACAAAGCACAGTTTAAAAACACAATTCAATCAAACATGCGTCGGGAGCCTGACAGCAGGTGCTCCTTTCATGTCGATCTTCCGGGTTTCGCGTTATCCAGCTAGTGGGCCTGCAGCACTACTTGTGGCACCAACACCAGTAGCCTTAAAGAGGGAACTCAGGCCTGCCATTGCAGTGCCGGCGCGCAGTTTGTCAAACTGCCATGTTGTTCTGACAAGTGCACTCACTTGCCAGACCTTACAATCCCCTTTCTGTGCACATCAGACATCCCTATGGTAGGTCCTGGGTACCCCCTTGGCAGGGTGCAGTGCATGTGAAAGGTAGGACATGTACTAAGGTGTGTGCCATGTCCTGACAGTAAAATAATCTCCATTTCGTTTTTCACTGTGGAAAGGCCATCTTGACCATAGGACAGAATGGGGACACTGTGTAATATGTGTTCCAGCCTATCTTCCCAAAGGCTTAAGATGGATAGGTGAAGTTTAGTCTGCCTGAACTCATAATGTAAAACACATCTTTCTATGAAGGTGGATTTTGCATGGTGTGTTTATAAGCCACTCTTTTAGAAGTGGCTGAGTTTTTGTGCTCCAACATTTCTGTGTGTCTCTGCCTGGTTGTGGATTGACTGTCTGGATTTGAAAGTGATAGGATCTAGGGAATGTCTTGACCCAGGATAGGAGGTGAGGCAGCAACAGGCATCTGGAGTGTAGTGGTAGGAGTAGCCCTTAGAGGTGAAGAGGCCTGGATTGCTGTTGCAAACCAGTCCCATCTCCTGCTGAGTGATTGAAATCCAGAACCCCACTAATGAAAGGAATAAGGTGTCACTGGTAGAGAGGCGCCCAGAACTGGTTTGAACAGGGGTCAGTGCCCCCCGGAACACAAAGACATCATAGCCATTGAGGGGTATGACTATGAGAGCTTGGGCCCCTGAACATTGGATAATGGCTTGATCAATATTGAACAAGACTGGGGATACTTCATGGTCAAGAGGAACATTTGCCAAGGAAGAAACAACTGAAGAGACTGAAGGAAAGGACTGACCCTTGCTGGTGTTCTGGGGCTGGCCTTCAGTTTGCTGTCTTAACCAAGGAAAGGCTAATGGGACTTTGCCGTGGGCTGTGTCCCTCTGCCTGAAAGGACTTTGCTGTGCTGTGTCCTGTAGTAATGTATCCACAAGGGCCCGAGGTGAGCTGGCTCCCTGTTACAGAAACACAGGAACACAAAAGTTTCCAGGAGACTCACAGTCACACTGTATGCGTGTGCTTTTTGCAGTCTGAGACCCTCGTAAGGTGTGCCCTGTGCTTGTGGCCACCTGGAGTCCTAGCGAGGCTCAGCAACACTGTGTGCATGTGCTTTTTGCAGCCTGAATCCTTCGTGAGGATTGTCCTGTTATTGTGTGCACCGGAATTCAAGTGAATCTAAGCGACGCTGTCTACGTGTGCTTTGTGCTGCCGGAGGCCTTCGTGAGGATTGCCTGGTTAATGTGCACACCCAGAATCCAAGTGAATATCAGCGACGCTGTGTGCGTGTGCTTTGTGCAGCCTGAGACCTACATGAGGATTGCCTATGCTCGTGCACACGGAGTGAAAGTGAGTCTCAGCTACGCTGTGTGTGTGTGTTTGGTGCAGCCTTAGACCTTTGTGAGGATTGCCTTGTTAGTGTATACCCGGAAACCAAGTGAGTATGAGCGACTCTGTGTTCATGTGCTTGGTAAAGCGTGAGACCTTCGTGAGGATTACCTTGTGATCATGCACTCGGAGTTAAAGTGAGTCTCAGCGACGCTGAATGCGTGTTCTTCGTGCAGACTGAGACCTTCTTGAGGAGTGCCCGGTTATTGTGCACCTGAAACTCAAGTGAGTCTCGGTGACGCTGTGTGCGTATGCCCTGTGGCAGCCTGAGATCTTCATAGCAGTTGCGGCCCAGACCAGCAGCCCCATAGTAGCTGTGCCGCTGGCCCGAGCCCGCAGTTGCCAGTTCAGAAAGAATGCATCGGAGGCCCAAGTCGCTGGTAGACAAGAGGAGAATGAGGTCTCACCCCTGAGGTAACGTGTTTCGACGCCTGAGGCGGGGTGTGGGCTCGTAGGGAGATGCTCTCGGCCTCTCTCTCATTCCGGCAGCGAAAGCCTCTGCTTAGGCTCGTTTTGCGGCCGGACTGGCCAAGGGAGTGACAGTAGTGCGGAGCTTCACTTTTTGTCAACTCCTGTGTTGGGGGCAACTGTTGACAGAGGCTACTTGCGAGTCAGCACGAGTGGCAGAGACCGCCTAGCATTATCGGTGCTGGAGTGTATTACGCATTACTTTATTTCTGTATAACAGACTACCTGATTAATGTATTACACATTGCATGGTGTCCTTATTGGGTTGCTGTGAGCGTATTTGCAAATACCATACACATATGCCTTGAAGATAAGCCTGGCTGCTCGTGCCAAGCTACCAAGGGGGTAAGTGGGGGCTATATCAGAAAGCGTCCTTCCTTTCCCTGACGTGGAAACGAGAGTCCCTATTTGGCCTAAGGTACCTACCTCAGCCAAAAAGGGATCCCTAGTCTAACACCTAACACCCCCCACTATGCACAGGAACACTGGATGAATGTGGATGAGCTGCATAGCCCTTCAGATCAGCTTCCTAAAACTACTAGGAGAAGGACTGCCCTGTTGGAATTTTGATATGCACCCAAAGTACTGCACCTGCTGCCTAATCTGGTACTACAGCCCTAATGACTTTGCTTTGCTTCCAGAAGGATTACGGTTTGGACTCCCTGCAAGTTACAGGTTAACAGAGCACAACTGTATCAACTACACCAAGAGTACCCAGTCTGTAGGGCGTCCAAAGAATTTTTCAGGATTAAGCCAAGTGCATTGTGGGAATTGTAGTCCAGACATCCCAAGGACCATATAGGAGATCAATAGAAAAATGGATTTGTGTTTTGGACACTTTGAACCCTCAAGAGCAACTTCAAGAAGTAGTAGCAGAATTTTTGAGAAGTTTGGAGCAACTTTTGGAAAAATTTCCATAAGGTGACCAACTCGACGTCAAGTGTCAAGCCAGCTATCTTCAACTCTGACCCGGCCAGGATTTCAGGTTTGTCCCGCTAAAAGCTCTGGAGCGCAAAACTTTCAGGATTTGCCCAAGGCCTCAAGAAGAAGCAATCTGACGATGTCACATCGAAATTGTTCTGCTAGAGGAGACTGCTCGACATCGAGAGAGAAACATCCAGAAAAGTTTGTAAGTCCAGAGGTAACATTTTGACTGAGGCTTCCAGCTCAGTATATATCCAACCAGGGATTCATTGTGGATGGCCTCAAACTTTAACTTTGTCCCGGTCAAGAATGACCAGATGTACCATAGTCGTGCTATATGTTTTTGAGCACCAGAAAAAAATCTGCCGCCAGTTTCCTACATTGCATTTTTGTCGATTTGGTGTATTTTGTGTTCATAAAAGTATAAATTACTTTAATAAAACGGACTTTAATTTTTATTGTGTGATGTCTTTTACTTATTTAATGAATTTGTGTTTTTAAATGCTTTACACACCTGTCTCAAAAATTATGCCTGCTCGTTGCCAGCTACCAAGGGTTGAGCAAGGGATTCATTTATTGAGACCTGCACTTGAGACCTGCACTAATCCTCTTATTGAGATATTTCTAGTGGTAAGTCACTACCTATCACTACTAATAATCCACTCTCCAACTTGATTTTTCAGGGAATAAGTGACTCCAAGCATTTCTGTCTGCTGCGGGAAATGTTTGTGGTAATATCAGGGACATCAAAAGTAAAATTTCGGTTCACCAGGTCTTAAAACAGGCCCACAAACTGCTAAAAAAACACCCACACACTGATCTGTCAGATCAGCCTATCGGGCACTGCCTGGTTGCCCTATTGGCCTGTCTGACCCGAGTGGAAGAATTTTTCAATGAAATACAGGGCATTAGTCAGCCACTTGGACATTTTGGAATCTCCATCAATAGCTCAGACCTGTTCAGCCTGTCTCTGCAGAGCCTTCTCTATCCTCTAGTAAAGAGCCCCAGCAGCGCCAAACAGAGTAAATTGTCCTATATTGTAGTAATGAAAACACAGTCATACAGTTGCCACTCTGTGGACCATTACTTTGTTCTGCATGTATGATTCCCACAAGAGATGCAATGTGGGAAAGGGGAAACTAGAGCTTGTCCGAGTCAAGTAAGTAAACTCAGTTTAGCTTCTCTTGCTTCAATCCTTTTCTAAAGGTGTGGCAACAATTCCAACAAAGCAATGGGTCATAAGTGGCTCTGTTGTAAATGCCATTTAGTGTATCAAAAACACAATTTCTCTTGGATAACTACAAACATTCATTATATCTCACACTCAATCACTAATGTGACATTCAAATTAACCCTGGGCATAGTACTACGCTACGATAACAAATCATACGTAGTTTGTACTAATTTGCACTCAGGAAATTGCACGTAGCACAGTACAAAAACTGTGCTTAATCACGTAGCATATTTGTAATTCACATTATCACCTGTGAGTGTATCCTGGCACAGACCAGGTGTGTGTCTAGCCCTGCTAGGTGGTGAATTGAAAGCTAGGTCTCCAGCTACTTGTGAAATTCAAGAAGAGAGAAAGAGGCTCTGGTGTGGATTGGGCAGTCATACCGCACTTTTAGATTGTTGTAAGAGAACACCTTTCCTCCTGATCTGGTGCTGCTTATCAAGAGTGTATAGTATGCAGTGTATAGTATGCACAGAAATTAGTATGTTATGCTTAAAAATAGTAATTTAAAAAAAACTAACAAGTATATTGTGCTTGTTTGGTATGCATGAGTAGCAAACCATTTCTACCAGGTCATTCTACATTAGAAGGCAAACCAGCGGTTTGTACTTGGGTCTACTTCATCCTGCCGGCAATAAGCAAGTAGGAAGTAATCGGTTGCACATTTAAACAAAGATATTATACACACAAATCAGTACATCAAAAGAGTTAATATATAAACCAGTTAATAAAACATGTGTGCTCATGTGTTCCTCATGCAAAACAGCATGATATACACGTAAAGCCCTGTTCGGCACACAGCCTGTACATAATATGCACCGAAACCAATTAGTTGCACATGTGGACCAGCCATATAAACTGCTACAATTTTAGGGCAAATTAATAGAGCATGCCTACTTAGAAGTAGAAAGGGCAAGCACGCCAATGTACCGCAGTGGTAAACCAGTATTTATTTTACTTGCACAAAAGTACTGAAAGGATGCAGCTATGATATAATTGATGTGCAGAATGCTAAAACACTGGTTCTATTGCCCACATGCATCATTGAGAATTGCATTCGCAAACGGTGCAAATCGCAATTTTTGGCCGTTTGCAAATGCAATTCTCAAATTTTGGATGCATCATGCTTTTCGCAATTTTAGGAATCGCAACCATGTTGCGATTTCTAAATTGCGATTCCTTAATTTTTGCAATTTAGGAATCGCAAACGGCAACAATGATGCATGTGGCCGTATATCCCTCATGAATAATTCTTATTTGTGTAACCCATACTTTGATTGCAACCATGCATACAATGCAAAAAACACACATAGAATAGTGCCACAAAAGTCAATATTTGCAAAACATTTATTGAATACAGAGTAAGTAGCTAATGTCAATAATTAATAGGTTGCGAAGAAGAGGGAGGAAAGGTTGAAGGGGAGTGGTGGTGATGGGTAGTGAAAAGGTTGAATCACAGAGATACAGATAACATTTTTATTTTTTCAAATATTCCTGGTAATCAAAACCAGTGTAGAGCTGACCTGTCCTATACAAAAATACTTATTTACATGTCATGTGTAAATAACTCGAGCGCCAAATGCCAATTGAAGTGTAATATCGAGGAGGGGAAAAACCAGGTACAGGTCTTGTGTAATGGAGGGCGTCGACGATTCGACTCAGCTTGTGCATGGAGGGAAATTTAGGCCTCAGCTGCGAGTCTTCATCAAGACAGGAAAGGCAACCTCTTCCTGGTGCCAAGCCTGGCTACTCAGGTCTGTAGTTCATTAGTTGAGAATAAAGGCTCAATGACGTCCAAGTACTGGGATCAGGGGGTTACATCCCCAACCGGAATGAATCTTCGTCAATAGGGTGATTCAATCACTATTCTGGAATTTAATGTCCGCAGCACAGTTCAAGTACTCCCTCCGAGTAAAGGAGGCAGTACACGGACTGTGCCGCAGACGTTAAATTCCAGAATAGTGACTGAATCTCCCTATTGACGAAGATTCATTCCGGTTGGGGATGTAACCCCCTGATCGCAGTACTTGGACATAATTGAGCCTTTATTCTCGACTAATGGACTACAGACCTGAGTAGCCAGACTTGGCACCAGGAATACGTTGCCTTTACTGTCCTGATGAAGACTCGCAGCTGAGGCCCAAATTTCCCTCCATGCACAAGCTGAGTTGAAACGTCGACGCCCTCCATTACACAAGACCTGTACCTGGTTTTTCCCCTCCTCGATGTTACACTACAATTGGCATTTGATGCTCGAGTTATTTACAGATGACATGTAAATAAGTGTTTTTGTATAGAACAGGTCAGCTCTACACTGGTTTTGATTATCAGGAATGTTTGAAAAAGAAATTTTTTATCTGTATCTCTATGATTCATTTTTTCACTACCCATCACCACCACTTCCCTTCAACCTTTCCTCCCTCCTCTTCGCAACCTATTAAATATTGACATTAGCTACTTACTCTGTATTCAATAAATGTTTTACAAATATTTACTTTTGTGGCGCTATTCTATGCGTGTTTTTTTCATTGTATGCATGGTTGTAATCAAAGTATGGGATACATAAATAAGAATTATTCATGAGTGATAGAGAACCAGTGTTTTAGCATTCTGCACAACACTAAAACTATCTCATATTTGAAATGGTTTCTTCTAATTGAGTCACGGACTACCTTTGCATTCCCGCACTATACCCAGGTCCGGTTGACTTTTTAGGTTACCCCACTATCTATAATGGGCATCTGTGACATAGTAAAGTATATTTAGAACAAAAACCAGTTTGCTAAAAATTTGTTATGGATTCTCACACTCTCCAATATGCTTGACATATGTGCCAACAGTATACCGTACACCAATAGAAAACTGTGTGCACATGTACACTCGGTACACAGCTAGATCCAACACATTTAATACAACAATGTAGTTGTGGCACACATAAGGTAATTGAAATGTGACCTATTTGACCCTTGTTAGATCTGTGGGTCTCTAGTTGGCAGAGGTAGGTACCAATGTCCAAATAGGGACCCTTGCTTCTAGTCAGGGTAAGGGAGATACACTCTTTAGATAATCCCTGCTCACCCCCTTGGTAGCATGGCACGAGCAGACAGGTTTTTCAAAGGCAATGTGTAAAGTATTTGTACCAACACTCGCAGTAACACAGTGGAAACACCACAAATGTACTCCACACCAGTTTAGAAAAATAAAGTATCTTTATCTATACTACACAAGACCAAAACGACAAAAATCCAACATACACAGTTCTAGAATATGATTTTAAAAGAGTTATAGGGTTTGAGTCAAAATAATCCACAGTTGAGTCACGTTTAGCCCAAAGTACCTATAGTTGCTAGAAAGTTTCAAATGGAAGCTGCAGCGTTGAAAAACAATCAATGCGCCACTCCTGAGACCCAGTGGAGGCGATGCGACAGCCCCGCTGGACGCAGCTGGCCTGTTGCAGCGAATCCGGTCTGTATGGGCAGGGATGCGATACCTTGTATGGATTCCGGTCCGCAGGTTCGGTAGGAAGCGTCTCGCACAGGCCCCTTGCGAAGATCTTAGGGACGGCAACTATCTCAGGTGCAGCGGCGATGCGCAGCGTCGATCTTCTCCTCTTGCAGCCCCTCGATGCGATGGCTCTGCGACGATGTCCCACATGCCCAGATATTAGGAGTGGGGGAAACTGGTTGTATATGGGGATGTGGGTAAATGGGTTGAATGGTGGTACAACATGTACTGCATAATATTTAAGTACAGGCACTGATTGTGATGTGTAAATTAGGTCTGGTAATGTGGCCACTTAAATGAACTGACTCCCATACAGGTGTGTGAAGGAGCAGAAGGACTGTATAAAATTGACTAGATAACGAGCTAAACCCCATATATATGAGTAATGCATTCAGAATTATAACATGAGTATATAGGATGCTTGTATAGAACAAATGTGTTATTAATGCAAGATACTTATTGAAATATGTTTATCTGCAGGAAAAATCCTAAAAGTGGCAACCAACCAGTACCTTATAATAGGAGAGTCTTATCATTTAGTCTTGAGAAAGATGGTATATTATCAATAGAAGCCATTGAAACGCGTCAACGCCAATACCTGCACAATCAAGGGACTAAATCTATCCTGCAGACAAGACATTTAGCGGGTCCAGGTTTAGATTTTTCTGACAATTAGGTTCCCGGGTGTGAAAACCTAATGACCAATAAGAAGTGTCTATGTTTGTCTCTCCTTTCTTTTTCTGTGTAGCCAATAGAGTATAATAACAAGTTATTGTCTGCAAATGTGCTTTTAAGTATTAGATTGATGAATTTTTGATGATAAAATTGTAAATGTGTTTTTAATTGTAATTATAATTTGTTGTTTTTAAGAAGTGTATTGACCCATGATATGATTTTTAACAAAAAATAAAAAGCGACATACAGTACAGTTTGTTGGTGTATTACATTGTGTTAGGAACCACTGCTAATATATGGGCTAACTAGACAAGCACATAGTATATGACTAATCTTGAATTTTGTCCGCCAAGGGAAAATTCCTTTCTCTGCGACGATGTTCGCAGCACGTGATGCGGTCCGCAAGCAAGCGGTGCAGCGATCTCACCCAGTGACGACAGGCTCTGCGACGATACTTCCAGCGACAGTATTCTTCCCGCACCGGAGCGAAGCGTTCCGCAAGTGAACGGAGCATTGGTTCTTTTAGCTGCAACAGGCGCTGCGACGATCTAGATCTTCGTGGCGGTGGGAATATCCGTGCACTGTCGGGGATGCACTCCGCAAGTGAGCGATGCGTGAAAATTGCAGATTGTGTTTATTTTGTCCTTGTCCAGCTCCCCAAACAGCAAGCACAACTTCCAGAGGCACCACAATTGGATCAAGCACTCTAGGAAGGGCAGAACTCATACAGCGGAGTTCAGGGGGAAGCTGGGGGTGAAGTGCTTTTGTACCTGGGACTTCTTAACAGAAGGCCAGCTCTCCTCAGGCCTTTGGAGCTCTCTTCCAGCAAGGGGACACAGCAAAGTCCTACCCCTCTCCTTGGCAGCAAAGCAACTGCAGGTCAGTCCACAAGCACACAGCAGGACAGTCCTACTACTTCAGTCTTCCAGATTTCTCCTTGGCAGAGGTTCCTTCTTGATTCCAGGATGATCAAATTTTTTGTAGTCTGGGTAGCTCTTTTTATACCAGTCTTTCCTTTGTTCTCTGGAAGCGGAGAGGCCTTGGCTCAGTCAGAACCAGTTCTGTTCAGTCCTGGAGCACTTTGTTTTTCTGACTTCTTCTTTCATTTCAGAGAGAAGGGCATGGTCATCAGCCGCCCAGCAGGAGGTGGAGCCAGCATTGTGGAAGGCAGGCACAGTCCTATTCAGGCCCAGGTGCTATCCCCTCCCACCACTCAAGATGCAGATGGAGCTATTCAGCCCAGGGATGACTCACTCAGCCTCTGGGAGCCACCCAGCCCCTGCCACTCACAAACCAGACAGTTAATTCACAAACAGGCCAAGGCACATAGAAAAGTCAGACAAGAAAACAGCCACTTCCTAAAAGTGCTGTTCTCAAACTCAGGATTTAAAAAACATCCTTCCTAAAAGGTAGGTTATTGTTGTTGTTGTATTTACTTTATTCAATGGAAAATTCATCATAAAAGTATACAGTTTATACTATACATTAAAAAAAAAAAATAAGGGTAGGGACACAACACTCGTATATATGCAAACATCCTCCTATACTACTCAATTTAAATTATCTAAATTCAAGCTCAAAGCTTGTTACATAAAAACCATAAAAACAATTCATGTCATAATACTGTCCGTCAGTTAGGTTAAATGGGTCGAACGCTTGGCCCTCCTAGTGCGGGTCTGCCATGCACTACCCAGAAATTTGGCTACCCCACACACCACAGCAGTAGAAGATGTGTCAGTACGGAGGACCCGTAGGGCCATTTTGTGACATCTAAGGCCCAGCCCCATGCATAAAGGTTTTAGCCATGTTTTCCAAGCGACCCTATAAGCCGGGCAGGCAAACAAAAAGTGCGCTACTGACTCACTAGGGGCTGCACAGCCGGGGCATGATTTAGGGACAACACCATTACTTTTCCACCCAGAAGAAAAGTCATTCACCGGCAAAGTCTCATGCCTGAGTTTGAGGTAATTATTGAGGAATTGGTGACCAGGTCGTAAGTCAGGCGCACTGCATGGGGTAAATTATACCAAATTGAACTGTAATTGAAGTGAACTCCAAGAGAGATGGGGACCGGTTACCAGCAATCCCCAGAAAACCCTGAATAGCAATCCAGAGTTTGTCACAATCTCACACAAGTTACTCCCTGAGCTCTACAAAATTAAACAATAATGCAAAATCTGCAAAAAGGTAAGAAGGACAGTTCCACTCTAGTGCAGAAGTAATGTCTTTTTGTTCCTGATAATATATCCGTTGAAGTGAGCAAATCAAATATTGTGATTCTCCAATACACTTTAATGTTTGTTTCTTGTTTCAATATTTGATTTGCTCACTTCAACGGATATATTATCAAGAACAAAAAGACATTACTTCTGCACTAGAGTGGAACTGTCCTTCTAACCTTTTTGCAGAAATTGCATTATTGTTTAATTTTGTAGAGCTCAGGGAGTAACTTGTGTGAGTTTGAGGTAAAGTGCTCTGTCCAAGGGTTTCTCAATAAAGTCAAGGAAGAGTTCCAATTTTCTTATCCATTTGATCTCCAAAAATCGCTGGGAGAGGGGCCCCCCCTTGAAACCTGCGTATGGTCGTCTCCTGTACCCAGTCCCAATAGAGTTTCTTAATCACTGCCTTAGGGGGCGGAATTTGGCTCAACCATGATTCGCCTAGGCCCAGTTGCACAACCAGCTGTCTCAGGTTGCACAGCCACTTGATTTTGTTACCTGTGTTGAGCAAGATAAGTTCATCTAGAGCTGCAGCATAATTATGTACCTCTTGGGTCCTTCTTAGTCGCACCAAAAAAAGTAGTGGGCGCAAACGTACTTTATCTTTAAGGGTGCGCCTACCCAGGTCTAGCCGCAGGGGGTTAACAGGGTGGAGACTGGGAGGGCCACCAGATCTCGCATGAATTTATTTTCCGATGTGGCTAACTCCGTTATGTTCTCAAACCCCCATAACTCAGAACCGTATAGAGCTGCCGGTAATACTTGGCCATCATATATTGCTAGAGTCGGGCCACAGGTTTACTCATCGACTTCCGCTGTTCCCTTAATACCACCCCTGAGACTCTTTTGTGGTTTAATAACATTTTGGCCAAGTGATCTTTCCATTTCATCCGGCTATTTACCCCGACTCCCAGGTAGTCAAAAGAATCAACCAGCTCCAAGGGTACCCCATTAAGCAAAATGTTGTTCCTAAATCTCTTGGATGGTGAAATGGCCATAAGCTTTGTTTTAGAGGTGTTGATGGTGAGGCCTCTATCAATGCAAAACTCACTAAAGCGGTCCAGGAGTTTTTGGAGACCTATGGGGGATTTAGAGATCAAGATGGTATCATCCATCCGCGAAGAGTAGAGTAGGTATTTTTTCCCCCGCCAGGGATGGTGCATCTGCCGCCTCCCCCCTCAAGTGATCCACCACACCATTCACAAAGAGGGAGAAAAGGGTCGGTGCCATAACACATCCCTGGCGGACTCCACTCCTCACGGGCACCCTCACTGTCAGTTGCCCCTGGGTGCCCCATCTGATCCTCGCATAATTCCCTTCATGTAGCTTCACAATAAAACCCAAAAGAGCCTTACCTATTTAAGGTTATTAAATTCTGAGTTCAGGGATACCAGACTTTAATTTTCTATCTTGCTTCTGTGGGAAGATATGCAGGTAAACATTATACACAGCATTCCCCATTGTAGGCTATGGGCAAGATAGCCTTACAATAGTAAAAAACGAAAATGGCTGTAATTCACTACCAAAGCATACCACCTGCACTAGTACATGCTCTACCTTTCACATACACTGCACCCTGCCCAGGGGGGTACCTAGGGCCTTCCATAGGGGTGTCCAATGTGTACAGAAAGGGAAGGGTTAGGCCTGGCCATTGTGGACACTGGTCAGGTCAGCATGGCAGTTAGCAACTGCACACAGGCACTGCGGTGGCAGGCCTGAGACACCATTTTATGGATACTCCTGTGGGTGGCACAATCAGTGCTGCAGGCCCACTAGTAGCATTTGAATCACCATCCCTAGCACACTCAGTGCACTTTACTAGGACCGACTGGTAAAACAAATATGCTAATCATGGATAACCAATCACAATAACAATGTATACAGAGAGCATATGCACTTTAGCACTGATCAGCAGTGGTAAAGTGCCCAGAGTCCTATTGCCAACAACCACAGGTCAGGAAAAACAAGGGAGGAAGAAGCAAAAGGTTTGGGGATCACCCTGCGGCCATTTCAAACAACTCTTCATAGAATTCTCTCCTCTAATGTTTTAACTATTTAAACTGTTGATTAATTTCACTATTAGGAGAACCTGTGCTGGTTTATTTGAAACTGTATTTAATGTTTTGAGTCATTGTAATGGAGATACTAGCTGTGATCTAAAAAGGAAACGTGTGGCGGAGATTATCTGAAATTGTATATTTCATTTAAGAAACGCCACTGCTTCCAAAATTGAAGAAACCAATGCAAATTTACAAGTACAAGACATTTCTCAAATTGTATGTGCAAAACAAACATGAAAGTTGGATTACAAGCACAAACCATGAGGTCACCAACTCCAGACCCATCTTACCCCTACATCTCGCTAGACCGGATAGCAGAAATTTCAAACCACAAATGAATAATCTATTATACCTCAATTTAGCTCAATGCAAGTTCAAGTTCAGAAATTTATATAGCGCACTAACCCAGAGGGTCTCAAGGCGCTTGGGGAGGCGGGTGCTTTTACTCATCGAATATCCAAGTTTTTAGTTGCTTTCTGAAGGAGAGGTGGTTCTGAGTAAGGCGGAGGTGTGTGGGGAGAGAATTCCAGGTCTTGGCCGCTAAGTAGGAGAAGGATCTTCCCCCCATGGTGATCTGTGGATGCGCGGAATTGCGGCGAGGGCTTGATTGGAAGATCGTAGTTGGCGGGTGGGGGTGTAGAAGGACAGTCGCGTGTTGAGGCATTCGGGTCCTAGGTCGTAGAGGGCTTTGTGTGCATGGGTGAGGAGACGGAACGTTATTCTCTTGTTGACGGGGAGCCAGTGGAGATCTTTCAGGTGACCGGAAATGTGATCTTGACGAGGGATGTCCAATATGAGTCTGGCTGATGCGTTTTGGATGCGTTGAAGGTTTTTCTGTAGTTTGGCTGTGGTTCCGGCGTAACGGGTGTTTCCGTAATCCAGTCGGCTGGTGGCCAGTGCGTGGGTGACCGTCTTTCTTGTTTCGGTGGGGTTCCAACGGAAGACTTTTTTGAGCATGCGTAGGATGTAGAAGCAGGATGATGAGACGGCATTGGCTTGTCTGGTCATCGAGAGGGAGGAGTCCAGGATGAAGCCCAGGTTACGTGCGTGATCCGTAGGTATGGGTGCAGTTCCCAGGGCTGGTGGCCACCAAGAGTCATCCCAGGCAGAGGGGGATGAGCCTAAGATGAGGACTTCCGTTTTGTCCGAGTTCAGTTTTAAACGGCTGTTCTTCATCCACTCGGCTACTTCTTTTATTCCTTTGTGTAGGTTGGTTTTGGCGGTGTTTGAGTCTTTGGTGAGAGAGAGGATCAGCTGGGTGTCGTCTGCGTATGAGATGATGTTGAGGTTGTGGTGGCGCGCGATGGATGCGAGGGGACTCATGTATACGTTGAAGAGGGTGGGACTGAGTGATGATCCTTGTGGTACGCCGCAGATGACTTCGGTGGCCTCTGATCTAAAAGGGGGGAGGCGGACTCTCTGGGTTCTTACGGCGAGGAACGAGATGATCCAGTCCAATGCTTTTCCTTGTATTCCGACGTTGCTGAGGCGTTGTATGAGGGTGCTATGACAGACTGTGTCGAAGGCTGCAGAGAGGTCAAGTAGGATGAGGGCTACTGTTTCTCCGTTGTCTAGTAGTGTTCGAATGTCGTCTGTTGCTGCGATGAGGGCGGTTTTGGTGCTGTGTTTGGCTCGGAAGCCGGACTGTGAGGGGTCGAGGGATTTGTTGGAGTCAAGGAAGGCGGCGAGCTGGCTGTTGACGGCTTTCTCAATGACTTTGGCAGGAAATGGGAGGAGCGAGATGGGGCGGTAGTTCTTACATTCAGTGGGGTCTGCTGTGGTTTTCTTCAGAAGGGTGCTGAGTTCAGCATGTTTCCAGCTGTCCGGGAAGGTAGCGGAGTTGAAGGAACAGTTGATGACATCGCGGAGATGGGGTGCGATGATCGAGTCTGCTTTGTTGAAAATGTGGTGGGGACATGGGTCGGTTGGCGATCCTGAGTGGATGGAGTTCATCAGGCGGATGGTGTCTTTGGTGGTGATTGAGTTCCAGTCGTAAAGGATGTTAGAGTGCGGTGTTGGTTCGGGGTGGGTGGGGTGGGCTGGTCTTCGGCCTGGTTTTTGAAGCTGTTATGTATGTCGGCGATTTTGTTGTGGAAGAATGAGGATAGAGAGTCGTAGAGGTCTTGGGAGGGAGTGATGTCGTTGGTGCCGGCGGTGGGGTTGGTAAATTCTTTGACGATGTTGAATAGTTCCTTGCTGTTTTGGGCGTTGTTGTCAAGTCGAGCCTTAAATGCTGTTTTCATGGTGGATCGGATGAGTTGGTGGTGTTTGCGGATGGCGTTCTTGAAGGAGGCCAGGTTGTCAGTGGATGAGTTTTTTCTCCAGGCTTTCTTGAGGGTACGGCAGAGCTTCTTGGATTTCTTAAGGTCGTTGTTGAACCATGGGGCTATTTTGCAGCCTTGCTTGATTTGATGGTTTTTCAGGGGTGCTATCAATGCACCAACACTTATACAGAACATAAGTGCATTCTAGACGAAAGGGGCCTTTAAGAGTTTTCCTTTGGAATGCAATCGGTGTACCACCCAGGGTGGAGCCATGTTCATGCCTTGATGCTTCTACACATGACAATGCTGGGATCCTATACATAACTAATTAGTAGCAGTGAGCAGGATGCTTAGATAGCTGGTACTCATCGTTTTTTGCCTTTTGCACCTCTCTCAGGTCAGCGACAAGTAGTACACTGAGATAATAGTGCCTGGGCCAAGATTTTTTAATTTTCATTTACCTCAACGAAGGACCACTGACAAGGAGGGCACGCAGTGTTTGCGTCAACATACAATCTTCTCATTTCTAATCTTCTAATTTAGCAATATAAATTAATCCTACAATTGCTGAGTTGGCTCGAACTGATAATGGACATATGCTAACAGTAAATAAACAAGTTATGGCAAAGCCAAAATGTTTTGCCTATGAGCGAGCAGTTGGCTTTGCCAATTGGGTGGGTATGAACAATGAGAGGACGGGAGTACTGAGAATGGGACGCTATCAAAAGGCTCTGAAGCGGGCTTTGTTATAGTACTTTGTCTTTCTTACAGCAGTTGGGAAAAGGGAATAAGCAACAGGGACAACGAGGGAATGAGAGCGGAAGAAGCAGTCCAGTGGAGTAAGCAACACGGATGGAGAGGATGGGACGGAAATATTCAACGTGGATGAAGGGCATGGTAGGGGAATTAGCAACATGGAAGGGGATAAGCAACACAGATGGGGTGTGAGGAAATAAGCAATATGGACAAGAGTGGGAAGGGAACAAGCAATACGGACAAGGGTGGGTAGGGAACAAGCAACACAGAGAAAGTGGTGGGAGGGTAAATAGCAACACTGAGGGGTGGAAGGGTAATAAGCAACACCGGGGGGAGGGCGAAATAACACAGATAAAAGGAGGGTAGGAATGTGAAGAACCAACCTGGGCAGTGGATGGAAGGGGATGACCCAACACAGACAAGGGTGGCAGGGGTAGTAGAAAGAAAAGAAAATAGTACTTTAATCACAGCACCAGTAGCAGAAGGATCCTAATCCAGATGAAGCAATCAGTACTTGGTCTGTGGTCCAGCCGAATTAAGAGGAAGGGAAGTTGGCTCGCTCTGCCCAATTAGAAGGCAGCAAATGAGAGTTATAGTAAGCAATTGGCGTGCTCCAGGCCCCTTGTGGAACCTAAAATGGGGTAGTGGGCAAGCAAGCATCATTAACAGGAAATGCATTAATAGACCTAGATATATGAATAGTGTGCACATATTCTATATATATTTTGTGTCCTAATTATTATGTAACTATTGCCTTTTTCACTAGTACTGAAACTTTTACCAAGTTCCCTTCCTTGTTGGCAACTCTCATGGTCGACAGATATTGCTAATCACAGACCATCACAGTGAAACTCTAGTGGTAAAAGCAAATGAGGGGGAAGGGCTACACTGAACTGAAAATTGGGTCAAAACCGCAGAGTGCCCTTGAATCAGCATTCTACTCAATGCACCTTAGTAACTTTGTTCCCACTCATGCTGTATCATTTAGATGGAGACTTGCAGCGTTATGAAGACTCTGCCTTCTCCCGGCTGGAGCCTTGTGGAAGAGGTGTGGCGCAGCGGCCAGGATGCCTGACTCCTGACGACAGGGTTCACAGTTGGATCCCCGGCTCCGGCAGCAGGTTAGTCCAGCACCATGTGACTCTGGGCAATAGTTTGCTTAATCTTCCTGACGGCCCCCAGTGCCAGGATACCTATGCAGAGGTAGCAGTGCGCTTTTCAAATGCTGACATTTGTTTCTTTAAGGCACGGTATATCATAGCTGGAGGGTAAGGTTGGAGACAGAAGGCTTCAAGTCTCTGTACCAAGTGTTCCTTTTTGCAGAGTTGACCTCTCAGGGCATGAGTGCATCTAAACACTTTAGAGCACCTTGCCCATAGAGAGATTTCGCTGTCCACACACGGTGAACAATTTCCACTCTGGTCAATCCCAAAAGACTTTCAACCAAATCTACATTCCAAATGCAACTACACATCTTTATTAAATAGCTTTAGTTCATGTTTTACTGTGAATCTCAGGTCCCTATTGTTCACCTACAAAGGGACATCCTGCTACAAGGAGGTTGGTTTATCATGTAAGACCTCGAAAACATCAGTCTACAGTCCCCACCCCACAGTCTCCTTTTCATTCATTATCTCTACCTGCAGTGTCTATAGTAGGGCAAGAAATGGCTTCATCTCCCTGGTTTTTTACCACTAGGTGAGCCATACCATTACATCCAAAAAGGACCCACATCATTTAGAGTCAGAGGCAGAGTTTGGTTTCTAACAGCTAGGTCTACTGTCCAAAATGCTTTGCCAGCAGGCCAAAAGCTTCATGGCGGCCTGCTGCAGCGCGTCACAAAGCCAGATGTATATTGGCTTCTGCCATTTGGTTTCCTGTCAGTGTCAAAGGCAGAAAAGGTAAAAAGATCTCTGATAAAAAACTCAGAGTACATTAAGGAAATTTCAGTTTTTGTACTTAACAAAGAAACCTATGATTCATTTTTTTACTTGAAAAATAAAAAAAAAACAACCCACAACTTGCTGGCATTGTTCTTATCTATAAAAATCTCGACAGGAGGGCCAAGGAACTCTAAGCAAGGTGGGTCTGCCTTCTATGGGCAGCGGAAGCTATGACTCCGTAACCTCAGGTGTACCGTACTTTAAATGAGGCCTTAATAATCATACTGCTCATCAGGGAAAATTTGCCTAAAGCTAAGGTCCTCCCAAAAGCTATCTCAAAGTTTCCTTCCTTGCCATATAACTATCTAGGTCAACTCTGACTTCTCCCACTCATATTAGTCATAAGTCTCTTTCGTGTTGTCTGCCGCCTGTTGTTCAAATGTTGGTATTGCTTACTTATCAAAAGCAAATAAAATCTAATATGCAATTGAGAACTGATGAGGAGATTGAGCAGCACACTGCTGCAAACAGTCAGGGTGAAAAGAGCCCGGACGGGTGGCAGAAGATTCTCAGTGAATGCGGCCAAGTTGTGGAATGCGCTTCCTTTGAATCTACGTGCAGAGACCTGTACTATGCGGTTTCGGAAACTACTCAAGACCCACCTGTTCCCCGCTTAATGCTTCCTCTTTACTACTAGCCTCCGGAGTCTTGAACAAGCGCTGGGATGCCCGAGGGTAACCGCGTGCTATATAAAATTCCAAATATTAATAATAATAATAATACACTCTAAATATTTCATAGAGCAACAAGCTCAGCTTAGTGTAGTCAGTGACAGCAGCTGATACCATAGGCTTGGCCTGTAGTGCTCCGGATACACTTCTTCCTGTTCCGGATCAAGGGTCAAGAAGGCAGATGCAGTAAAAGCAGAAAGTAAACAAAGCTAAGCCCTGTTCGAATTCTGCAGTTTCTATGCCTTGTCTTTTCCTTAACCAATTATCAGGAAATGGAAGGTCGTTGGGGGGCTAAGGGTGTCAAACAGAGGTCAACCCTGTGAGGTCACCAGGCACTCAACGGGTGCATGTGCTCATCTGTGCTAACAGCTATTCCTGAGATTATGGTGAAGTGACCTATAAAAAGGCTCATGTGCTAAGACGCCTAAGCAACCTATCTGAGTCCAGTGGAAAACAGTGGTTAGTAAGAAACAAGGTTCATGCCATGTCAAACTGGTTTTTTTCTTCCAAAAAAGAAGCCAGCTAGATAAAACTAGGTGAAATTATAGTGCATCAAAGAAAGAAAATGTCCAGTGGTCTCCGAAAATAATGATGGAAAGCACAGGAAGAATGACCAAAAATCTTACCAAAGGGTCAATGGTCAGATTGCATTTCTTTGGTTGTCAGAGGAGAGAGAAGAGGAAGCTGGAGCTGATGCTCGTGAATTGGTTGGAGCCAGCTCTCGGGTTCAGTCATCAGCGCCCGCTAATGAGCTTTGCGCAGCGACGAGGGAATGTGGGACGCTCGGGCTGATGAAGAAAGAGCAGACTCCGAGGACGGGTTGCAATCATCTCTTTCTGTCTTTGTAACGCAATTAAGGTGACAGAGAAGCCGTTCTTGATTCCAGGATGGAGAGAAACCCCTAACATGGCTGTGAACATTTCTGACAGCTCAGAAAAGCACAATTCACAGGTCTGTTTTAACCTAAATAGGAGTTTTAGTGTAGTTTTAGCGATTACGCTCTAATAGAATTTCTCTTTCAACCTAAATGCTCGATAAAGTTACCTTTGTCAAAGTGTTGTACTTCGGGATCTTAATTAGACACATGCGTCCGACTGTTCACTGCAAAATATTCTCTAGACTGACTTCCGGGGCATAGGTGAGTCAGCACAGGCAGATTTGGGACCAATCAGATGAAATATTTGTGTAAGACTGAGCACCAAGCTCAGCTACATCTGTGCATTTTGTGGGGTGGCTGCTTCTACATTGCAGAGTCTATAAGATAGCATAGCTCTCCCTTTTCTAAAGTAGTGTCTGTTTTTTATAAACTTATGCAGGGCTTTTAGTAGGGTTAAAACACTAGAGGGTCTCTGAAAGGGGCGTGGTCGATCTAATTAAGGGCGTAGCTTGAAAACACATAAACTGATAATCTATTCTTACCTTAGTGTGCCACCCCACTGGTATTTTGCTACTTCTGTCATTACCTCCACATATATAATACAGCAAGTTACATTACACTTATAACAAATCACTACTATTGGCTTTGTCATTGGTTGTTTGTTGCATAAGATAAATAAGCAACAACCATGACTCTGAAGTATAGCATATTGAAAATTCTTCGGTTCTGAAATGGTGGAACTGTGAAAGAACTATAACAAGTCTCTTTGAAGTTACATCGAAGGCAGTTAAGGGTGGTGCTGCTGCAGAGGTAAGATTTATGTTTTTTCAGGGGAAGGGCAAAAAGGGAGAGGCCAATAGGGACCCGTCTCAGCATCCCCTTTTAATAACTGCCGGTGCAGAGCACTGGCTAGAGCCGGCCCACTTAAAGCCCTAATCTAATGCTCTGGATACTTACGCTAGTAAAACTGCAGTCACACCTTTCTGCTGAAGACAGATAGATGTATTGATTATCAAAGTAGTCCCGGATAAACAAATAGGCAAAGTAGGCACCAGCCTATGGGTCCCACTCTTTTTAGGGGCCTGCGACAACAGCTCAAAATAATTTTGATTTGATCTTGAAAGAAAATTACATTCAAACGTCCTTAAATATCGTCTCCAAATGATAGAAGAAAATGAATCATATCAAAGAAACGCAAACTTTACATTAAAGACACCATAGAGAAAATACAGTACTAATGTAATGTACCCATTAACAATGCACTACCCTATTTCTCAGTCTATACTTTGCTCAATATATCTTCTAGCCCAACCTTCTAACTCATGTCAAACTTCTTCACTTCTTCTACTACTCCTTTCAATGCACTACCCTATCTCTCATCCTATACATCTATCAATATATCCTCTACATCCACTCTCTCATTTATCCCAAACCCCATACCACTACTATGATTGCCAAAATAACCCTTTCTAGACTCTCTCCTACTCTACCCATCCTTGCATCATCCAACACCTCTTTTACTATACAGATTCCCTAAAACAAACCTTTCTAAATCTCTTCCCTCTGAGTCACCCCCCTCCAAAACTCCTTGTTACTCAACCAAAATCCTCCTCCTACTGCTAAGACCTAAAAAAAAAATCTTCACTCTTTTATCCCTCCACTACCCTTTTCAATCGAAAGTAACAGACTAACATGTTCACTTCTCAAATTCCATATTAAACTATACTAATATACAACCCAAATAACTGAATAACATATCCACTATTTAAATTACTTAATATTTTTTACTATACTAATTTTCAACAGTAATCCTTTATGGGTTCCGAAGTAGCGTGCTACTCGCCAGAAAAGCGCTTCAACACCCATCAGGGGTAACAAGTGCTATATGAATGCAAATCTTTCTTATCCTTTTATCCCACCGCTATCCTTCTCACTCCAAGTAACTGACTAATATCCACCACTGAAATTACTTCATATTTCACCATATTAATTCACCACTAATCCTTTGTGGGCTTCCTGAATAGTGTGCGTCAACAAGCGCTATATAAAAACAAACCTTTGTCCTTTTCTATCCTACTGCTATCATTCCAAATCCAAATAACTGACTAACCTATGCACCACTGAAAATGTACTTGCATGTTTCACTATACTAATTCAACACGAATCCTCTATGGGTCCCGGAGTAGTGAGCTACTCGCCGAAAAAGTGCTTTGACGCCTCGTCAGGGGTAGTAAGGGCTATATAAATGCAATCACCATACCATACCATACATCTTCTAGCAGCTGGCAGTTTGTTATAAATTCCGGTGCTTTGGGTATTTATTAGGAGATAATTTGCGAAGTAGGCCCCCAAATTTCCACTGCTCAGAGGCCTCCACAGGACTTAATCCAGCACTGATGAAGAGCACAAACATTTTGTGCTACTAAAAAACCCGAGCTAGAATATGGAGCACCAAACAGTGTGATGTTTAGTATATCTAGGAAAGATTAGATTTACTGATCTTAACTTAACATCTATATACCTTTAAGATAAATATAATCAAGACACATAGATATGGAGTAAATAATTGTACATCTACACTTACCTACACATACTTACCTTACAATATTTTGATATTGAATAGTCTGGCCTTCATATTTTGGTAGCACAATATCTATAAGTTGATATTCGGTCATTTCAGAACGATATTTCAGACCCTGATGGTCTGAGTAGTTTTAGTTGTAGTTAGAGTGAAACATTCTGACTCATATGGCATTTCACAATTTAGTGTCCTCTGTGAGATAAATAATCAATGCCAATAGCAGTCCTTATTACACCCAATAATAGAACGTTATCCAATTAATAGCCACTTCAAGGCAAAAATGCTCAACAGGATGTACATGGATGGCACCAAGATGTAAACAATGATCCCATCTATAACACACCTTAATCCAACCCAAGAGGATGCACTTCAACATGCTTACCGCCACTGAGCGCTCAGGCGTCCTTAACACGCTCATGGCAAACCCATTCAACTCCGTAAAACATCATCTTTCATAATTATAATGCAGTATGTTGTATTCAGTTGCTACCAATTTTATCCTTAGTTGAAATTGGTCAGGCATGAGCAGTGTATTGTAAGGGAAAGAACGTCTCCTTAATTACACAAAGCCCAGCTGCAACTGGTGTAGAATATTTAAAAAGTTGGACTCCGTCCTTTGCTTGTACGCGGCATACTCACTGACAGTTTCTTGACAGGTTGTGATATTTTAAATTATTCCCAAACTCTTCTTAGGAGGTACAGCATGGCCATTGGTCACCTGCCCACAGGTCAACTAAAAACAGACTGTTATATCTAAGTCAGGGATTGATTTTAAAATAAGTGTCACAATATAGCTTGCACAAACACATAGCTTCTGTTTTCCAAACCCGGGCACAAATATGCAGTTGTTGCATTTTAGACAGAGTTTGAGATATTATCATTGGACAGCTGTGTGTACTAGTACATCCTTGACTAGGTTCTTCTCACATCCTTCTCATCTGCTCAGTCTTAAATTTATGTCAGTGTCCTATCTGCAGCATTTGGTGAGCTAGGAATCCATTTGAATGATGACCCACATTATATACAGACTGGTTAAGGAGCCAAACTGGCCTTTGTGAGACTGAGCACAAGACCTGTGCACATGTTGTTGGTTTTCTCTGAAGGCCTGGCAACCTAACACATGCTGTGGCCACAAAGTGGGAAGTGAGCCCAGACTGTGTTGAGCTGTTGGCCACTGCACCGCCCTGGAATTAAGTTGCTCATCTACTTATGAATCCAAACGCTGCTATCCTGTCCTGGCCATACAGCTTGCATCCTGCTGCTGAAAGAAAGACTATAAGAAAGTTCATAATTCATTCTCTGGACAAGGGAGGGTTTGGCAAGAAATCCATTGCCCCAGCCCACCATCCGTCCTGGGAGAAGCAGTAACTAGTAAACAATGTAGGTGTGAAGGATTTACAGCTCACAGGATGCCATTTCTGCCTTTTAAATAGATCCCCAAAACAGCTAGAACTCAGTCAATTATCTCTGATCAGAGACACAGTGGCTGTCAATCCCTCGGCCTTCTTGGATACAAGTCTTTAGAATGTGGGCCCTGGATTTTGCTATTAATATTTGTAGCCACTGGTAACCTTGCTGCATAGTGCTCAGTGCAAAGAACCCTAAAAACCATCAGGCGAGTTCCCGAACACCCTAGGCCTCCATAGCCACTGACTCTTACATAGGCCACAACTTTGTACACTAATTGACCAAACTACTGGGGCAAGAAGTGCCGGCCAGGGCTGGTAGTACTGACTTCATGGAGACCTAAAATGTCAGCGTATAGGCTTGTCTTTTTTTATTTAATCTTTGCTGACCGGCTACAGGAAATGTACAGTTTGTTTTTATCCTTCACTGTTTTGTGTTTTTTATATTAGTTTATGGTAGTTCGATCTGGTGCGAGTGGGGGTGGGAGAGGGAGAGTTTCTTGTTCCCTTCATTTTTTGAGGTGTTGTGCCAGATCCCATCTCACCTTCATGCCCATTTCAGGGATTCTGAACATCCAGGCCACATATCCTCATATCTACGAGCGCAACAGGGCAGGACGGCTAAATGTGTGCAAAGTCCCATGGAGGCCTTTACCACTTGCATTCCTTCCTAGTCCGATACAATACCGTCATACCAGCATACCATAACGCCATACCACCATACCATACCGCTATACCAGCATACCATACCGCCATACCAGCATACCATACCGCCAAACCGCCATACCATACCGGCATACCATACCGCCATAGCAGCAGACCATTCTGCCATACCAGCATCCCATACCACCATACTGTACCGCCATACCAGCATACCATACCGCCATACCAGTAGACCATACCGTCAAACCGCCATACCATACCGGCATACCATACCGCCATAGCAGTAGACCATGCTGCCATACCAGCATCCCATACCGCCATACCACCATACTGTACCTCCATACCAGCATACCATACCGCCATACCAGTAGACCATGCTGCCATACCAGCATCCCATACCACCATACCATACTAGCAGCATACCATAACGCCACACCAGCATACAATACCGTCATACCAGCATACAATACCGTCATACCAGCATAGAATACCGTCATACCAGCATGCCATACTGCCATACCAGCATTCCATACCGCCACACCAGCATACCATACCGCCATACCACCGTACCATACCGCCACACCAGCATACCATACCGCCATACCACCATACCATACCGGCATCAGCAGCATACAATACCGTCATACCAGCATACAATACCGTCAAACCAGCATACCATACTGCCATACCAGCATTCAATACCGCCATACCAGCATACTAAAATGCCATACCAGCATACAATACAGTTATACCAGAATACCATACCGCCATACCAGCATACAATACCGCCATACCAGCGTAACATACTACCATACCAGCGTACCATATTGCTATACCAGTATAACATACCGCCATACCATCAAAAGTCACGCGTGTACTTTATCAGGCCCATATGACATACCATCACTTCACTCTACCATCCAAGATGGGAACCAGCGCAATGAGGTATGGTCACATAAAACACTTCAAAGCAAGGATTCCCACTGACTGCACTTATATTGGTGTTATATGTCAAGACATAAAAAGATAGAAATAATAAATAATTTGTTAAGAAATAAACAGGAAAGCAAAACAAATGATCACATTGGCGCTCTCTTGTTTCAGACGCAGGAGCCACCTTTCAAGAGTTAAAGGACTACCAGAGAAGGAAAATCTTGAGGACATTTCACAATGCGACAACGCATTCCAGCAAAGGGAAAAAGCTCACAGCTGGTGGTACCAAAAGGGGCACAGCCACATGATTGACTCACCACTACAACCTGCTCAGATGCACCCGGGATATACAGTATTGTAATCTAAACTTCCGGTCAGCACACTCTATACCCTTCTCTATCTTCTCTCTCTTGTATGCTATAGCCAAATGAGTTCCAGTCTGCGTCTTCCCTCTCCGGGCCTCTTTCTCTGCTCTTATCCGCTCTTATCCTTTGCTAAGCTTACTTTTCCCATACCTGAGCATTGTCAAACATTGACTGTCTGCTTCTTTTTGCAAACAATTTATCCTGCAAGAAAGTCAATTTCTGTTCATCAAAAGTAGCTGTCAGTGGCCACTGTAACTCGGCGTTATCCCTCGTATATTTGTGTATAATGTACTGAACAAAATAGGGCTAAGGCTATGCTTCATATACATATCGAAGTTTGGGGTGCCTTTTGGAGGCGCAGGTGGCCTCTCTTCAAATCGAGCATCAGCAGAGCAAAATCGTCACTACATACAGCAGAGCTTGCTAAAATATGGCATCTGAAAGAATGCAGAGAAACAGACTTGCTACTTGTACCCAGCAAGTGACTAACAAATTCCTACTCACAGGTCCATCCTTGGACCGCACCAAACACTCAAAGACCAAAAACCGGTCCACAGACCGCACCAATTCTTCAAATCAGACTTTGCATCACAAGTCTCAAACATTAGTCAAACCCTAGGTATTTTCAAGAAAAGGACGAATTACCAAGTCGCCTGGAATAGGATCCACAGTCACCCTGCATCTTCAAAGCGGTCCACAGACCTATTGAGTTAACAAACAAACCAAGAAATGGTCCCCAGACCATATACAAATAATTCAAGACGATGGCATATTTACCAATAATCAAGACAAACTCATCTGGTGCACACAGGTCGAACAAAGAAATTGTCCACTGCCGACTCTTTGGACCAAATGGCTAATTCCAAGGGTTTCACCTTTCAGAAACCCAGCCGGTATGACCACTAGACGAGGCGCCACTCGATCTGAGAGGCAGGGAAGCTGTGATAACTAAGCTTGGTCATGTGGGGATTCCCAATCCGCCCATCCGACTTTTTGTGGCCTGTCCTCCACACCCAATTACGGGCAGGATGGGACACTCGATGGAGTCCCTGTTCAAGCACCAAATGAAGGTAGTGGCCCGATTAGGGTCACCCTGTTCACTCACGACCACCTCTCCGCCTTCCCAATAAATGAAGAGTCCGTAAGACAGTGGAGAAAACAAACCAGTTTGTTTATTAGTAATACGCTGCAGCGGAGTCCAGTATGACCAGACTCCAGAGATGACTGCAGAGGGAAGGTCTCCCGTCCACACGGTAACACAAAATATACATTTCCAACACCTCTAGAGCCCGCCCAAACTGGAATTTTGCAGCTCAGGCCATGGTGAACAAAGAAGGCAAACAAGGATGAGTCATGGCACAGGGTTGGGTACATGCTATCTTGACCCTGAGACCACTCGGCCGGTGTCTACCATTCTAAGAAGTGGGAACGGGACCATCTAACATCAAAGGTATACAACAATAGACAGTAGATTCATTAGTGCAGCGGATGCTCCAACCTTGAGAAGTAAAAGCTGGAGGTGCAGGGGCAGCCCTTCTGTTGTGGCAAGCATTACGAGACAGAAGCTCGATCTTAGTTACAGAACAAGTTGGCGCCAATAAAGATGGTGCCATGACTGCTCACTTAACAAGGAATAGAGTTTGAGCATAGCAAAGTGAGCATTTCGATTCTGTGCATCACAGAAATAACATTTCAAATCAAACAGCATTATCTTGTTCTAACTATTTGGTGCCTGCTGCCTGTGTCCTGAGTCACATGACTGGGGATAGCTTGGCAGCTGGCCTTTGTCTATTTCTAGCAGACTGTGAGACTAAGAGGACCTAGGTGTTGGCAGCATGGGCCATCCTGCCAGGATGGTTGGAAGCTGTTCCCTGCCCCATTTACATTCTGACCAGGCTCATGAATGGTTTCAGTACTCAGGGTCACTTTGTCCCTCCGTAGGAGCAATTGAAGTCTCTTTCAAACAGAAGAGTAATGGTCCTTCTGCTGATTTGGTCCTCAGCTCTGGGCACTGTACACCCAGTTATATGCCCTTATATTTTCTCTGCACAGCCATTTAGTCTCAGACACCTACATGTTGTGTGTGGTCAGCCCTGGGCACTATACTCTTAGTAATCTGTCCTTCTGTTTTCTCTTCAGAACTATATAGTCAGTTCTAACTTTCTTTATTTGGACATAATGTGGTAATGGGACAACTTGTGCAAATACACTGTCTTCTTCTTCAAAAGTCAGTATGCATGGTACAAACTCAAATGTATTCCACCAGAAAGGAGTGCTTTTAGGGCAGGATCTAGTCGGTTAACATAAATTGAAAATTAGGGGACATTTGAGGCAATCACTAGTGTTTTTTGCAGTCTATTGTTGTGGTGACTGACACTGACTATTTGGTTCACAAAACTACATCCTCCTGAAAATAAAAAGGTGATGGGTGGTAATGTTCAGTCAATATCAAACAGAATCATGGGTTTCCCTGTTAATTCATTGTTTTTATTCCTGGTATACATCTAGATTCTTTACGTGGATTAGTAGATAGACAAACCGAAGATCAGGAGTGGGCAAGCAACACAATGAGCAGTGGGAGGATGTCAAGAGGTGGTAGAAGCACAAAGGACAGCGAGAGGAGGGTACACTCTCATGGAGTTCTTCCACAACAAGAAAAAAGAAACACTGACAGCAGGCACAGTAAGGAAATATATTCATTCACGGTTTCTGGCACTCACAGACTCACAGCTCTGAGTGGATAACTCTAATGTCAACCCTGGCCTACTTTCATCAAGCAGTTCACATCTTCTACTAATTTCTAGATCTCACCTCAGAATGACACTCTCCAAGGCAGCAGTTCTTGGGCAGTGCTCCTGGGGAGGGCCAAGTACTAGAAGAGGAAGTGAAGCCAGCGTACACTGACCATAGAGAAGCAAGCACATGATAGTGACAATGAAGCTAACCAAAGGTAAGCAATGCGCGTGCCCTCAGCTCCTCCCCCATAAGTAAAAGTGTTTTGTGCATGACAGCACAAACGTGCTGTCTCACGTGAGATCTAAAAATTAGCCGCAGAAGGGAACTGCCTGATGAAAGGAGACCAGTGTCAACATTAGAGCCATCCGTACAGAGATGTGAGTGCCTGAAACGACGCATGAAAAGATTTCCAAACTGCCCCAAGAACTTGCGCTCATCACCAAAGTTACAAGAAAGGATTTTCATATATTGGTAAACCCCCAAAGTTTAATCCACAGAACTACCAAATAAAGGAACAGGCAGGACTCGCCCTACACCATAGAAGCCACTTCCCCAAACCGAAGTGGACTCCACTTTTCTCATATTCCATTTCACGCGTTCTATCACACAGACACCCAAGTCTATTACTCTTTGAATATCGCATGTCATACTTTATGAAGTTCAAAGTTTGTAAAGTTCAGACAACTGAACTTGTCTGAAATTACACTTTAGCATACTCGTAAACCTCATCTACATCAGGGTCCGAGACGGAGACAGAATTTTCCAAAACTTCGTAATAATATTGTAATAAAAGTGACAACCCTCCTTTATCAAGACGTGCTATTTCAGACCTGAGCGGCTGCTGCAGTAGTGCATTCACAAATAGACAAATTTCCAAAACAAACTGGCGTCAGCTACAAGCAAACCCATTATAAGGAGTGTATTAGAAACTAAGGAGCTGATTTACAAGCCCCTTGCGCTACTTTTGCGTCACTTTTAACATTGGAAAAGTGACGCAAAAGTGGCGCAAAGGGCTCCTAAATCTGCCCCACAGTGTTTAGAACCCATGGGCGTGTGAATTGATTGAGCAGCACACAAAGCATCCAAAAAGGAACACGTTTATGAGAAAACAGGTTAGAGCACAGCTCATAGTGGAGAAAGGGACCCCTCCTTGCATTAAAGGTAACCTAAAACGACACCTGGTCGCTGTAGGGACACCTACTCTGCCTTGTATTAAATCATATGTAAACAACGGGTGATGACCGCGCGTTCGGAGCAGGAACAGCTACAAAAAATAGCTATGAAATATTGTTGCCCATGGCAACCTGTCGTCTTCCGGTAAAAATACTCTGAACAACATTAGCCTGATGGGTTCAAAGACGAGGGCTGAACTATCCGTTTAGAATAACCCGTCTGACTATAAAAAGACCATTTTCGTACTGCAGGTCACTCCACCTCCAGGATAGTAGTGCACATCCCGATGTCAGTATTTTTTGCACGTATATTTTAAGTTTCAATTGCTTGTTTTGAGGCAAGCGTTTTAGAACAGCATATTTCAGCAGATGTCTGTGTGCCATGTATCAGCACGACAGCCAGGCTGTGCCTCATGCTTGAGACTCCAAAATGGCCGCCGACGACAGTAACAAGTGGCTACAGCTGCTCTCATTCGCATTTTCTCTGGATTATGTAACAAAATCAACTTTACTAGGCCACTGCTCCTTCGTATCTCCCGTACTACTTTCACCATCCCTGCTTCTGTTTCAGTTTCTAAATTTCCCACAATCCCTTTTGTTGTATAAATGAATTCAAACCGCTTTCCTTCTACTTTACGGAGTGGTGGTAGTGGTGAGCTGCTGTGGCAATGGTGATACTGCCACTGGGTAAAAAAAAGGATCACTTTAGTGAAAGGAAATCTGGTGTTAATATAAACAGATTAGCAGTCTGAAAATACCACGTGTCAACCTGCAAGTATGTTCAACTAAATGCACTAAAACCATGGATATCACGTGGCCGCCCTGAGGACCACCAGATGCTGAGGGTTTTCTAAATCATATAGCCAGTAGCCTCCTAGGCTAGAGTAGCTCATAGCTGTACCTTTCACAGCGATCTTATGGTAATAATTCTGGTTGTGATGCAGCCGCACAGGCAATGTCATTAGTTGATAGTAATAACAAAGTATCATCTAGTAGGAGGTTTCTCAAGAATTGAAAGATCCAACTATCTGTATTTAATAAGTTATTGAATGTGAAACAAGACAACAGGGAATTAATCTTGTATTTCAGGCGCCTAATCTATTTAGTGCATGAGGAAGACTGGGTGTTATGGTCTGCACACACCACAGACCGTGGCTTGCTACGGATTCCAGCATGCGTGGGATCTACAGGCGCTGAGCGATGGACCACCCTCTCCAAAAAGGTTGTGGGCCCGCATTGACTGCAGGTCAAGACGCACCGTACAGAACTCAGGCCTATTTGGTAAGACAAGACCCCAAATGCTCCATCCTTTATTATTTCACAAATGGAGATGGTGGAACAGAACTGGGCTTAAGCCTTTCACTAAGCTATGAGGATATCTATTGGTTGGGTCTGTAGAACTATCTTGTTACAGGTACTACAATTTATTCTTATGGAGCATGACAATACAACATGGCTGTCTTTCTAGGTCATGCCTAGGTTTATCAGAACAAGTCACTAAATATAGAGATGTGTTGCATTCTTCAGTGAATGCAAACCCTCTGGAGACTCTCTCTTCGTATGTGTCCAACACCCGTCCCACTGTAGTCATTTGTTTCTTCTATCCAGGCTATAAAAGAATTGCTTTTGTGCTTTCCTTTTCGGATTTTGAATTGCTATTTAGGTTACTAGTGTTGCTTGCTTGTTGGGAGGATTTTAGGGTACATGTACATAGATTTTAAAAAGCGATTCCTAAATTGCGAATTGCTGCGAATCACAATTAGGAAATTGCTATTTCAAATAGATGAAACTATTTTGAGTTTAGTTTGCGATTCCTAGTGGGTTGTAAATAGCACTACCTCATGAATATTAATAAGATAGGTCACAATTTGAGATCCATTAGGAATCACTGCCATCACAGGGATGGTGTCCTCCTGGGCACAGCAGACCGCCAAGTCTGTGATTGATTTTAAATAAAGCAACCTTTTTTTAAACACCGGCTGTTTCATTAAAGAAAAATGGGCGGCGTTTAAAAAACAAGTAAAAAAAAGAAAGTTTGAGCTTTCATTTTATGGGTGTGTAGTGGTCCGTGGGACCCCTGCCTGCTCTTGAAAAATATTTGGTTCCCATTCTTAAAGTAGAAGGGGTCCCTTGAGAACCCCTGCCTCTGTGCAAATAGATTGCCACCTCCGTCAAAGCGTAGGTAAAATATGAATGTTTTGTGACCCTAATTTGGTCGAAAAACATTTACACATCCCATTAAGATTAGGTATTTGGAAGGGACTCCCTAGACACCCCCATTTCAAATACTGAATCACAACCAAAAATAGCGCTTTGGCAATCTGTTACTGAATCAAAATTGTGTTTAGTACATATTTAAAAGCATTTTTGTGGCCGGACACGGGCTGTTTCCGAACGTAAAAATGCTTTTTAAATATGGCGCCTTGTGCCTTGCGATTTTTCATCACTTAGGTACCATTTTTGTATCTTGAAACTTTCCTTGGGATTACAAGTTTCTCGGGATCACAGAGTGTCATGAGTGTTTCACTCAAATACTTTACCTCCCGAAAGGAGACACAATCAATCAATCAATTAATCATAACACTTGTATAGCGCACTACTCACCCGTAAGGGTCTCAAGGCGCTTGGGGGAAGGGGTCCGCTACTGCTCAAACAGCCAGGTCTTGAGTTGTCTCCCGAAGGCGAGGTGGTCCTGGGTCAGCCGAAGGTGGATGGGCAGGGAGTTCTGGGTGCAGTATTTCCCCTTGTACTTCTCCCGATAATTGCATTCATAGACCAACTGTGGTGTTTTCCCCTCCCTCAGAATCACTGATGCCCTAAGTATTGTTGGGGGCATTTTCCACCCCACTCATAACGGCCCTCTTACTTATTTACTAACTCTGCTGAAACCGACATGCCTGATATATTAGATGCACCATCTGCGAACAGGGGTTACTTTCTGGGTCCCACACAAAGCCTTCCCCCCCCCCCCCCCCCCCCCCCCCTGGTTTCAGGTACCCAGGTACATCTGTTTACACCCTTGCCCTTCTCCTAGTCTCTCGAAAACAGAAGGCTGCTGAGGGGCAAGAGAGGTGTTGCGTCCTCCTCAGGCTGGGGGCATGCAACAGACCACGCCACACACACAGCTCTGGTTTGCAGGTCTTTATTCTTCATCACACAACTGGTGAATTGTACTCACTGCGTCACAGACTTTATTAACTACACCCAGTCACACCCACCAGAATACATAATACTGGGAAGCAGTCTACTGAGGACCACTAGAGGCCTCATACACACAAGCACACAACACAAGTGGGACACAGATGCTATTATGGTTTGAGCAATGCAAGGATCTTTGCTTCTCCAGGCAAATGACAAGCAACAGGGCCAATCAGCAGAACTTGTGTGGCTACCTATGACTGCCTTCTGATAAATTAAGGCAGCGTCCTAGGGCACTTTTAAATGTGCTGCTTGTCCTCTGCTTGGTGTAGAAAGATGCCAAGTGTTACTGAGAGATAACAGATGCTTACCGTTACTCGATTCCACAGAATTATTTTATCAGCATTAGAAGGATGAGAGGCTGTGTGGACTTAGGTGAAATTGACGCTGTGACCATGGTTTTAAGGACAGATCCCTCGAGTGACTGCATGGTATCCCTGCCCCCCACCTCCCCAGGCTGTGTATGTGACGTGCCCGTCATGGCGCGCAAGCAGGAGACAGGCACATGCTGCCCCGCAGCACAGCCCGCCACAGTGCCCGCGCGTGGCTTCTGCTCATTTCGGTGCCCCCACGCCAGCTCTAACGGCAATAATCATATTTTCCCAGATGACAGGCAGTGAAAACCCTGCTTGCAAATGACCTGTCACAGGACAAGAAATGTGAATGCACATTAAAAAAAAAAAAAGTATAAATATGGATGCCGCTAAGCACCCTGCACCGCTCTTCTAAAAAAGCATCCAAAATCACCCGGGGCGACCCCATTTATCTTGCTGCGTGCCCAAGACGCGGTCCCAGTTCACGCACAGTACATTAATAATAACATGACTCAACCCTCCGTGCTGCCATGGCCCTGGGAGAACATCTGCAGTACAGAACCCGGCGCGCTCTGGAGCTCGCGACTGCCACTGCGTCATCAATGACAGCAAGCAATGTTTTACTTTTATCCAGGAAGGGCTGGCATAAGTCACCCAGGGCACCATCACTGTTAACTACCAGGGCCCTCGTCTGTTTCTACGTAGATACAGTCTTTAAACTCCCTGAAATGGAGGGCTCATTTCTTGTGTGCAGGGCCTTCATTGGGCATAGGGGAGCTGGGCCCAGGCCCAGGGCGCCAATTTTCAGAGGGGCGCCCGGAGGTCTTCATTAAAGTCCTGCGGCCAGCAGTTCCCTCTGACTTGACTCCAATGGTTCAGAGTAAACGCTTTTATTAATAATTTGTACTGCTATCAGCAGGTGCTGTTTTACGCCCCATTTACCCCCTTCCTACCCATCTCTCTCCATGCCCCTCCACCCCCGGCTGACATACACCTCCACCACTGCCACCAACAACCTGGCACCACAGTGATCGGGCTATGCTGTGAGGGATACAGAGTATTTGGGTGAGATGCTGAGAAGTTTATGGTCAGAGGTCAGTTACTGCTTTGAATGATCTGCAAACAGAAACTGTACCCCCTGCCACCTTGTATCATTCACCAGCTGCAGGGAGGGCGTCAGGGCGCTATCCGAGCAAGGGCCGGCTCTGCTCTTGTGGTTGACAGTTTCTTGCTATCTTACCTCGGCTATCGAAAGATGTCTCAAAATATATTTGAGACGGTGCATGAAGAATTAGGTGTACTACACAGCAGCGGCCGGCTCAGGTAAGTACAGTGGGTGGGGCAATGGCACGGCTGGGGGGGAAGCCAACGGACGACAGAATAGGTATAATTAAATAAATAAATAATACCTATTCCATCGGAGAAAAATGGAGTAAAAGTTTACAATAACAATGGCTCCAAACAAAATCCAATCAATTTTAACGTTTTTAGTGAAAAGACTGCCCAGAAGTAGAAAGTACCACTCCCAGTTCACAGGTCGCGCTTGACCACAACTACAGGCCAACCGCAGTGAAGG
Source organism: Lissotriton vulgaris (assembly GCF_964263255.1). NCBI lineage: Eukaryota > Metazoa > Chordata > Amphibia > Caudata > Salamandridae > Lissotriton > Lissotriton vulgaris. Next base: position 214,689,872 of record NC_141688.1, on the reverse strand, counting down.
GCGCAGGGACTAGGTCAGGCCGGCTGTAGACTTATCTTCTGAAGTCTGGTGCACAGAGTTCCGTTTGCAATGGAGGAGGCCGTGGGGAGAGAGTTTCAGTACGAAGAGCAGTTTAAGCATCGCTGTTGGTTGTCACTGTAGCGCAAACTGCAGGTCATCATGGATGGTCACTGTTGGCGTAAAGATCCTGTGTCGCTGGAATTCACGTTAGCAGGAGTCGCGGGCAGCAGAGTCTTGGCACGAATAGGCCCGCTCACATTTGTGAGGGGTCCAAACTACAGGATTTTCAGCTATTTCTTGTGGGGAGCTATCACTGTTGCCAACCTATGGCTGAGGACATGGGAGGAACATCTTTTGGGGATCATCGCACTCTAGCAGAGATCAGCAGCAGGGCTCAGACACGGCCAGGCAGGACAAGGTGTTGCTGGACATCTGGGCAGTTTCAAGAAGGCCTCTCAAGACTAGTGTGGGCCTGTGGCTCACACAGGAGGTCGACTAACCCTTGGAGTCACTCTGGGTAGGCTAGGATCTAGGCAAGCAGGTCAGAGCGTCCTTCTCTAGACAGCAAGTAAGGCCTTCAAGTAGCAAAGCAGTTCTTCTGGCGGTAGAGCAGTCCTTTTTCTGAATCTTCCCCAGGTCCAGGAGTGTTCTGAAGAGTGGTTCTGAAGGACCTATTTTTACACCTGGTGCCAGCCTTTGTGGGCGGAGGGAATTCCCTGACTTTCCCCCAAAACTGGTTCTGGTCAGTTCTACCCCTGGTCCTGGCACCAAACTGTTTAAAGTGTCAAAAATCAAGGCAGACCTGGTGTCAGGTCCCTGTATGTTTACTGCAGGCAAAGCCCTTTGAAGTGTAAGTGGAGCTGGCTACTACCCCTCCCTCCTGTGGGAGATCTGTAGGAGCATTCGAGCTGCACAATTTTGCACCGTCTGAAGTACCTTTATCCTGTAGCTCGGGGAGCCCAAATAAAGGGCATTTGCATAGTCCAAACTAAAGAGAATTAGGGCTTGGACCAGCAGTTTATCCGCATTAAATGGCAGCAGAAGGAGGACTTTCCTAACCGTCTTAAGTAGTCCGTAACAGCACCCTGCTACATCCTGGGATTGCTTTTTCATGTCTAGTTTATGATCAAGTGGTATCAAACAAGGGGAATAAAGGTGGACGATTTTTAATGGGGTCCAATGTACTCGTCCTAGGAAGCATCAAACAAAGAGTGTTGTACAGAGTTCCCCAATGGGAGCCAGTGATTTAGCTCAACTTGTCTTCTCTCTCACTAGTTAGAAGGGGGATAAGTGCAGGGTGTAGACCCTTTTCAGAATATAAGGATACCTCACACAGGCTACCGGCAGGACCACAACTGTTGTCCCAGCCGATGACCGTCCAGCGTCATCATCGGTATCCTGCTCCTACGGCAGGCTGGCGGTGCAATGCCCGTCGGGCAGCAAGGGGAGCTGCACTTTGGCGGAGATCTTCTATTCCGAGCCAACGGGTGTGTGTGTGTGAGGGGCCTAAAAAAGTGCAATAGTGAGCGTGGGGGTATGTGTGTCTAAAAAAAAAGTCAGTCGAGTCCCTTGGAGATTATTTTAATAGTCAGGCTCACTGCTTTGTTAAAAACAAAGGGGTATTAAGGAGTGGTGGGCAATGAAACCAATCCTTATTCAACCCTTGATGTGAATGCGGTCGACATGTTTCTTGCCATAAGGGCAATTCGTCAGGACCTTCGTGCTCATATGATTGCTGGGATCCTCTCAATTGAGAGGACACCGGTATACGACCTGTATAGTATCGTACAGAAATGGTTCCTTGCGAGGGACCTCCTGGGAACCGTTGTAATTCCTCCTGAGGGCCTCACGAGCTGTCCGGGTGGGGCCAACAGCGAGTGAGGAGATCCTCAAAGGTCGCTGATGGCAGGCATCTCAGCACCTACCCCTCCCACGGGAACAACGAAGTCTGGACAGCCGGCTGTGGTCCTGCCGGTAGCCTGTAGCCTGTGTGAGGTATCCTTATATTCTGAAAAGGGTCTACACCATGCACTTATCCCCCTTCTAACTAGTGAGAGAGAAGACAAGTTGAGCTAAATCACTGGCTCCCATTGGGGAACTCTGTACAACACTCTTTGTTTGCTAGTTTATGATCAAGCCAGACTCCCAGACTTTGTATTTATTCTTTGGAGGGGGTATGCTGCCCAAGCATTCAGGCCATAGAGAGGGAGAACCTAATGGGGAAGGTTTCCCCAGAAACAACAGATCCATTTTTGCTCTGTTTAGTTGTAAACGAGAGCCCTCTATCCATGCCAATACTTTCTCCATACAGTTAGCGAGATTGTTTTCCCTGTCCTCAGGTTGATTAAGGGAGACAATCAATTGAGTATCATCTGCATATGTAATAATCTGCATGCCAAAGGATTTACCAATTTTGGCCAGGGGGCTCATATAAATATAGAAAAGTGTGGGGCTCAGAGACAAACCCTGCGGAACCCCACAACTCAGTGGCATACTCTTGGAAATGGAATTGTCCTCGTAGACCTGAAATTAGCGGGCATCTAAAAAAGATTCCAGCCACAAAAGTGCAGTTCTGGACACCCCTGCTTCTCTACTCCAAGAGATCAGCAGTTGATAGTTTACGGTGTCGAAAGCTGCACTCAGATCGAAGACGACAATTGCCGCAGAGCCTCAGGAGTCTAAGATTTTCCTAGCTTCCTCAATGACTACAATCAGGGCTGTCTCTGTGCCCTGATGGGGTCTAAATCTAGTCTGCGTTGGGTGAAGACTGTCATTTTTCTCCAAAAAGGTGGACAAGATGGAGTTGCGTGCTTTTCTGCAATTTTTGTAATCCCTGGTAGTAATGAGATGGGACGATAATTAGCAAACACTTCTGTATCCGCACCTACTTTCTTAAGCAATGCTCTTACCATGGCTCGTTTCCATAAGATGGGAACAGTTCAAGAACCCAAAAATAGATTGATAAGTTCTAAGATGGTGGGGGCAACTGTATCAAAAGCTTGTTTCAGAACAGTGAGAGGAGCCATGTCACTTAGGGAGCCTTATTTTAGTTTATTCAGATACATTTTTAAAGAAGTTATATCCAGAAGGGGGAGGACCTCCATTCCGGTGCCAGACAAATTAGATTCATTTTCTAGGGGAGGTGGTTTGAAGAGGTGATGGTTGATGGAAATGCTGGATAGATAGATAGAATTTTTGTTTAAAAAGAGCTCTGATATATCAGTGCAGCGTCCTAAGGTATCAACAGCTGGAGAGGCTGATACCGGAGGGTTAGTAAGGGATTTTACAATCCTAAAAATTTCCTGCTGAGCGATGGACGCTGAAGAGATCCTAGTTGAAAAGTACCGGGATTGCGCTTTAGTGATTTTAAGTTTATAGATTTTTAAGGCTTCCCTATAGATGCATTTCCTCTCGTCTGAGAAATGTTTCCTCCACTCTCTCAGATGGTTTACATTTTAATTTGAATTCTCTCAGCTCGGGGGTGAATGTATGTTGTTACAACGCATACTTTTACAACGCATACCTTTACAACGCATTTTTTACAACGCAACATCCATTACAATGCATTCCATTAAAACGCACGCCATTACAATGAATTTTTTAAAACTACCTTTACAACGCAATCCATTACAACGCATACTACCTTTACAATGCATACCATTACAACGCATACCATTACATTGCATGTACGGTAAGTATGGATAGTGTAGGGGTAAAAATTACTATTCTAACTCCAGGGGGAGGGGGGTGCAACAGTAGGGTAAGTGTTAGATAGTGTAGGGGTAAAAATTACTATTCTAACTCCAGGGGATGCGACAGTAGGGTAAGTGTTGGATAGTGTAGGGGTAAAAATGACTATTCTAACTCCATGGGGTGCAACAGTAGGGTAAGTGTTGGATAGTGTAAGGGTACTATGCGTTGTGATGGTATGCGTTGTAATGGTATGCGTTGTAATGACTGCGTTGTAATGACATGCGTTGTAGTGGTATGTGTTGTAGTGTCATGCGTTGTAATGGTTGCGTTGTAACGGCATGCGTTGTAATGGATGTTGCGTTGTAAAAGTTTCGTTGTAATGGTAGTGCGTTGTAAAAGTTGCGTTGTAAAGGTTGTTTCCTCTCAGGGTGTACCATGCAATGCTCTTGGGGCCCTTTTTGTTAGTAATCCACTTCTTCGGGGCCACCATGTCCAAAGAGGCTACGATTTATTTATTAAATTCCTGGTTGGCCGATTCTGGGTCGGCTTTTAACACTGGGCCAGTGTTGTTAAGGGTAGATGCCTATGACTCAATAGGGAGCCTGCACCTATTACGACTCAATTTCTTTACCGGCTCCTGAATTGGATTACTGGTCGGGGAGAGCCAGGAAAAAGATATCAAGTGGTGATCACTCCATGGGAGTGGGGTGGGGTTATCTACTATTAGATTAATGTTGGTAAATATAGGCTCCAGTAGATGGCCTTTTGAGTGAGTTGGACAATTTACCTACAAATTTAGGGAAAGTACATCTAGGCTCTCGACCAATTCCGCCGCATTAGATGAGGAACTGTCATCAAAATGAATATTCAAGTCCCCCAAAACTGAAAAGTTGGGTAAGGAGGTTACTGAATTGACTATTATTTCAGGTAAATCAGTGTTAAAAAGGCGTATAGGTCCTAGAGTCTGATAGATTAAGACCCCGGAGAAGGTGCAGGTAGGTGAAAAGCAGATGGCAAACGAAATGCTTTCACAATCGGCCACCAGGCCCGATTTGATCTGACCACTAAAGATGTCCTTGTGGATAATGGTCAAGCCTCCTCCTCTACTAAGTGTCCGGTCTTGTCTTTGGATAACATAACCTGGTGGAAGGGCCTGGACCACTGTTGGAGTTGACAAACTAGTGAGCCATGTTTACATGAGAAACATTGCTTCCAGGGTTTTTTTCTCCAAAATTAGCCGAATTTCAATGGCGTGTTTAACAAGCGAGCAACAGTTCAACAAGCCCATTTTATAGGTAAAATTATGCGAGTGCAAGTGAGGTGATAAGTGTGGTGGAGTAGTTATGTGTAATTAGAGGTAAAAACTGATACTGGAGGTCACAAACTATCCTTTAATAAGTGAATTGCCCTGTCAGTGATAAAAAACTATAATAGGCAAATGCTACCCTAGAGGGTTTAAAGGAACCCTGATAGGCAGTGTTCAAGACTGGGAGGTACCCTATAGTCGTAAGAGGGAGGCCTATCTCAGGTCTCTCACTCAGTGGTTTGTCAACATGTTTTGCGCCTATTAAGTGGTCTTAAGGATCCATAGCTCTTTGTCAGGACAAAAAACATATATTGAAAAGATTTATTTTTCCATATCAAAAGTGCAGTTTAAACCTGCACTACATGCTGCAGTGGAAGGCCTGAGACTTGTTTTAAAAAGGCTACTTTAGTGGTTGGAACAATGAGTACTACAGTCCAAAACGAATCACTTCCAGATTAAAATCTGGAAGCGATTCAACAAAAACGAGTTCAGCAAATATCAGGGAGTGAAGGCAAAAAGTTGGGGAAAATACCACACCAAGGATATCAGGTGCAACAAACCCTCAGAGTGGCAGCATAGGCAGCTTGAGCTAGAGAAGATGGAGAAAAAGAGGAGAACATAGAAAAGAGGGGAATAGGGAGTGAGAGGAACTAAAGTTTCTCAGTATGCGTCTCCCCTGCTTATCAAACAAAACAGTATAGCGACCTTGGGGCAAGGTTATATTATGCGGTTGACATGTACTCCAGGAGTATTCTAAATATAGAACACAGGACCCTCACCCACTAATCAAGAGTAGCTCATTTCAGTCCATACAGACTGGTGCAAAAAACAAAACTAATAATTGTACTTGGGGATTGGAGGTGTTGAACGTACATATCTCTAGATGACAGGTTCGTAGCTTCTAACAGCTTTGAAAAACAGTATTACATCTCGCCCCTGGTGGAAGGGTACCCATGAAATAATGGTACATTACATTACACTTATTAGAATTATAATAATATAACAGACTACAACAGCGATTCAAGAGACGAACAACAAACTGTAGAACCAAGTATTGGTGCAATACTGCCCACTCCCTTGTAAGTCTCAAACATTTCTCTTTCACTGTTTTCAGTTAGGGTAACGTTGTCCTTCATTTATCTGTTCAAGAGAGAGTTATTTTTCCCTTCAATCATATTGTGTCCAGTATTAAGGTTTAGCATACCAGGCAGAACAAAGTAGTTGTAAAAGACCTATTGTGGGCTTACCAAGAACATTCCCTGCCCTCGTACTGCATCCTCCTCTGGAAATGACTTTCTCCTCCTCGCCACCACCAGCTACTCCAATTCACTCCTGGGTTAGCACACCCATCCGTGCTCTCTTTTTTTAAATTTGTGCTTTCATGCAAAGCAAACTTTCGTCTTTTATTGACAAATCCAAGCGGTGTCTACCATCTTGGAAAAGTAAATAAAAACTTAAAGCAAATGGTGCTCACATCATTCCCTGGTGCACGCATGCATTTTCATACATGCACATGCATGCATCATCATGCATGCACACGCATACATCATCATACATAAGTGTGCCAATAGAATGATCAGCTTAACTGAACCGGAATCCGAAGCAAACAGGCAAGGATGATAACCGGGCACATTTTTATACTGCTGCCAGTCCAGAGAGGAGTGCTCATCCCAGCACGTGTCTACAAACTAGCATGATACAAAATCTAACTCTATACTACAGTATTGCGCAACACAAAGAAGATGTGTATTTGTTGTCTCTACTGAGCGGTCTGTAGTGACATTATAAGCAGTGAGAGCAGAGTTGGAGATTTCCAGGACCATAAAGTGAAGAAAAAATTGGTGTCAGAAACACTAAGCGCCTGATTTAATATTTCGGCTGATTTTTGCCAAGTCCTCGTTGTGATGGAGTAACCCGTCTGCCAAAATCTAAATAAGATACAGAGTCTTTTAACTTATCGTATTCCCTCACTGGGGCACATTCAGTAAAAAAATCAGTCTCTACACTGGAATATACTCTTCCCTTCAATTTCCGAACTAAGAAGAAAGGGTGGGTCAAACAATTCCCAGTACAGGCATATTGCGTTTCCTACTTTCAACATAGGAGGCAGTTTTTTAACGCAACTGCCTTTATTTTGTGGACTTCTGCATTTGTCTGGAACCTTATTAGGACCAATACGATTCTTAGAAATGTACAACATTCTTCCCTGTTCAGTGATCAGCAAACGTCAAAGGGGAAATTGTGTAACAAAGCTTGTGACATATGCTGGCAGTGATCAGCACACTGAAAAATACATGAATTCAAAAGAATAGTGTTGCGCTTGTAATAGCAATTTTAGAACAACTTCAAACAATAGATGTTATAAGCGGAGACCGATTCTTCATATGGCTTACTCCTGCTCATGTACACCTAATGGTCAGACTTGCAGAAAATGCAGGAAAGTAGGACACATTAGTAAGGTACAAGAAGCAAATATGTTAGGAGTGTGGTGGAAGTAATTAGTGGAAGTGAAGCTATGCATGTTAATTTGAACAACCTAACCATGGCGGTTGAAGTGATTGTCACCAGTGAAAGCTCTGAATTAAAAAAGTGTGAAGATGCCAAAATCCCAATAATATAGTTTCTATTGATCATACAGTGTTTGACTGACTTCGCACCGCCTCACTGGAACTGCCGCCTCACCGCCAGATAACATCCCCTGTTATGGATTCAACACGTCAAGTAAAACCCCTTAGATACACATGGTGTATAGGGCCGATCTTCAGACTGGATGTTATTTGAACAGAAGGATCTGCGGTAGCTCTTATGATGTTTTCATCAACTCGATACTGCGAGGGATTGTTCGAAAAACTAACCAGAGACTTGATCTCTACTCTTAAAAATAGTGCGTTCATTTACCTGGAAATAAGGATACCAGCATAACGACATCGCCTAATCAGCTCTAATTGTTTATAAGAGCTACAGCAGATCCTTCTGTTCAAATAACATCCAGTCTGAAGATTGGCCCTATACACCATGTGTATCTAAGGGGTTTTACTTGACGAAACACTAGTCCTGATGATGGTCTTATAGATGTCAACAGACAAGACCTAAACGTCGACCAAAGACATCAACTCCTCAGCTTTCATGCACTGAAGGACACCTTTATACATCTTTGATTTTGGTCTTCTTCATCTATTTTTTGGAGCTGATGAAATGTTATGAACTGATTAGTTAATGTAGATACACTGCTTTTCTTGACTTTTACTCAAAGTTTTGTTCTATTATTTGTCCCCATGATTTTCTCTTTGTGATTTACTCTAATACAATTTACTTTAAACATAACATATTTGGGCCGTGTGCTTCTTCTCTCCTTGTTTTATTTTTACTATATTGAATATATTCATTTGGAAAACTGTTCACTAATTTTAAGGTAATCCTGTGGATACATTGGGCTTAATTATCTAATGAGCCTACGATTGAAATACACTGAAATCATATTGAACAAGCTAAGAAACGAAATCCCTTGTAGTCACCCTTTACATAAACTAGCCATTGCCCAAGCCTACAAGGGTCTATTGGGTTTCCCCATGTCCTTAAGATTGATGCGAAAACATCACACTGGTATTGTTTCGTCTTTGGAGGAAGACATTTAGGTCTGTACAATCTCTCAAAAGAGAAGAGCATTCCTCCAAGGAAGCATTTATTTTAATAAAACTACATATTCGGAATGGACTCATTCACCTTGGCGTAGTGTGTATTGTATTCCTCAGAAGCCTAAAAAAAACATACTTGTGTCATGCATCTTTGTGAGTTCAAACCAGAAGAAATTAGTCACATAGCCGGTAAAAGGAAACTGACCTTGCTTGTGAATGTAGAGACTCCTAAATAAACAGTCTTTAAAAGAATAGAGTCTAATGACTTGTGAACCGGGAACTTTATATTCCCTTAAATGCCATTATCAGAGACTTGCAAACACATTACCTAACAATATATGCTGGAGCATGGAGTGTAACCCTGGGCGGAGGTCAGGGAAATACACTGCGCGGAACTTCGCGACGTCCAGAAAAAAACTACATTGCACTACGGCGGCGGAGTACGATAAAAAAAGGCTATTTGCAGTGATTGCACAGTGCTGGATGCTTGTCCACACTGTGCAATCCTTGCGAACAGCACCATGCACAGTGCAAGGGGTCCTGCTTTCCTTTTATGCCCCTCAAGTAGATTTTTACTGGAGCGGCAGCTTTCTCTACACGAACGGTTAGTTTCTCAATACATACGCGACCACTCGCAATGAGAAGCCTTACCCCCCAGCATTGAGAAATCTTGCTAGGATGTCGATTTTCCAAGCTCACTCTCGCCAACTTGATGTCGACGATCGCGAACAAGGATAAATCTCACCAAGAGGTTAATTTTCCTCGCACGCGGTGACCAACCTGAAATTGATGAATCCGAGCGAAGAAAAAAACTCTGTTCTACAATGGAAGGGGAGCTTTTCAGAACTCCGCAATCTCTGCGTAACACAGAGTGCAGAAAACTCTGCAAGGGGAGTGGAGTTCACCACCCAGGGTTAATGGAGTGAAGATACGTTGCTCCTCTTCATGATGGTGGCACAAAGTAGAATTACCTCCTCACACCCAACTGCTTAAAGAGAATTGAGCTACCTAGACTGGACCATTGCAGTTGAAAAACACCTTGAATGATGTCCTAATTGAAGACCTGTCACCTGGGCAGATAGACTTTGTAAAAGAAATTAATAAATGTATACCTTTAAAGATTTCCCATTTGTCATACTATGAAATAGTTCTCAGAGAGTTAATGATGTGAATATAGAAGCAAATACATGTATTGCATTGTTTCTGCAAAAACATAATTTAATTTACTATGGGTGGGCACTTGTCCAAAAGCATCTTCAAATATCACTGACCTCTGAAAGTCAAATTTAGACATATCAATTAATAGCAATTTAGGGCTCAGTTGTTATGCTATGGCCATATTTGATACTAACGCCCTGAATATGATCATATATAAATAACGATGAGATAAGAAGAGGTACGTTATTTATCAGGTTGGATAAATAGCACCAATTACGAATTTGTGGGGAATAACATGCATGTTTTTGATAACGTACATATGTTGGAAAGTGGGTTATTGGTAGGGGCAAATGTAGCTCTGCCACTGGCAATAAGGCCACTAACACATGATAGGACTCAGCATAGGTCTTAGAAAATGATTCCTATGCTCAACCATTGGTAACATGCTGCGAGCAGACAGGCTTCACTTCAAAGACAGGAATGTAAAGCATTTAAAAAATAAATTTCAGTAAAAAATTAAGAAAGAACACAAAATAAAAATCCAACATCAATTTATAACAATAGGTAATATTTTTATCTTTTAAATGACACTAAAATGAAAAAAATCCACTTTAGGGAACCAGAGATATGAATTTTTAAAGATTAGGCCCTTTCTAGTGCTTAAAAACCAACAGTGCCCCTTTTAGTCATTTTGATTTCTCTGACAGGGACACCTTTAGAAACTGTTATGGAGAATCTCACCAAATCTGTTGTGCTGCCTTCTCCAGCAGGCGGGGTCTAGTTAGAACCTTCCTGAACTTCTGCTTGCGGGTCCCAAAGTATTAAACACACAATCCAAGGTTCTGGAATCTCCAAGAGGGTCCTTGAAAGTGTGAAACTTCAATTCCACAATCCACTTCGACAAAACCCTTACAAATCCACTCAAGGCTGGGAATTCTTTGTGGGGATGCCCAGGTGAGCTCTGTTAACCTGCAGCTTGCAGAGAGTACACTCTTTAGTCCTTTTGCAGCAAGATAATCCACAAGGTTGCAGATTTAGTTGGTGTAGTCTTCAGAGGTCAGGCCTTAGAAATATTTGCACAGCAAAACTTCTCAGCAGGGCACTTCTTGCTTCAGTAAGTTTCAAGAAGCAGATCTGGAAAGCTTTGCCCTTCTCAGATACGTGTTTAAATTCTCTGGGCCAAGCAGCAGGTCACTCCTGACCAATGGCAGCAGGGTAACTCCTCAAGGCGATGACCACATCCTGTAGAGTGTGGCATAATTTTGTCCCAGAGTGCATCAAATCTTCCAAATCCACAATGGCTGATTTTCCATCAGAGAGTGAAGACCTGGTAAACACACCCCAGGGATGGCGTATTACCCTAGACTCTCCCAGTACCATCTGCACATACCTTCCTTAAACCTAGCCCTGACTCTGGGTCAAAAGTGTAAAAGTGTAACTGACACCCATACCGCCCCTCTCCCTTTGTAGAGCATTTTTTTTTCCATTTTATGTTGTTTTTATTAGTTTGTTGTTCTATTCAATTATTTTTGTATGCTAATTTTTTTTAAACTTTTTTTTTTTAAATTTGTTTATTAAGTTTTCAGTAAGCCAGAAGAGGTACATCCAGAAAACATACAACACAATATAGAAGGGTCATCAAGTCAGAGAGATCAGAAAAGGCAATCATTATACAGAAAGCGAGCAGGAGCATATTGCAGTACAAACATAGGTATACGGTCAGTCAGTGAAACCCAAACGGGTGGTACATCAGTGCTCTAGCCAAGAAGACAGTGCTATGAGGCATACCAAGTAAGCATAACATCAGTCAGGGGCATTCATTCCTGCTCAAAGAGAACCGTAAAGCAACTAGCCCAGCAATAGAGCAGGCACGCGGGCATCCCCCAGTCCAAACAGTCGATCAGCAAATGTACCATATTGTAAGGCATGCTCAAACCTCCAGGCACAATGGAAGTATTCAGTCTACAGGTATATCATGAGTGCCTATGTTACCGTTTGCTATCATGTAACAGTGTAAAGGGGCCCATATGTCCGTCGGTCTAGATGTTACGGGCAGGAGTTCAGCAAATGCTGTGACTTGCTCTTGACAATATACAAGGTTAGTCAACCAATCCTTGAATTTAGGTGCCCTCCCCCGACCCCATCTGCATGCAACTTGTCTTTTTGCCATAAGTACCGCCAAAGCGACATATTTGCGGTGCACCGCTCACATGGGCTCCACATAGCCCAATAGTGCCAATAGTGGGGACGGTATCACCTCCTCATGAATCATAACGGAGAGAGCACTAAAACACCTGCACCCAATAGGTCTGTACCCCTCGCAGTCCCATGCCAAGTGTAGGATATCTGCCTCAGGGGCATGGCATCTATCACATGTGTCTGTGTCTTGCAGATGATGTCTTTGCATGCGAACAGGTGTAAAATATAACCTATGAATATATTTGTAGTGGATGATTCCAAGCCTGCTGCATGCCGATATGTGCTCTGTTTGCTGAGTACAGAAGTCCCATTGCCTATCCGTGAGTTCAACCCCAAGCTCCTGATTCCATCTCGCTCTGGCCAACAGAGGACCGAACTCTTTCGCTCCCTGTACAGTCCTATAGATCGTGGACACTAACTTTTTGGTTTGCAGGCCTTGTAGAATCCCATGCAATGGCACAAATATCCGAGGTTCAGCCGGGAAGTCTGCCATGAGCGCTTTGAGACCCTGACGTAGTCCGATATATTAAAAAAATCAAGAGGAGTGTGTTGGACCCCTGAATTTTTTTTTTCCCGAGAGCGGAATGCGCCTTCATGATAAAGGTCACTCCAAGTTTTAATATGGGCACGGTCTAGTAGTTTATGGAACAGCGTTTCCTGTAACAGGGGCATATCAGGGTGATAAAACAGGGGTAAGAGCGGTGAATATATCAGAGGTACACGCAGCAGAAGGCTAAGACGTGTCCCCGCATGAGCCGTGCTCAGCACGGTGGAGGGTGTCTTGTCCCTGCCAGATGCTTGAAGAAAGAATGCGCCGTCCAGAGGAATAGGATGAGCCAGCCAATGCTCAGCCGTGACTTGGGGCATATATCGAGGTGGGTGCACCCAATAGTAAGCGTAGTGTGCCTACGCACTATAATAGTACAGCTCGAAGTCAGGTAGGCCGAAGCCTCCTTGAGTATATGGCCGGGTGAGAACTTCCCACTTGAGGCGTGAAGTCTTCCCCCCATACCAGACAAATCAATTCCGATTGCAATTGACGAAAGAAATACTTCCCAGGATAATATGGATGTTTAAAAACAAATACAATAGTTGCAGTAACAGTACCATTTAGAACAAAGAGGCCCTGCCCGCCATGGATAATGGCAACGAAATCCAGCGCGTGATCTTATTAGATATGCGAACCATAGCAGTACCATAGTTACTGCGCAGTAACTCATCCTTATCTTTGGAGATTTGTATCCCCAGATATTTAAAGCCTCCGTCATACCAGGGTATGGGGTAGTCTATCTGAAATTTGGTGGCCGCTTCTGTGAGAGGGAAACAGCAAGATTTGCTCCAGTTTATGTGGATACCAGACAGACTACCGAACCGTATAAACTCCCTAAGGATGGGGTTCAAATTGTTTTGGGGATCTCGAATATACAACGTAATATCATCCGCATATAGCGAGACCAAAATTTGTTGCAAATTGCACAGCAATACCTTATCGCAGTGGTGTTGCCTAAGTTTGGCCGCCAGTGGTTCCATTGCTATCACAAATAGAAGGGGCGATAACGGGCAGCCTTGTCTCGTCCCTCTCGAAATAGGGATAGCCTGGGATGATTTTCCATTCACGAGCACCGTGGCTGTGGGCGAGTCATACAACAATCTAATCCAGGATAAAAAAATAGGTGGGAACCCCATCCTGGTTAGCACTGCAAACAAATAGTCCCATTTCAGGGAATCAAACGCTTTAGTGGCGTCCAAGAATAGTGCCGCCATAGGTAATTCTTCAGAGACATTATTGAGGACTGTAAAAAAGGTTCGCAAATTATGTGAAGTCGCCCTGCCTGGCACAAAGCCTGACTGATTGGGCAGAATCAAATTCTCCAGAAGGAGGTTTAAGCGTGTGGCAACAAGTTTAGCCAGAATCTTAACGTCACAATTTAACAGCGATAGCGGTCTGTAGGAATCACAGTCATTAGGTGACTTCCCTGGTTTCAAAAGGGAGGTAATAATGGCCTGCCTCATAGAGGGGGGCAAATGTCCCGTTTCAAACGCATCTTCGTAAACCTGTCGTAAGACAGGGGCTATAAAATCTATATACGTTTTATAAAATTCCACCGGGATACCGTCCGATCCCGTGGCTTTGCCGGATTGTAGGTGCATAATGGTCTCTTGTACTTCGTTCAATTCGAAAGGGGCGCTCAGAAAACGTTGTTGCGCATCACTTAGCCAGCCTAATACGACATCATCCAAATAGCCCGAAAAGTCGGGGGACTGCTCTCTCGTAGAGGTGTCTAGAGTGGCATAGTTAGTGGTAAACGTGTTTAAAATTTGCATAGCATCTCTATACACTCGACCCTCACCATCCACTATTTCCAAGACCACATTCGCAGGGCGAGTATGTTTAATAGTTGCAGCCAGTGCTTTTCCCGGTCGGCTTCCCTCACCGTACCTGCGGGCCGTCCAGTAGCAGCCGCGGAATCTGGTTTCTCTATCAGCTTCTGCCTTATATTCCGTGATTTTGTCTCTAAGTTTGGAGTATGTATCTCCGTTTGGAGTCCTCGCCACACAAAACATATTTTATAAGCCCTTGCCTTATATCTACAGGAAGCCACACCCCATGTGCAACGAGGGAAGACTTTAGGGGTACTGAATCTGTAGAAATATTGCAAATTCTCCTTTTACTGTGCTCCTAGCATCAACGTCGAATTTGAGCAGCACTTTACCACAAGGTGGGGAGTGAAATGTGGAATTTCACTGTACTCATGCATATAAAGACTCCTTTTATAAGGGTGTACCTTATAAGTATCTGACCCCCCAGCCATGGGATACCTAGGGAAGACCCTGGGGGTCCCTAATATGCCTAATATGGCCCTACCACCAAAGTCGAGTTTGGACACAATTTACTTTTTAAAAGCAGTCCTGGCACCCAGGGCTGTTTTTAAACTGACCTCAGGCTTCAGCAGTGCACACATGCAAGAGCGGAAAAAGCTGCTGGCCAATAAACTGCCACACCCCAGGGTCCTGGGTACTTCTAGGTAGTTTCAATTCCCTGCCCAATTATATAATAGGGGCTTATGGGGTAGATCATGCCAATTACAGGGGTACCACACCATACCAGAGTGTAGTATTCTAGGTGTTTTAACTGTATTCTAATGTGTCTCCTTCAGCTTAGCACTGGTCCTGGGCCTGCTTAGGCAGAGCCCAGGTTCAGTCAAAATCAGTTACTGCCAGTATCAGTCAGCAAAAAGTTGGAGGGTGCCCAGGGCACAGGATGACTTTGCAACAACCTATTTCCCCTGGTAAATGACCTGCTGAAATTTACCAGAACGAAATATTTACTGCATCCTATAATTATCGGCTGTGTTTGATCTGCATACTCTTAATTCCAACCCATGCGCCATCAAACGTTGATGCATACATCAGAATCAACCGACCAACTCATAATATGTCCCTTAGTATACATTTTACACAAAGCTATAAGGGCCCTCTACTGCAATCAAATGGTTATTTTGGATGAGAAGGGTCATTACTCATATGTATTGGATTTTAGAGAATAAAGAACCCTGTTTGTTTATTGTAAGGATATTATATCCTAGCAAGGAGGTATCAACATTTTTACAACTGTGCGAGAATTAATACAGTCTATCAGGGGACACAGAGGGTCCGCCTACCACCTTTCACTTCCGTACCCGAGCCTATAGTCTGCAGTATCCTCCAAGGTTCATCCATTAGCCCTACTCTCTTCACCGCCTACATAACCCCACTGGCCAACATTGCCAGAGTACAGAGTCTCAACATAATATCCTACTCAGACCACACCCAACTCATCCTCTCCCTCACCCATATCCCTCTCACCACCACGATTAACTTCCACAGATGCATGACAAGCATCGCCGACTGGATCAAGTACAACTGCCTGTAACTCAACAAGAACAAGACGGAAGTATTTATCTTTGGCAACAACAGCTAACTGTGGAATGACTCCCAGACCTAGAACCCACACCCACTCCCATTGACTATGCCAGAAACCACAGAATCGTCATTGATAACAAGCTCACCATGAAATCACAGCTCAACGCCATCTCCTCCGCCTGCTTTCCACACAGTGTATGCCACAGAAAATCTTCAAATAGCTATCCCTGCACATGAGGCACACCATGACACATGCCACAATAGACAGCCTACTAGACTATGGCAAAGTTCTCTATGCAGGAATCTCTGCACACCTCCCACAGAGTTTTCAAACCATACAGAGCGCCGCTGCCAGACTTGTCCTAGTTCTCAGAACATACATCACACCTCGCTGGCTCCCCGTACAGAAGAGATGCCAATTCAAGCTGCTGACCCATGCACACAGAGTTCTACACAGCCAAGGACCTGCCTACATTAACCCCATCTTCAGCTTCCCCCAACCGCTGAGAAAATTATGCTCCACTTCCCTATCACTCACCCACACGCCCCGTATCCATCAATGCAGAAGTGGGGATGCTCCATCTCCTTCATCGCAGCAAAGACCTGGAACAGCCTCTACATGCAGCTCTGGACCTTCGCCACAATTCTGAAATTTCAAAAAGCCCTCAAGACCTGGGTGTTCGAATGAGCCTTGTGGTACCACAAACAACCTGGGTACCCTCCTGTGTGATTACCAGCGCTACATAAATCCTATTTGGTTGATTGCTTTAGCAGTGAAGTGAAGTAGGTGTATCTTGAAAAAAGCATGTCACTAAGAATTAGCTAGATTCCACTCGAGTGGTCTTAGTATGTGCTATACACGTGAAACTAAGGTTGATAGCAAAATATGAGCAAAACCCTCTTTATCTTCATTTTCTTTTTCTTCTCTTCACAACAGATCATTAGATTTCTGAAGTAACTGAGTGCTTGTGGCCAGTCAACAGCCATACATGTCTGCTTGGAACAGAAAAAAAAATATCCTAAAGTTTGCATAACTGGCACTTTGGTAAAGCAACTGCACAACCGAGCTAATATTTTGTGCAGTTGCACAAAAAACAATTATGGTGTTCAGAAGTAATGAGGATGCTTCCCTACTTGTAGCATGCATCATAGATTGTGTTTACAAGTACAACATGGATAGGAACTAATTCCAAATTGTAAAGATGTTTAATGTATAGATTTGATATCAGTTAGCTATAGTACAATCATGTGTAGAGTGTAACAAATTGACCTTTCACATTCCTAGCTAGACTCATATTCCTCACATCTGATCTCCAATTGTCGATCTCCCTTGGCGCTAAAGCAAGTAGTTGTACATTAACGTACCATAAAATAGACTCTTGACTTGAGTTTAATAGTACTATAAGAGAATCGGTTTACATTTCCTTGTGTCTTTACCCCATACCATTAAATTCACGCCTGTTATTACTTTTGTGGTCAATATTTCTTTGGAGTACTTGTATTTTCTTCAATTGTGTATCTCTGTCATTTGCCTCACTGCAATAAGATATTTGATATTTACTTATTTAGACAGTATTTGTGCAGCAAAAGTCAAATAGGACATGCTACAACGCAAACATTTACAATGCGAGTCTTTACAATGCAGTTTTTACATCGCAACATTCATTACAATGCATGATTTTATAACGCATGCCATCACAATGCATTTTTTGAAACTACATTTACAACGCATTCCATTACACGCATACTATTACAACGCAATCTATAGGAATGCATACCATTGCAACGGATACCATTACAACGCAAAATACTTTTAGGGCAACAGTAGGGTAAGTGTTGGATAGTGTAGGGGTAAAAATTACTATTCCCACTCCAGTGAGTGCAACAGTATGGTAAGTGTTGGATAGTGCAAGAGTAAAATTGACTATTCCCACTCCAGTGAGTGCAGCAGTCAGGTAAGTGGTGGATAGTGTAGGGGTAAAAAACACTATTCCCACTCCAGTGAGTGCAACAGTAGGGTAATGCGTTATAATGGCATGTATTGTAGTGATATGGGTTGTAATGACATGCGATGTAAAGGTAATTGCATTGTAATGACTGCATTGTAAATCTAGTGCGTTGTAAGGACTGCATTGTAATGGTTGTTTACCGCAAAAGTCAGGCGTTACCTTTCCTGTCTGCAACGGCATTGACTGTACCAAAGTAATGACTTGCCAAATGAAGGTTCTAGTTCACTTAATGTTAGTGACCTTATTTGAGTGGAACTTTGTAAGGCGACCTGGATGCTTGGGTAGTGATCTACATGCACTGCAGCCTTATAATTCCTAGAAACTTCACCCAGATAAGAGAGTAATTGTTAACCTCATAATATCCCATATTGCACAAGGCTATACATGTATAGCCTTGTGCTGCTGATTGATAAACAGATCTCACCAACGTCTCCAAGTAACTGGAGTAGTTAGTATTCACTTTTCTTTCAACTAATTGATATTATTGTCTACATTTAACCCCTTCGATGCTGGTGACGGAACCATTCCGTCATCAGACACGGTTGAGCTGTGCTGATGACGGAATGGTTCCGTCATGACCACACCCATTATCATTAGGCCCCAGCACAGGGGAAAAATATTAATAGCAGTGATGAGGTTAAGATCATTTCTATGTAGTTGGTGCAACAACCTCTAGTCAAAATAAGAAGACAATCCCCAATTACCACACCCCCAAATCTCAACTTACATGCCTTTGTAGCAGCTTCAATGAAGAGCCTGTGCTAAACTGATGCAAATCAGTCTTTACCCTGTTCCTTGTGGGAACAGTCCAGCCCGAACTGCCAAGCCAGGTCCTCCCTGGACCGGAAACAAGCATCTTGGGACCGGTTTCAGGGCATCATTGTTGATCAGCCAGGCTAGCTTGAATCCAGTGTAGTAGTGATCAAGTGACCCACGTTTGGGTATACCCTTCCCACTTAGGGCGACATATGCAAAAGAAACAGTTGATGGATGGAATGCATCAAATGCTCAAAATTTTATGCAACACTTACACAGGAATAAAGCGAAAACACAACACAAGAAAAATCAATTTAGAAGAATAGAGTAGTTTTAATACATTATTTGAGACCAAATTGCTAAAAATCCAGTCAGTAGAACAGGAGATTTGAAATTTTAAAGATTTTGATAAAAGTAGAGTCAACTGATGCATAGCGTCAATTGTGGGTAACTGGTCGTGCTGCAACAAGAGAAAGTCATAGGTTTATGCCTACCACAATGGAGCATAAGCCTTGCACAGGATTATGTTTGGCCAGCTGAGGATTGTACCTTACGTCCTTGGTGCATGGTCTGCGAGGCTGCTTATCATCATCATATGTTCGGATGTAGCTGTGTGGCGAGGCTTTACTGAACCTTATGTCATTCAGCTTCGGTTCCGATTTAGCTTGTTTTGTCCCTGTAAATCAGAACAAGAGGTCTGAGAGATGACCCTGGTAGTCCACTCAGGTGGCCTGAGATGAAGAGAGCACATCTAGTCCTCCTTAGATGACAGCAGGGCAGGCCTCAGCGAGCAGGCAGACCTCTGACAGGAAGGCAGTCCTTCCCTTGTAGTATCCACATGTTTCAGGAGTGTACTGAAGAGTGGATGAGATGGTTCTATTTTCATACCTGATGCTAGCTTTGAAGTGGAAGAAACTGCTGAAGTTTTCCCGCATAGAAGTGTTTGGAATTTCCTCCTCCCCTACCCTGGTCCCAGGGACACAATAGGCTAGTGCAAAGTAGGGTTGGATAGTGATTAAAAATCGGCCCGGACATTCTGATTTGATTTGATTTTGTTTTAAATAGCGCGTAGTTACCCTCGGGCATCCCAGCGCTTGTCCAGGCAGCGACAATATCCACAGAGCCAGATCAGACACATCACATAGGGAATAGATGTGTTTTTAGAAGGAAGCTTCCGTAAACGAAGAGTGCAAGACTCTAAGCGCATCTTCAGCGGAAGCGCGTTCCAGAGAGTGGCTGTGTGGACCGAAAATCTTCTACCCACAGTACGGGCCTTATTAACCCTCGGAACCTGAAGCAGATGTTTCTGGTCGGAGCGCAAAGCTCTGTTAGCTTCATAGGGCACCACTAACTTCCTTAGGATGGAGGGTCCCTTCCCCTGGAGGATTCTATGTGCTGTGCAAAGAGCTAGCTTTGAATTTAACCCTCTCCCGCTCTGGAAGCCAGTGCAGTGACTTCAGGGCGGGTTTGGCTGACTGTCTCCTTGGCACATTCGTCAGCATCCTAGCCGCAGCGTTTTGGACCTGCTGAAGCTTGCTGAAAGTTGCTTCAGGGGCGGCAAGGAAAATAGCATTGCAGTAATCGAGCCTTGAAATTATCAACCCCTGAATAAGTAGCTTCCTCGATGTCAAAGGGAGGAGAGGCCAAGACTTTACGAGCTGAGCGGAGGAGCCCGAAACAGACCCCTGCCGTTTTCTTAGCCTGGGTCTTAAAAGAAAGGTCTTGCTCTAGCCAAACCCCCAAGCTCTTGATCTCCTGCTTAGGGGTGGGGGGCTCGCCCAGGCAGCTGGGCCAGATAGTAGAAGGGAGTGGGGGAGTCTTATGCCCTAGCAGCATTATTTCGGTCTTAGAACCGTTTAATTTAAGCGCCGATTCGCACATCCAAGTGCGCACTTTGGCCATACAAAGGCGCAGCGAATCCAGGTTCTTCACGAATTGGGACAATGCGACCACCAGCTGAGTACCATCAGCATAGCTGACGATTTTTATCCCAAATGGGGCAACCACATCCTCCAGGGGGGCCATATAAACATTAAACAGTGTGGGGCTTAAAGAAGAGCCCTGTGGTACCCCACACTGGAGAGGGATAGATGTTGACCGTTCGCTGCCTTCCCAGACCTGATAGGTCCGCCACACAAAAATGACCGAAGCCACTGCAGCGCCACTCCTGCCACCCCCACATTGGACAGCCGTTGGATCAACACTTGGTGGTTAACAGTGTCAAAAGCCGCACAGAGGTCCAGGAGGATCACTGCTACTGACCCTCCTGAATCCAAAATGCTCCTGGCTTCCTCAACGACTGCCAATAGGGCGGTGTCTGTGCCCTGTCCTGGCCGAAAACCCGTTTGTGACTCTCGTAACAGACCGTTGGACTCCAGAAAGTCTGACAATCGATGATTAACCAGTCTTTCTGCGATCTTACCAAGTCCCGGCAGCAGAGAGATATGCCTGAAGTTTGCCAAATCCGATGAATCCAGATTAGGTTTCTTCAGGAGAGCCTTTACCACTGCTCTTTTCCAGCTCGGTGGCACCACACCCTGGGCAAGGGATGCATTAATCAAGTTCGTAACAGGGGCCGCAATAACAGATGCCACCTGTTTCAGAAACCTCATTGGGGCCAGGTCCCCAGGAGAATCACTCTTCATGGACCCCAACTCCTTCATGACTTCTGCCACAGAAATTGGGCCAAGAGTGTCCAATAGGACACGATCTCCTCCTACCTGCTTGCCTATGTCTGTGCTCTGCGCAACCTGAGGCAGCGCGCTTATGATGTTCTCTATTTTCAAGTGGAAGTACTTCGCCAACTCCCTGCACTACTCAGCTGAATTATCCTGGATCAGCGGGGGCTCAGGAATTTTGAGGAGCTCCTTTACCACTTTGAAAGTCTCTCTAGAAGAGTTGGAGGAACTTTTTATTCTTTCCTCGAAAAATTGGGCCTTAGTACAGCGAAGGGCGTTTTTATATACTCTAATTGCTGCGCGATATTCAACCCGGATAGCCACCCCCCAATCTTTCCGCCAAGCCCTCTCCAACTTCTTACATCCTTTCCTAAGGATTCGCAGTTCCGGTGAATACCATGGGGCAGACCCCATTCTCTTTCCCCTCTTTGCCACTCTCTTTTCCGGGAGGATGGCATCCAGGGAATTGGTCACCCACAGATCAAAATCATCATCAGCCACTACCGCGTCCGAGGCTAAGAGAGGGCACAAGCTCTCAAGTTTAGCGATCCAGTTGTCCACTGATAACCTGGACCAGGCTCTTTCCAAGGTATAAACCCTCGGAGAAGGGGCGGTTATTGGATCAACTTGCAAGATTACCGGGACCAAGAAATGGTCTGACCACGGTAGAGGGCAAGCGGGCAAGGCCCTAAGGTACGGGATATTCGAGAAGATGGGGTCGAGGAGGTGGCCCTTAGTGTGCGAGGCGCCTGGGTTGCTTAGACTAAGATCATATGCATTTAAATCACACTGCAGATCAGCAGCCACTAAGTCCGCAGGGTCATTGAAGTGCAAATTCAGGTCCCCTAACACCATAAAATTAGTCGTGGAAGAGGCCAGCCGCGTGACTGTTTCCATTAGGGAGCTAACAAAGCTACCCATGCCCCCTGGAGGTCGGTATATCAGAGAGCCTGACACTGTTACCATAGGGGACATCCGCAATGAGAACTGGCAGCTCTCGCAGTCCTGAACATCACCATTCTGTGCCCTGCACACAAACATTTCTCTATATATAATGGCAATGCCGCCCCCACGCCCCACAGGTCTATCCAGGTGGTATATGAGAAAACCTGGGGGGAGGGCTCGAACTATGTCCGCACCTGAACTGGCTGTAATCCAAGTTTCCGTCAGAAACAGGATGTCCAGATCATGGTCTTGTTTCAAGAAGTTGATTTCGAGAGCATGGCACAGGAGGGATCTACAATTCAGCAGGGCCATCGACAGGGCGTTCTTTCCCTTGTTAGGTTGGATCAGCTGACATGTCCTACACGCAGAGAAGGGTTTACATCCTTTATAGATGTACTTACACGATACATTTTTAGGAGCGCGCAGCGACATGATGTCCTCTCGAGAGTATGTTATCCGTATTTCAGGAGGTTGAACCAAGAGTACTGGCCCTAGGCCCGACGGGCACAGACGGGCTGGACTCTGGCGTGACTCCGGCGTGCTCACGCTGCGCGTAGACATTGCCGCTTTAAGTAGATTCCTGGGTTCTCGCCGCCTAGCACGCTGCCCTGAATGGCGCCGCCGTGCAGAATTACCCCCAAGATGGCGCTGCCTAATTGGAAACCGAGGAGAGAAGGACCCGCGAAATGTGGTGTGCAAATGATTATAGAGCAGGTAAAGGGCGCTAAAAACAGGGTAAATGTAAAGCAAGTATTAAATTAAATAAAAAACAGGTAATTTAGAATTGCACACGAGTATAGGCTATAAGCCTGAAATGCGCGACTGGTCTAAGCGCGCTGTGTAAAATAAGCGTCTTGCCTGGTCAAAAATTCCTGCTCCTAATCCCAGCTCGCTTTAAGTAGATTCCTGGGTTCTCGCCGCCTAGCACGCTGCCCTGAATGGCACCGCCGTGCAGAATTACCCCCAAGATGGCGCTGCCTAATTGGAAACCGAGGAGAGAAGGAACCGCAAAATGCGGTGTGCAAACGCTTATAGAGTAGGTAAGGGGCGCTAAAAACAGGGTAAATGTAAAGCAAATATTAAATTAAGTAAAAAACAGGTAATTTAAAATTGTACACAAGTATAGGCTATAAGCCTGAAATGCGCGACTGGTCTAAGCGCTCTGCGTAAAATAAGTGTCTTGCCTGGTCAAATATTCCTGCTCCTAATCCCAGCTCGCTTTAAGTAGATTCCTGGGTTGTCACCGCCTAGCACGCTGCCCTGAATGGCGCCGCCGTGCAGAATTACCCCCAAGATGGCGCTGCCTAATTGGAAACCGAGGAGAGAAAGACCCGCAAAATGCGGTGTGCAAACGATTATAGAGCAGGTAAGGGGCATTAAAAACAGGGTTATTGTAAAGAAAATATTAAATTACATTAAAAACAGGAAATTTAAAATTGTACACGAGTATAGGCTATAAGCCTGAAAAGCACGTCTGGTCTAAGCACTCTGCGTAAAATAAGCGTCTTGCCAGGTCAAAGGTTCTTGCTCCTAATCCCATCTCGCTTTAAGTAGATTCCTGGGTTTTCGCCGCCTAGCACGCTGCCCTGGATGGCGCCGCCGTGCAGAATTACCCCCAAGATCGCGCTGCCTAATTGGAAACCGAGGAGAGAAGGACCCATGAAATGCGGTGTGCAAATGATTATAGAGCAGGTAAGGGGCGCTAAAAACAGGGTTAATGTAAAGCAAATATTAAATTACATAAAAAACAGGTAATTTAAAATTGTACAAGAGTATAGGCTATAAGCCTGAAATGCGCGACTGGTCTAAGCACTCTGCGTAAAATAAGCGTCTTGCCTGGTCAAAGGTTCCTGCTCCTAATCCCAGCTCACTTTAAGTAGATTCCTGGGTTCTCGCCGCCTAGCACGCTGCCCTGGATGGCGCCGCCGTGCAGAATTACCCCCAAGATGGCGCTGCCTAATTGGAAACCGAGGAGAGAAGGACCCGCGAAATGTGGTGTGCAAACGATTAGAGAGCAGGTAAGGGGCGCTAAAAACAGGGTAAATGTAAAGCAAATATTAAATAAAATAAAAAACAGGTAATTTTAAATTGTACACGAGTATAGGCTATAAGCCTGAAATGGGCGACTGGTCTAAGCGCTCTGCGTAAAATAAGCGTTTTGCTAACAAGTGGCCCAGATTTGCATATTGCTTTTCCGCAAAATACTGCTTCGGCATAGTCTTATAAAAAGAAGGGGAATCTCTAACAGAGGCATGTTTTATTAACTTTACTTAGATTAAAAAAATTCACAGGTTAGTTCACACTGGTGAAACACAACTGAAAACAAGTGAGGCCACTTCTTCTCAGGCCCCTGCTCCTGCTCAATATGCATACATTATTGGGCTGTCCCAGCGAGAGAAAGGGAGTGACACCTTTGCCCCATTGGTAAAAGGGAAGGATCAGAGGCCCATCTACCTCCAGAAACGCCACTCAGGCACACACTGAGCTGCTGGAGGCAACTGAACAGCACAGTCACCACCCAAATCAGCCCCCAGGCTGCCCAAAAAAGCAGCCCACATCTGGCCTCGGCCTCTGCGTGAGTTCAGATTGGTATCTGACCCTGGTGTCAAGTTCCTTCTGTGTGAGCTGAAGCAGTGTCTTCGAAGTGCAATTGTGACAGGTAAGAGCTCCGCCCATCACTTCAAGTCAGGATAGCCTATACTGCCAACACCCAGTGCCTCTATTGTTTGGCTGTCTGGGAGGCCAGATACACCTAGTCATGTGACCCAGGAAACAGGCTGCAGGGACGAAATGGCTAGGACAAGAAAATGCTAACTTTCTAAAAGTGGCATTTTCAGAATTTTGATTAAAAATACAACTTTACTATGGACGTGGCTTGAGCGCCGAGGCGTAATGGTGGACATTCTCTGAGCTCCGTGAGTCGGCGGAACTCTTCTTCACTTTTGGTGCCGTTCTACTGCCGTGTTTCTCTCAGGAGTGCTGGGCATCGACTCCTGATTATGCGGTGAGCCATCGGCCCGCATTTGGAGCATCTCTCTCCCCCCTGCTGCAAAATATGAGCTTCAGTGTTTTCTCTGTCAGCTGAATCGCGGGTGGCTGCCATTTTGGATCGCAGCACCTGCAAATTCTTCTCCTTGCTCCTGGTAATTTTTATTTTTTCCTACTTTCTGCCTTACGCTGCCCTTTTCAAGACTCTAAATGCTTTGGCAGTGCCTTTCTACTATTTCTTTGTGGGCAAGCACTTTCTTTTGTGTAGCAGTATCACGCTGTAGCACGGGCGGCCACCATTTTAGGTCGCTGGTCCCGCATCTTCGTATTACCAAGGTCCTATTTCTTCATTGTTGTCTCTTTTGGAAATTTTGGATATCGGCAGTGTCTATATGGAGCTTTTTGGGCAATCTACTCCTCAGTGGAATTAATTATTTGGACAATTTTTATCTGATCTCACTGTGGGAACGGCTGTTATTGCTAAACAGAGTACTGAATTCACTATATTGGTATTGTGCATCGATTTGGGCATGCACTGATCCTATATTCTCTGTTTTTTAGCCTTCCCATGATAGTATGGCATTTTTTATCTTTTTTGAAGCATGGGCGGCTGCCTCTTTTGGTCGCTGAGCCCATGTTTTGCTACCTACTCATTTGTTATACCACCACCATGGCTCTCTTACGATAATACAATTTTATCTATTGTATATTTTATTCCACTTTCTCCCTACTGTGCCACTACCATTTGATGTCTTTTATGGTGTTTCCTGAAGAGTGCTACTGCTGATTTTTGAGCTTCTTCTTTCTTAACTTTTGTCTTCTACTCCAGACATACTGAGGTTTGACTTTGCCATTCCGTCACCATGGCTAACGAATTTCACTCAATCAGATCTTCTGTTACGGGCACGAAACCGAAGAGACACAAAAATGATCCGCCATCTCTGATTCACTCTTCTCCAAATCCAGTTCTTGACTCTACTATGGAAGAAGTTCGAGGTCTCCAACTCTTTATGTCTGCAACAAATGAAAAACTGCGCCAAATAGAGGAGAGATGGATTGTCATGGAGGGCAAAGGTTTGGAATTGGAGCAACGTGTTAGTGATATTCAAGATATTTCTACTAAGATCTACTTGCTTGAACAAGAAATCCATAAACTGAAACTACACACAGAGGATCTTGAAAATAGAAATCGTAGAAATAACTTATGCCTTTTTGGCCTTCCGGAAAATGTTGAGGGATCTAACATGATACTGTTCCTTCAGAAGTTCCTTCCTGAGCTTTTAGGTATCCCGTCTACTTCTGCTCCTCTCAATATACAGAGAGCTCACCATTTGGGTCGTCTTCCTGCCAATCCTACGAGACCTCATGACATAATAATGCTTTTTCTGGAATTTACTGAACTACTGACTATTTTGAAGGCGGTTAAGATTAAGCGCCGTCTTGTTTGGTTTGGTCATAATATTTTCATCTCACAAGATATCGCCAATGCTACTAATGCCCGTCGTAAGGAATTCCTTGCTCTGCACCCTCAGATGAGACAGCTTAATATTCAGTACGAAATCCTTCATCCAAGCCTCTGCAAGGTTACTTATGATGGGCGCTCACGCTCTTTTGATGATCCTGACAAGCTCAAAACCTTCCTTCGTGATTTTCCCTCAAAAAGAATTGACTTCTCTCTGATGCTTGTCTCTTTTAGCTCTTCGGGATTGTGCCTTTAAATTCATTTTTTTGCCTACATTACATCTTTCCGACATTGATTGTCTTTCTTTCTTTCTGATTCTCCGTATTATTCTCATTTTGTATCTCTCTTTGGATAATTCTATCTAATTTTTTTCATTAGTACTCTCCTTTGCCCTGACGCTCTTCTTTATGTGTCTTTACCTCTTATACCTTATTTCTCTTGTTGTATCCGCCTTGCCTTACCTTGCGCCACCACGCTTCCTCTTCATGATCATCTTCTTTTCATACAGGTCTGGCTGTTTTGCCTTGATCTGTTTATTCATCTTTCTTTTTTTGCTCTACTCTCTACTTTATTTCTGCTCTTTCTTTGATTATAATCTTTTTGTTTTTCTGTCTTTCAATTCATTCCTCAGCATTCTTTGTTCTTGTCTTTGGGTTCATGTATCCTAGGTCAGTGTTTTTTTAACAGTTTTAGTAATCTCTTTGTATGATGTGTTATTTTCTGTTTCATATGTAATTTTTTCATGTGGTATGTTTTCCCTTATAGTTTTACTCTTGCGATGTGTCACCTCCAACTGTGTTCTACCCTCCCTTACCTCTATTATGTGTAATTTTGTTACATGGAACATACGTGGTCTTGGGAATCCAATCAAGCGACAAAAGGTACTGTCTCCTTTATCAAAACTTAATTCACACATTTCTTTTCTTCAAGAAACTCATTGTAATGATGTTGAGTCACTTAAACTAAAAAGACAATGGGTGGGCCAAGTTGTTTTCTCTCCTGCTGTCAACAAAAAAGGTGTTGCTATACTGTTCCACAAAGCTTTAACGGTACAAATTTTATCCTCACAATGTGATACTGATAGACGTTGGGTAATGGCAAAGATTGTGATACAAAATAAAACGTTTGTTCTATTGAAAATATATATTTGGCCCTGTTAAGCCTGATCCTAAATTTTGGAACGATATTAAAGTCCTCCTTTCTTCAATTGATTGTCCCAATATTATTGTTGCTGGTGACTTTAACCAATGGTTAGATATCTTTTCTGATAGATTATCCAAATGTAAATTTCAACCCGATAAATCTCACAAAGCTTTTCAGTCGGCCATTGCCTCTCGTCCAGTATATGATGCTTTATAGACTTGTAATCCTGATTTAACTGAATTTACTTTTTTTTCTAATGTACATCACATCCGCTCTCGAATTGATTATATTTTGACCAGTAAATCCTTGCTCCCTTCTCTCCAAAAATCTGAAATTGGTTCCATTTTCATATAAGACCATGCCCCTCTTTATGCTGTCTTGGACCTTACACATATCTCCCCTCAATTCGGCCGATGGAAACTTAATACCTTTTTGTGGAATGACACAGTTTTTCTCAAAGAAACTTCCTCTTTAATTTATTAATTTTTTAGTTTTAATGACCCATCAGATACCTCTATTTCTAACAATTTGAATGCTTTTAAGGCTGCTTTTCGTACCTTTACCATCTCTTTTGTATCTAAGAAGAAGAAACTTACCAGAATGAAATATGAAGATCAACTACGCCAACTCAAAAATTTAGAACATACATACTTTACTTCCCGCTCCTCTAATGCCCTTCATGGTTTAATTAATACTAAAACTGATCTTAACAAATTAGCTACGACAGATGCAAGTCACATTTTGCTTAAGATTAAATCTAAGTATCATGGTGGGCAAAACAAAGCAGGGAAAATGTTAGCTAACTATTTAAAGATTAAATCTGAACGTAAGACCGTTGGCCCTATTCTTAATGAATCTACTAATAAACTGGTATCATCGGATAAAGATATTGCTGAGGTTTCCATGATTAATATAAATCTCATAGCCCTGTTCCCAAATGGGTTCTTTTTGAACGCTCCCTCTGAAAGATTTTTCTTTTCAACAGGTAATTTTTCTGTCAAATTGTACCTTATTGTCTACAAATCCCATTTTAAAATACTCCCGAGCTTTGCTATATAATACTTTCTCTAAGGATTCTACTCCTCTCCAATGCTTTTTGTCTTCCAGTGTATGGTACAATAAATTTCTCAAATATAAAGTTAAATCATTTTACTACAAATACTGGAAAGAAAAGGGTATTGTTTTTGTTCATCAATTATTGCATGACTTTTCTATTATCCCCTTCTTTTCCTTCCAGTTACATTATCTACTACCTGATTCCTCCTGAACCATGAAAATGTATGAGGTGTGTTGCAGCACAACCAAACAATTCATGCAAGAATTAAAGAACATGTAGTTCGACTTCAAGTTAAATAAAATACAAATTTCATAAATCTAATTTAGCAAAACTGAAGAAGATCAGACTTTTAAAAATGATTCTAAAATTAAAATTACCCTTTTGGAATTTACGAGAAAATATTAACACAAACATGTCTTCAAAAGGTAATCACATGAAAAAAGTTTCAAACTTCCTCTACGGAGTTCCCAACTAACCACCATGCGGCCCATCTTCAAGCACTTGTGATCAGATACACGGTGAGGGTTTTTCTAAGTGCATACTGGCACTTTCCTACTTAGAGTAACGTAGATACATTGGTAATGCATACACAGTCCTCAGTCAACAGGTGACAAAAGGACGAAATACAGAATATTAATCTATATAGAAACTATATGATATACTCTTGCTGCCCTCATTAATATTGGACACACCAGCTTGTAATTGAATTCTTCACTAACCTATCTCATCTCTAAAGATTTCTACCCCACCTAAAATGGCTTTTAGATCTCTAATGTTCTATCCCTCCTGAAGGTTATGCTGTGCAGTGCATTGTTTTACTTTGCGTCACTTTGGTGTACTTTGTTTTTGTAACTATGCAACTCCCCATGAGTTTAGATGCAAGCCCTTATCTACAAACATTAATAGGCATGAATTTTTGCCAAAATATTACGCCTCCTCGAGGCACACGCAATGAGGAGAAATGTGTTGATTTCTCTCCATATTCAAACTTTTCATGTGCGCTGCATTGTAGAGTTCTAAAACAAAGCAGGAATGGTGTCAAGGTATACAGTTTGTACTGGAAATGTTGCCTTCTATTACAAAAACTATATTTTACAGTTCACACATATTGGCACCTGCATCAACAATGCCATTTGCTATTCCTTATTAGTGAAAAATAAGGATTTGCTAATAAGGAATAGCAAAAGGCTATGCATGTAGAAATCGCTTAAAACAATAGCAATTTCTAAACAATCCTTAATTACAACTCGCAAATTGTCAGTAGCAATTAAGGAATTCCTCCTCAGTCATTCCTATTGGCCTAGAGGCCCACAGGATGAATGGGAAGACATTCTCAATTTGCGATTCTCAATTAGAGAATCGCAAATTGAGAATGCAATTTCAAGGGTGCCAGGGTGTCAATAGGACACCCTGTTGCACCCCTTTCATCTGTATATGAGTACATCTTGCACACACACATGTCACAAGGACATGGGTGTGTAAAATGAAACTTTAAAAAATGCACTTTAGTGCATTTTTCATAGTGTTTGCATATTATCACGAAGTTCGACTACATGGTAATTTGCTCCCCCATTGGCAAAATCGCTAGTCTTTTTACTTTAATGCACTGCATTTAAGGAATCTCAATTTGCGATTCCCTAAATGCAATGGCAATTTAATTAATTGCAATTTACAGATTACTTAAATTGCGATTTTTTCATTTGGGATGATGCATCCCAAAATGCAAAAATACCGGTCGCATGGGGCAGATTCTGAGAATCTGCCCGTTAGCGACCGTTTTTTGCTTTTATGCATGTGGGCCATAGTCTTGCACTCCGGCGCAAGGGTATTTTCATTAGTGCATAGAACCTAATTTGCACCAGGGTAGGGAGAGAGGAAAACATCACCATATCTCACCATATCTAAGTTAATTTTCTTAAATCTGGGTCTCTCCCTTTAAGGTTCTATCACCATAGTGATGTCCTATTGACCCTCAATGCCCTCTCACCAAACCTGCAAAATTCAACCCCATTTACAATTCCCCGCTCCATCTCTAAGTGTCTACTCTACCTCTCATCTCCACATCCACATTGAATGTGTTATTGCTTCATTAATGCCCTTCCCCACCAATATTACCCTAGCTCGATTTTATCTGGGCTGCGGTGTTCCTTGAGAGGAGCGGAGTTTTAGTTCATGCCAACCTCTTCAAGCCTGTGTGCCCTCTTTAAAAGCTGAATTGAGATTCTGAGAGAGCCTGCCAGCTCCCCTGGCATCAAACGCATTCGGGGGGAGGAGATAGGGGCTAATTAGCTGCCTTTTTAATTGAAAAGTATAAATTTGTAATGCATCTTTTATCATGATGGTCAGCTGCAACGCATCGCAGACCTGTTTGCCATTCTCAGAATTTCATAATTGTCTGGCACGTCATATTTCTTATCCCACAAGCACTCATTAGTGGCAATTACTGAATCATTTTATTTGTACAAGTCTGGATGCTTTGCAGAACATGTCAAATTACAGAAAGCTATGTGCTTTGTTTAATTTAGGTGATAAACTGCCTAATTGGCTGACAAATACATGAACTGGTTCCTGCCCAGTTGATGGAAACATTATCCAGTCTTTACTCCCTTACTGGTGAAGTGTGACGCACATACAATATTTAAGTGTACTTTATACGTTTCGAACTTCAAAACTATTTTAATGATTTATTTTAAATAACAAGAAAATTAATTTTACGAGTGCTTGAGAAGTATTATACGTTTATATGAGGAAGAATTGAAGATTGAACTTGGAAAGGAGAAGGCTACTGGAAAGACAATTGTCTATACATATTTGTATAAATAGCGCCCATAGACTTCCCAGTGCTGCTTCATGGCTCTAGAAACACCACTGAATAGAAACACATGTCTGCGAAGGAAGGCGTGCCCCAAGTTTTACAAGACATCAGAGCTGTCCCTTGTCAGAAAAGTGAAAAGATATGGCCAGAACGCTGAACTGGTGTTGAGTTTTAAGAATTAGCATTTTGTACTTATATTAAACATTTTGACTTGCACTTTGAGTTTTATCGTGATGAACATTGTGATTCCATTTGAGAACCCAGTACAATTGTAATACATTTTTTGATATTGGAAATAATTCAAGTCTTTTCATTCTTTCCTAAATTGGCTACCTCATTTTATTCTCAGTTCAGATGTATGCATTGAAACTGATAAGTCTAGTAAAAAACTTTGTTTTTTTAGTTATTATAGTGTTGCCCGTGACTGCTCTTTTCACCAGCACTGTAGTATAGATGTGGACAATTCTACTGCATTCTAGAGTTGGAAGACTGTACAAAGATGGGGTTGAATGGTTAATTAACTTAAAAATTGTTAGAAATACTTCCAAGACGCAGAATACTTCATATATTAAAAAAGATCTAAAAATTCTTCCAAGGCGCATAATAGTTAATAATTTAAAAATATCTAAAAATACTTCCAATGTGCAGATTTATGTTAGCAACGTGACTAACAAGATCCACTCTTGTCTTACTGGAGTTAGAACATGTGACCTGTAGACTGCACATAGATCATCTCTGCAATAGGTAGATTAATTGATTTTACTATCCAATAACGACTGCGTTGCTGACAGTACCCTAAAGGCAGGGCCACTGAAACTTTGCGGCGGGGATAGATCAAATTATGTGGCAATGTTCACTTTATTATGTGGCATGAAAAGGCAAATTATGCAGCACATTTGGTGACAATATTACTACATGATTTTGTCATTTTAACTTATGTTAATACCGTATGGGTAAATGTTTCACTTCATTAGCACCAGTTTAACACTCAAACCCATCAATAAGCTACTGTCAGTCAACCTTTGTAAAGGGCCTTTCACTGTGCCACAACTCAAGTGGCTTTGTTTTTAGTAACCCTGATCCATTTGAGCTAGAAACAATTGTTTTGTTAACATTTGTAGAGTATGTGGCGGATGATGGAGTATGTGGCAAAGGTGGCAAATCCATATTTGTGCAGGAAATGCTGTGGCTGCCGAATCACATAATTCCAAGGTCCCTACCTGAAGGCCACATGCAGTACTAACCATAGCTACATTACTACCTTGAGGTTAAACGGCAGTATAAATTGATCTCTTACTTTTCCTAACACAGGCATTCATTTTCTTGTTCTCTCCGCTCTGTCCTCTGGTTCTGTTGCATCTGCAGTCTCCACTTTCATTTATTTTCTGGTTGTTTTTTATTTTGTGCGGATGATTTCTTTCACTTTCAAAGTTTTCTACTTTGATAATATTTTGTTTTTTTTTTGTTTTTTTAGTCTGTCTCATTTTATCTCTAAACCGTTCGGGTTTCTAATGCTTTGTTTCATGTCTTCTCTAGCTCAACTTTTCCTGTTTTTTTAGCCTTTTTCTATGTTGCTGCCACTGCCTGCTATTTCCAATGCATGCCCTTTCCTCTTTTTTTTTCTTCTAATGTCCCATAAGATTTCTTTCGATCTCCATATGTACATGGGTGCTGATGAAGTTCGTGCAGCAGCTAATGTGCCTAAAAGCGTTGCTGTGCGGTGTACATTTTCTTTTTTTTAAATTATATTCATCATCTGTCGACTCGACTCTCCCCACCCCCGCTCTAACCTGCACTAGCTGTCACTACCACCCTCGTACAATGACCTCATCTCTCCATAGCCCCTCTCTCACATACATTTAATTTGTTTTATAGCATTGCTCATACCAGTCTGGGGTGCGAGAGCACTATACATCACACACCCATACAGAGACAATATATTATACGTGTGTAAATCAGTCTATTGAAAAGTAACATAACTCAAGGAGGCTTGTAAGGTGCAAGAATCACATGTCATCCATAGAATATTTGAAGAGTGTTTGTTCTGGAGAAGCATAAACTCAGGAGTGAAAACATTCCCCAGTAGTTCGGTTGGCTTTACCAATAAGAATGTATTTCTATCTAAACTATCTCTTTTTAGGATGAGTAAAGAAAGGGGAAAGAAATATAATGTTCTAACCTATACCATACAGTTTGTATGCAGCTCTTTGTAGACAGTTCATAGGTCGCTGTGCTATATTAATATTGTAAGTTATGCAATGCAAGTTGCAGAAGGATCTCTGTGCAAAAAGAAGTAACCCACTGAGCTATCCACATGAAATACAGTTCTTTACACTACATGTTACACATTCTTTTCAGCAGGCATATTTACCTTCTGTGCTACTTTATAATGAGACAAACAGCTAATCTTTCTCAAGCAGGAACATTAATCACCAGAGTTATCTAGCCATTTTTACTGTTGCCTGAAGATTTCTGGACACAAGATACTTTGCATTAGGGGCTATTAAATCAATAAATTATTTCTAAATACTGC
Source organism: Lissotriton vulgaris (assembly GCF_964263255.1). Taxonomy (NCBI): domain Eukaryota; kingdom Metazoa; phylum Chordata; class Amphibia; order Caudata; family Salamandridae; genus Lissotriton; species Lissotriton vulgaris. The sequence continues at coordinate 214,655,592 of NC_141688.1, read as the reverse complement.
CCCCCAGCTCAGTGCTAGGTGCAGCTGCACCAGTTGCACCATCCTAAAACAGGCACTGCGGGCATGACTGTTCAGCCTAGTGATCCTATGGGAAGCCCCCTGTCAAAAAGGTAGATATAGAAATTCCACGCTAACTTAATCCTGTTCACACATACCTACCAAATATACATGCTGTTTGCTAAAGCACAAGCAGTTTTAGTTAAACAAAGTGCCAGAGCTATAGCTTTATCAATGCTTGTTTGAAAAGGGGAGGCAGCTGATGCATCATTACATTTTCAATTTGTCATGATGTTTCCTGGGCTAGCCGCTGCTGCAGGCTGTCAGTGGCCTGGACACCACGCGGGGATGGCAGTCTGCCTCCTTCTACGCCTAGAGAGGATGCAGTAACAAAATGAGGCTGACATGGCAGAAGAGGGCACTCCAAACGTGCTAGCGGGAAGCCTTGGGAGCAAACAGAGCCAGGCCGGGGTATCCCACTTCGAGACTAGCCGAGGAGTCGTATAACAAAGATGTAGAGAGCGGCCTGTGTAGGCCGTCAGTGAAAAACAAATGTTTGATACCAGTAGATTCTGTGAGTCTCTCGCTAGCACCAACGCCAAACACATAGACTTATACAGAGTGTGGCGGACCAGATATTCTGTCAAAGCATAAGGGATGTTCCATTCACTGTACCAATAGGTGCCGGGTGTGGGTCTTCGATAGGTAATAAACACATCCGGACTGGGAACACCATCAGCCCGGGCAAATTGCTGCTTAATCGGCCGCATTGGGGGTGGGGGAGGGGAGGAGTGTGCTAGTGAGAAGCGCCGCTCCCGCTCATCTTCCTTTGGCCAATATTGCAGCACTGCTGAAAAACCGGCCCCCAGTAACAATACCAGCCCCCACTGGGTACAAACCTGTCCTCCAACCCTCCAGCCCACCCGGAATAGCCTTCTTTTTGAACAATTCGAGTGGTACTCTCACAGCAGGATGAGTCATTTAGTCAGCTAATGGGGTCCTTGGGCATGGTATGTGCAAATGGAAGATTTCAGCAAGACCGGCCAGCGGGAAGGACTTTTATGAGGGGCAAGCAACTCTGCCCAATTGACTACTTATTTTGTCAGGCGTGGTGTTTTGGTAAAATAAGTAATTTTGAGGTGGTGAAAATGACAGGTAGTGACCACTGCCCTTTGAAGTTAGAAATACACATACCGAAATGTAAAAGTAGAGATAGGGCTCTACAAGTCAATGTGGACTACCCCAAACTACTAACAACCTGCATATCAGATGAACAGATAGAAAAGCTTAAGCTAATTCAAAAGTCAATTCCAACTGAAGGAATTCATCCTAATGCAGGAATTCCGTGGTTTAAACTAACCTTAGGTAAGCTGGCAGATTCCCTCAAGAAGTAATTCAAATCAAAAAAGTCAGAACTGAGTAGCTATGTTGATAATAAAAATAGGAAACCCTGTTTTGAGGAAGAATGCAGGGTAGCTAAGGCCCTGATAAGACAGAAGGCGAGAAGAGTAAGGGCTTTGTTCAAAGTGGATTTATACCAATCACTTCAGCAACTAAGGTTAAAGTATAAAACATTAATTCAGAATAAAAAAAAGAAGGTATGAAGAGAAATGCTGGGCAAATATGTTGGAGGTGATTGAATCCAAGGATGCAAGAGGGTTCTGGAAATTAGTCCAAGAGAGTGTGGAGGGGGAAATCTGGTTCCTTGGCCTGTATGGTCCATGAAGATGACTGGGTAGGCTATCTGGAAGAAATTTGTGGAAGATGGCCGACACAATTAATACCAGGAACCTTAGTTTGGTCACAGGTGAGGGACGATATAAAGGACTACTTTACCCCAAGATATATAACGGAGATTATTGCTAGCTTGAACCTCACCCGCGCTGCAGGACCAGATAACCTCCCGGCAATGATAATTAAAACATGTCCAGAATGGTGGGCAGAGTTTTTTGTAAAGATGTTCCTGGTAATCCTGGACACGGGAATTGTTCCAGAAAGTTGGAAAGACGCAATTATAAGGCCTTTTCATAAAAAGGGCAGCCACAAATTACCAAAAAACTATAGGCTGATAAACCTCTTGGATATAGGGGAAAAAGTCTTTGCAAAAGTAATATTAAACTTATTAAAAGATTGGGCAGAGGAAAACCAAATCATTCCCCCGGAACAGGGTGGGTTTAAAACCGGCCATTCTACAATTGATCATTGTTTTGTTCTTTGGGCCATAGCACGGAAGTCAATGGAATCTCGGGGTAGGTTATTCTGTTGTTTTGTTGGCTTCCGTGCAGCCTTTAATCTAGTCGAGTGGGAGCTGCTGTGGGAGGCCCTAATTAGTCAAGGAATTCTTAATGATATACTGCGGCTGCCACAAATGCTCCATACTAAAAACTGGGCACAGATAATCTTAGACATTGATGGCAGTTTATCAGGGAAAATAGAGATTGGAAATGGTCTGCGTCAGGGACGCGTATTAGCTCCCTTGTTCTCCCTGTTCCTAGCTGACCTACCATCAATGCTGGGGAATACAACTGGGCAAGCCCGAAATTAAATGGCAAGCAGATAGCATGTTTACTCTATGCTGAAGATCTGGTGCTTATGGACCAGACCGATGTTGGCTTGCAAAGAAAACTAAATGTATTTAATGACTACTGCTTAAGGAAACAACTTGTGATAAATATGGACAAGACCAAAACATTGAGCTTTGGCCGTAGGAAAACTGAGTTCTCATGGTGGATTGGGTCAGAAAAAGTGGAATAAGTAACAGAGTATAGATACTTGGGGTTATGGTTCGAGCAGAATCTGAAATGAAATACGCACTTAGAGGCATCTAAATTAAGAACTTCTGCTTCGATTAGCGTTCTGATATTGTTTAATAAAGCCTATGGTGCTATGACTGACAATCCAGTGCTAAAAGCCTACGCTGCTATTGTACCCCCGCAATTTTTGTACGGTGCTGAATTGTTGTTCCTAAGTGGTAAGGAAAACTGGGATGTGGAAGAAGGTAAAGACCTAAAAAAGTTATTTATAATCCCCCAGTCAGCAATGGTTCAGGCAGTAAGACTGGAACTAGGCCTGACTTCATGGGGTATGCAAGTTTTGTGCTTTTGGCAACGCCTAGAAATAGGTGCAATTACCAAAATATCACAATGGTGCAAAAATGAAATTCAGGACAGTGAACTAAAATGGGCAAGAGAGACCAGAGGGATAATTACAAAGTTAAGCAAGAAGATTAGAGTTAATGTATGCTCTACTGTCTCCATGGCTAATATTGATAAAAAGTTAATTAGGTCGACGGGGAAGGAAGTATCGCACGCACAGGACAAAATCTATCTTGCAAGTAAATTTCCGATCTGTTTTATGATCAATGCATGGAATAATGGTCAATGCTTCCCCTGCCATGATAAGTTACCGGACCGCAAATTACGAAATTAGGTTCTGAGGGTAAGAATTGGGGTAAACCCTTGTTATATGAACAACTCTGTAAAGCAGGCTATGATCAATGAGGAGGGAAGCTGCACTTGCTCTTGGGGTCCAAATGTGATATGCTGCACATCTTGTTTGATTGTCTGAAGTTTTTGGATTTACGTATTACATTTTTAAAACCAATTTTTATGAAATATGAGATTAAAACTAGGACCCAGGCTGTGATACTGATGACAGAAATGGCCCACTTAGATATCGTTGTGGCTATGGGGAAATATATGCAAAAAGTGAAGGCAGTTTTATATCTTTTTAACGAGTTTTAACAAATAGCTATTTTTAGATCAGATAATTGTGGGCTTTTAGATCAAATATGTTTTTGGAGCTTTATGTGTGTTAAGGAAATGTTTTGCTTAACTTGTTGGATGAATTTTTTTAGTGACATGTATTGTTTGTGGACCAACGGTCCGAATAAACGTGAAATAAACTTGAACTTGAGTGGTATATTGATAGCAGTTTAAAAGGCAACGCTTGTCTGCCATCAGTTGGTTGGGGTGTTTAAGAATCTGATTTAAAGGTTGGATTTTTGGTCTTTTTCTTGAGTTTTTAAGGTACATAGTTGTTGAGAGCTAAGAGACTGGAGAAACTCTCAGAGTTTGCACCTTGGAGCGGAGATCAAAGCATCAGGGGTCTGAGTGTCCATCCTTGCTGCAACCTGCTACCAGATTTCACTGCTTTTGCTACCAGGGATGTTAGTTAATGGGCTGCTATCCGCGTTGGGTGGATTAAGTATGATGAACCAGACTAACTAGGATAGTTCCAAAGTTTTGTTATTGGTGGCAGTGGCCTTGTTAGTACACAAGATGCAGCTTTATGGTCACTGTCCCTTCCAGCCAATCAAATCTAGAGGGCAACAATGTGGCGGACATTCTATGTAGATTGAAGGTGACTGAATACTTTAGGTAATCACAGTCACAGGTAGCATGGGAGGACCGCGCAAGGATGGGCTTCATCGATTAATAGGAGTTATTGTAATGGGTCGGTCAGGAAAACAGAGGTGGCTGCAGTTGAGACTAACCTTGTCCATCACCATAAACATCAGAACGGCCACATTTGTTACACTATATAGGGAGGAGCTGAAACCCATCACTCTGGACAGCACTACATCTCCACGCAACAGTAAATTTCCACTAACAAACATCATGTCTCAGCTTCCCACTTTCCGTGTGGTATTCCCTTCTTTCCTTTTTGTTTTCATTTTTCACTCTGTCTTTCTCTTCCTCTCAAATCCCATCTCTTTTTTCCCATAACTCTCTTTCTCTCTCACTCTTTAATACTTTCTTCTTCACTCTATTTTTCTTTCCCACTATCTACTTCTCTTGCTTTACATATCTTTCACCAACTCTCTTAATCCACCCAATCCCTATACCTTTGACGTTCTTGCTCTCTCATCCTCTCTTACTCTATTGTTTCCTACATCCTTTCTCTTTCCAGCTTTCACATTTCCCTCTCATAATCCTTATAATCCCCGAGCTTGCAACTGTATGAAGGAAGGGAGACTTTAATAAAGTCTGCCCTTTTTTCTTGCCTGGCTTAATAGGATTATGTGACATGTAGCAGCACATTAATCTCAGATATGTTGACTTTACCAAAGCTTGTTTCCAATAGTATTCAAAAGGAGATAAACAATAAAGCATCAAGACAACAAAACAAATGCATGAGTTAAATATGAAGGTCAGTGTGAAACACTAACAGCTCTGGTGCAGGATGGTCACAACCTGTGCTAAATATACCTATTGCTCTGTTAGGGCTCCCTTTCCCTAGAAGCAATGCCTTATTCAGTGGATGTGCTGTAATATAGCCCCCACTCGTGACAGCAGTGAAGAGTATCTGTCTCTTATTTGAGTGCATGTTGCATTGGCCCTGAAAGCTACACAAACAAACACTGACATCAGTGTTTAATTTGAGCCAGTGGTTTCCGGTGCTCGGCACCCACATTTAATTGTGAACACTGGGGCTTGTGACAGTCTGCCACAAGGTGGCCCTGTCTGGGTTATTTAGAAAAGATCCCCACAACAGTTCATTATTAATTTAATATACATTAAAACTGACTATTACCTTTCGCCCAAGATATTCTTATACCTTCGGGGGCCCTAAATAGCCCGAATTGTCACACTTGTAGGCATGTGATGTTTAGTAAATGGGTTATTACTATCTTCGGCAGCTTGGCAGGCAGTGCCGGCTCCTACGCTAAGGCAGAGGACAGTCGCCCCAACGCTCAAAAGGAAAAATAAAATGATAATAACGTATTGTTATTGTCATGTTATTTTCCTTATTACAGTCAGTGGTGGGGCGGGCTGGCCAGAGCATGGGAGGAGTGGTGTGCACTCCTTAGGTGTGCATGAACTGTTTGGCCAGCACTCTACGGTTGACCAAACCCTTCATGCACACTTTGCATGTTCCTAACAGGCTGCACACACAGCTTGGTGAGGAACATGCACAGGCTCCCTGTTCCAGTCTGAGCGCCGATCCACGGTGCTCAGACCAATCACAATGCTACATTATGGTGTTGTGATTGGTTAGGGGGAGCCTGTGTGCCCGGATGCTTCCTGCTTCAGGCCGGGACAGGAAGCTGTAGAAGACAGAGGGTGGTGGAGAGGTGGCGGCTGGCTAGCTGGACATTAAAGGTAAGTACTTTTTTAAAGTAGATTCCTGAAGAGTGCCACATAGACAGACAATAAAACATATTTCAAGTTGGATTTTAATATTTTTTTACCCTACTCACATTATCTGCCAAGTACATCTCTATGCTAGGAGAGTTTATTCTTTGCAAGAAGATTCACACTTTTTGACCTGCGTTGAACTATGTGGCCCAGAGTATATTGATAGGTCAAAGAGGGACTGTGCCATGCCGTTTAGGTTTTGATATATCTATTCAATGATATTATAATCGGATCAGGAGTAGATTACCAGGGTAAGGCTGAAACAGAAGTAGATAACCAGGGAACGGCTGGATCAGGAGTAGATTACCAGGGAAAGACTAGAAAGGCTGGATCAGGAGTAGATTACCAGGGAAAGACTGGAAAGGCTGGACCGGGAGTAGATTACCTGGGAAAGGCTGGATCAGAAGTAGATTACCAGTGGAAGGCTGGATTGGGAGTAGATTTCCAGAGAAAGGCTGCACCAGGAGTAGATTACCAGGGAAAGGCTGAACCAGGAGTAGATTACCAGGGAAAGGCTGAACCAGGTGTAGATTACCAGGGAAAATCTGGATTAGGAGTAGATTACCAGGAAAAGGTTGTAAAAGCTAGATACGGAGTATATTACCAGGGAAAGGCTGGATCAGGAGTAGATTTCCAGAGAAAGGCTGGATCAGGAGTAGGTTACCAGGGAAAGGCTCAAATAGGTGTATATTACCAGGGAAAGGCTGAAAAGGCTGATCGGGAGTAGATTACCAGGGAAAGGCTGAATCAAGAGCAGATTACCAGGGAAAGGCTGAACGGGAGTAGATTAAAAAACCTGGATCAGGAGAAGATTACCAGGGAAAGGATAAAACAGGAGTAGATTACTAGGGGATGGCTTGATCAGTAGTAGATTACCAGGGAAAGGCTGACCCAGGAATAGATTACCAGGGAAATGCTGACCCAGGAGTATATTACCAGGGAAAGGCCGGACCAGGAGTAGATTACTAGGGGAAGGCTGGGAAGACTGGATCAGGAGGAGATTACCAGGGACTGGCTGGGTCAAGAGTAAATTAGCAGGAAAAGGCTGGATCAGGAGTATATTACCAGTGAAAGGCTGGAAAGATTAGATCAGCAGTAGATTACCAGGAAATGGCTGGGTCAGGAGTAGATTACCAGGGAAAGGCTGGATCAGGAGTAGATTACTAGGATTGGCTGAACCAGGAGTAGATTACCAGGAACAGGCAGGATCGGGAGAAGATTACCAGGGAAAGGCTGGACCAGAAGTAGATAATCATGGAAAGGCTGGATCAGGAGTAGATTACCAGGGAAAGGCTGGTTCAGGAGTGGGTTACCAGGGAAGGCTGGAAGGGTTAATTCAGGAGTAGATTACCAGGGAAAGGCTGTACCAGGAGTAGATCATCAGGGTAAGTCTGAATCAGGAGTAGATTACCAGGGAAAGGCTGGATCAGGAGTAGAGTACAAGGGAAAGACTGGAAAGGCTGGATCAGGAGGAAATTACCAGAGAAAGGCTGGATCAGGAGTAGATCACCAGGGAAAGTTGGGATCGGGAGTATATTAACAGGGGAAGGCTGGAAACGCTGGATCAGGAGTAGATTCCCGAGGAAAGGCTGGATAAGGAGTACATTACCAGGCAAGGCTGGATCAGGAGTAGATGACCAGGTAAAGTTTGTATCAGGAGTAGATTACCAGAGAAAGACTGAACCAGGAGTAGATTAACAAGTCAAAGCCGGAACAGGAGTAGATTACCAGGGAAAGGCTTAGTCAGGAGTAAATTACCAAGGAAAGGCTGAGTTAGGAGTAGATTGCCAGGGAAAGGCTGAACCAGGAGTAGATTACCAGGGAAAGGCTGAACCAGGAGTAGATTGAAAAATTAAGGCTGGATCAGGAGTAGATTACCAGGGAAAGGCTAAACCAGGAGTAGATTACCAGGGGTGGCTTGATCAGGAGTAGATTACCAGGGAAAGACTGACCCAGGAGTAGGATGCCAGGGAAAGACTGACCCAGGAGTAGATTACCAGGGAAAGACTGGATCAGGAGGAGATGCCAGGGAAAGGCTGGTTTAGGAGTAGATTACCAGGAAAGGCTGAACCAGGAGTAGATTAAAAAGTTAAGGCTGGATCAGGAGTAGATTACCAGGGAAAGGCTAAACCAGGAGTTGATTACCAGGGAAAGGCAAAGGTGGATACCCTTACTCTGTGGGAGCTATACCATTGCCCAAATGTGTTTCCAAATATATTTTAGGTGTCGTCATCATACAAAGGCCTCATGCTGTTTGTACCCAAAATGTGTTCACGTTACAGTTGCTTCACTGCAGACTTAAATCATTCGTGAGAAATTCCCACTGTCTTTGAAACTAACCCGAGTGAAAAGCAACAGAATCACTGAAAAGGGTGAAAGGACATCCTCTTCGTCCCACCCTTCAAAAATGTCATCATAAATGTATCTGTAATATGACAGAAACGGGGTCAAAATCTCAAACAATGTCACAATAGCAGAATGTTAAACTATGTCTTACAATAGGAAAGCTTTGGTTTCCATGAGAACAAATAGGCCAGCGGAGGGATTCCAAGACCATGACGCAACAAGAATAGGTATCTTCGCGGAAGCTGTTGCCGTGCACGCAGCGTGCGCGCCCTTTTACCAGTCGGGGGAACGTGCGCATTAATACCGAGTGACCAATGCCCGAGGCTACAAACTGTACCTATATTAAACAAGCATTAGCAATGCAATAGGTCGCGCATTAAGAAAGTTTACGCTATTGGTATTGTAATTGACAATTTTTTTATTTATGTGTTGGTTTTGAAAATAGCAAAATTAATAGCTTCGTAATTTACAATGCCAATAGTTTTAACTTTCGCAAATGTGACACCTATAGCATTTGTAATGCAATATGTGTTGTATTTACGTGACTTAGATGTATTGATATTACAAATAAAAATGGCTTATTTTTTTAATAATTAATACTTAAATAAAAGTTATTGTAATTTATAATGGCAAATGCTTTTGTAAATAACTTTTGTGAAGATTATGTTCATTGTATTTTATTGTGACGAAAATCCAAGAACAGAAGTGAAATATTAACATCTTTTTGTGACATTTGTAATAAAGCTTGAAACAAGCCAAGAAAACTGCAGGGGTGTGTTATGCCCTGCTTCGGTCGGCTCGAAAAATGTTCCCTCTCCTACCGTTAACATCGAGGAAGTTGTTGATTCAGGGTCTTACAACATCTAGACTTGATTATAGTAACGCCATTTTTTTGGGCGCCCCTGAATCTACCTTCAAGACCCTTCAACAGGTCCAAAATGCAGCGGCAAGGCTGCTTATGGATATTCCGAGGACGCAATCAGCGAAACCGGCATTGAAGGCGCTGCATTGGCTCCCTGTGCGGGAGAGAGTGACTTTTAAGGCACTTTGTACTGCTCATAAGATCCTCTCAGGAAAAGGCCCCCTCATTTTAAAAAACCTAGTTATTCCATATAAAGCAAGCAGAACGCTGCGATCTGAGAGGAAACATCTCTTGCTAGTTCCTAGAGTTAAAAAGGCCCGTACGGGGGGAGAAGATTCTCATTTAACACGGCAAAGCTTTGGAACTCGCTTCCTCTAAAACTACGCGCTGAGTCTTGCACACTGCGTTTCCGCAAAGGTCTTAAAACCTTTTTGTTTCCTGCATAATGCGTTAATTCTGTCCCCCTTTACCATCGGATGTTGGCTGGAAAAGCGCTGGGATGCCCAAGGGTAACTGCGCGCTATATAAGATTTTAAATAATAATAACATTGAGAGAACATTTGTGAACCAGTTGTTGTTGAATGGTTGCACAGATTGATGCTGTGGTGGCGCTGAGTGATGTTGTGGTGGCGACGAGTGATGCTGTGGCGTTCAATGGTGCTGTGGTAGTGCATAGTGATGTTGTGGTGCCCCTGAGTGATGCTGTGGTGGTGCTTAGTGATGCTATGGTGATGCGATAGATAGATAGAGTGAGGGCGATAGATATACAGAGTGTTATGTGGCACTGAGTGGTATTTGGAGTGTATGTTCCATTGCAGAGTGTGTGAGGGTGCAGAGTGTGAGGGTGCAGAGTGTGAGGGTGCAGTGTGTGTGAGAGTGAAGTGCGTGTGAGGGTGCAGTGTGTGCAGTGTGTGTGGGTGCAGTGTGTGTGAGGGTGCAGTGTGTGCAGCGCGTGCCCATCCCCTGTCCAACATTCCCTGCAAGTCAGCGACAATAGGTCTTTCGCTAGACGCGAGACCTAAAAAAATACATATGGATGCGTGCATTTGTGTAAAAGGTGTAGAAAGATACCTGTAGTTACAATACAAAATGAGGGCGCAGTACCTGAAGTCTGCACAATTATAAAAACCTTGCCACTTGTCTTGAGCAGGGATCCACAGATCGGCACACCTCTCGATTAAATCACAGCGCACACTTTGCATTTGAATTTAAGAGATCGCAGCTCAGCTTGATGAATGCAACTGCTGATGAGTGATATGGTAACCTGAAGATCCTGGATTTGACTCCTACAATGCCCACTCAACCACGCACTGTTCTGAAGAGCATTAATATGGGTACTCTTCAGATGGCTGATATCTACACCTCAAAAATTCAAAAATTCAAAATATTACTTTATTCAGTTTCAATTAAAAAAAACCATAAAAGTGCAGACATAAAAGCCCAATACACTATTAATAATTAATACTAATTTAAAAGACCAATTTATCCAGTTAAAATAAATTAATATACATAAATGTTATTAAAAACCACACTAATTATTAGCTATCAATCAAAACTCAATGATAAATGGAGTATCAATTCAATCAAATAGTCTTTATTTGATAAGAATATCATAAAAGACAGCGCGTTTAAAATACTAAACATATTATTAAAAAACACATATCAATTCATCAGTAACAACATAGCCTCCAAGAAAGTAGTTGATTCTGAGGGTTACTCAATACAATAATCTATAGTACTTTAAAAGGACAAAATAAAACCTATACAATAATTTAAGTTAAGAAGTCTAAAAATCATAACTCGATTAGCATCACAGGATCGGTTATATAGAGAAATTTGAATAAGACCATTTCAGTTTTGGCGTAGCTTTCTCCTCCGAATTGCCCATATCCAGTGTAAAAATTTGCAACAGCAATTGTAATACATTCAGAGGTATCTGTTTAGAATATCCTTAAAGCAATCACCCCTGTGGTAATGCCCATTAACAAACATACGGGCTTTAGCCACTTGTGCTGAGGATGTTTGTACACGGGGCAGATAAACAAGATATGGGCTATACTATTCGGCTGTGGAGGACAAAATGGGCAAAACATGTTGTTATTAACTTTCCATTTGCCGGTGAAGGAATTGACAGGAAGGGTACCCACCCTATATTGGTGGTACCGTATCCTGTCTTCGGGAAGTGTAATGAAATCCCAGTAAGCCTCATAAACAATTTCTTGTTTAAGCTCAAGGAAATTCTTAGACAGTGATGGAACATTATATGTTCTAAAATTTCTCATTGATACCATAGACCAATAGAGCTCCCTAAAAACCTTTCGTGGTGGGAAAGAATTAGTGATAGGATTCTCCCACAATGAAGCCAACCCCACGGTGATGTAAATAGCCTCAGCATCTCTCAGCATCTCTCAGCCACGTGATTCTACTGGCTGTGTCTGCATCACGTACTTCGAGGAGGGCCTGGGAATACTGGGAGAGTTCCGGTGTGACCCAGAGCCTCCTCCAATAAGCCACAGGTCTATACTGTGCCACAACCTCTATTCGTTGGCAGCCTAAATTGTGATATAGGGGCAAAAGTGGCGTGGATGATGGTAGACCACCTAAACCCCTCGCAAACTTCTTTTGGGAGCTCGTCAATGCAGTCAAATTGTTAAACCCCCAGAGTTCCCCCCCATAAAGTATGGATGCGTTTATTTTAGTTCTATAGATTTTCATCGCCGGGGCAATAGGTTTGGTCGCCGAAAGACGTAGTTCCCTTATCAAGGCACCTGCTAACTGAGCATGTTTAGTAGCCAACTGATTAATGTGCGGTTTCCACTCCAAATTGGAACCAAGTGTGATGCCAAGGTAGGAAAAGAGTTGGGTCTGTTCTAATACTTAACCATTCGTAGTGACCCTCCCTCTCTCATACTTATGCCTATGCATCACCATAAACTTTGTCTTAGACACATTAATAGTAAGGCCATAATCTTTGCAGAACTCTTCAAAGCACACAATGGCCTTCTGTAAACCTTGCTGCGTTTTGGATATTAAAAGAGTGTCATCTGCAAACATTAGCAGGGGTATCTATATTCCATTTAATTTAGGGGCATCGGTAGGGTAGTCAAGTCAAGTCAAGTCAAGTCAGAGAATTTATATAGCGCACTACATACCCGGAGGGTCTCAAGGCGCTTAGAAAGGGGAGGAGGATTACTTGTCAAATATCCATGTTTTAAGTTGCTTTCTGAATGCTAGATGGTTCTGGGTAAGGCGAAGGTAAGCGGGGAGTGAGTTCCATGTTTTAGCAGCCAGGTATGAGAAGGATCTGCCTCCCATGGTGGTCTTATTGATGCGAGGTACAGTGGCGAGGGCATGGCTGGAGGAACGTAGTTGGCGGGAGGGGGTGTAGAAGGACAGTCGTGAGTTGAGGCATTCGGGTCCGATGTCGTAGAGTGATTTGTGTGCGTGGGTTAGCAGTCGGAAAGTGATTCTCTTATTGACGGGTAGCCAGTGGAGGTCTTTCAGGTGACCAGAGATGTGTTCGTTGCGCGGGATGTCTAATATGATCCTGGCTGAGGCGTTTTGGATTCGTTGGAGTTTCTTCTGGAGTTTAGCGGTAGTACCTGCGTAGAGGGTGTTTCCGTAGTCCAGTCGGCTCGTGACCAGACCATGGGTGACTGTTTTCCTTGTTTCGGTGGGGATCCAGCGGAAAGTTTTTTTGAGCATGCGAAGAATGTTGAAGCAGGATGAGGATACGGCGCTGACCTGTCTGTTCATAGAGAGTGAAGAGTCCAGGATGACGCCTAGGTTCCGTGCGTGGTCCGTCGGGATGGGTGCTTTTCCAAGGGCTTCCGGCCACCAAGAGTCGTCCCATGCAGAGGGGGATGTACCTAAGATGAGGACTTCTGTTTTGTCTGAGTTCAGTTTCAGACGGCTTTGTTTCATCCATTCGGCAACTTCTTTCATTCCTTCGTGTAGGTTGGTTTTGGCGGTGCTGGGGTCATTGGTGAGAGAAAGGATTAGTTGAGTGTCATCCGCGTAAGAGATGATGTTGAGGTTGTGTTGGCGGGCGATGGCCGCGAGGGGGCTCATGTATACGTTGAAGAGGGTGGGGCTGAGTGAGGATCCTTGTGGTACGCCACAGATGACTTCAGTGGCCTCGGACTTGAATGGAGGGAGGCGGACTCTCTGGGTTCTTCCGGTTAGGAACGAGGTGATCCATTCAAGTGCTTTTCCTTGTATTCCGATGTTATTGAGGCGTTGTAAAAGGGTGCTGTGGCAGACTGTGTCGAATGCTGCAGAGAGGTCGAGGAGGATGAGGGCGACTGTGTCTCCATTGTCCAGTAGAGTTCGAATGTCGTCTGTTGCTGCGATGAGGGCGGTCTCAGTGCTGTGTTTTGCTCGGAAGCCAGATTGTGAGGAGTCGAGGGATTTGTTGGCTTCGAGGAATGCGGCGAGCTGGTTGTTGACAGCTTTCTCGATGACTTTGGCCGGGAATGGAAGGAGCGAAATGGGGCGGTAATTTTTGAGTTCGGTGGGGTCCGCTGTGGGTTTTTTCAGAAGGGCGGTGAGTTCAGCGTGTTTCCAGTCTTCCGGGAAGGTGGCGGCGTTGAAGGAGCAGTTGATGACGTCTCGGAGGTGCGGTGCTATGACGGAGTCTGCTTTGTTGAAGATGTGATGAGGACATGGGTTTGTGGGGGATCCTGAGTGGATGGAGTTCATCAGGCGGATGGTGTCCTCAGTGGAGATTGGGTTCCAGTCGTTAAGGGTGTTCACGGGGGGAGAATGTTCAGCAAATGGTTGGGTGGGTTGGTCTCCGGGTTGGTTGTCAAAGCTGTTGTGGATGTCTGCAATCTTGTTGTGGAAGAATGAGGCTAGGGAGTCGCAGAGGGCTTGAGAGGGGGTTATGTCGTTGGAGTTGGCCGAGGGATTGGAAAATTCCTTGACGATGTTGAAAAGTTCCTTGCTGTTGTGGGCGTTGTTGTCAAGTCGATCCTTGAATGCTGTTTTCTTGGCCTTTCGGATTAGTTGGTGGTGAGTGCGGGTGGCGTTTTTGAAGGCGTCCTTGGTGCTAGTGGTTGGGTCTTTTTTCCAGGCCTTTTCAAGGGAGCGGCAGAGTTTCTTGGACTTCTTAAGATCATCGTTGAACCATGAGGCCTTCTTGCTGCTAGGTTTGCTTTGACGTTTTTTCAGTGGTGCTAAGGAGTCGGCGGTGTTGGATAACCATAGGGTGAGGTTGGCGGCGGCTTGGTTTGGGTTAGAAGAGTGGGCTGGGGTGTTTAGAAGGAGCGATGCGGAGATCTGGTCGGTGGTGATTTTGTTCCAGTTTCTTTGCAGAGTTGGTTGGAGGTGGTTGGTGGGTTTTGGCTTGTTGTAGGTGAAGTGAACGCAGCTGTGGTCAGTCCAGAGGAGCTCCGTAGTGTGGCTGAAGGAGACATGATTGCTGGAGGTGAAGATGGGGTCGAGTGTGTGACCTGCGATGTGGGTGGGGGAAGTGACTAGTTGTTTAAGTCCGAGGTTGGCGAGGTTGTCCAAGAGGGTGCTGGTGTTGCGGTCGTTGATCTTTTCAAGGTGAAAGTTGAGGTCTCCCAGAAGGATGTAGTCTTTGGAGGGGAGCGCGTTTGGAGTGATGAAGTCCGTGATGTCTTCACTGAATTTTGCGCGGGGTCCTGGTGGTCTGAAGAGGAGGGTGCCTCTGAGTGTGGTTTTGGGGTCGATGTGGATCTGGAAGTGAAGGTGTTCGGAGTTGGCGAGGTTGGCGTCAGAGCTGGTTGAGATGCGGATTGATTTCTTATGGACGATAGCGATTCCTCCTCCTGTGTGGCTGGTACGGTCTTTGCGAGTGATCTTATAGTCTTCAGGGATGGCAATGGTGATGTCTGGTGCGGAGGAAGCGTTCATCCATGTTTCCGTTAGGAAGGCGATGTCTGGAGAAATGGTGTCTAGTAGATTTCATAGGTCGATGGCGTGTCTGTGGACCGAGCGGGTGTTGAGAAGGATGCATTGTAGGTGGTTGGGGTCGGGAGTCTGTGGTGTGGTTGTAGCGGAGATATTGTCGGAGCCGCTGAATTTGCAGGAGTAGCAGGAGAAAGGTCCATGGGTGTGTCCAGGAGCGGCTTGGACGCAGGTGGGGGAGCGGCCGGGGTTAAGGGCTAGGAGGGAGGCGGCATCGTAGGTAATGCGGGAGGGCTGGGCAGCACGGGGGGCAGGGGGTCTGGCGCTGGGCGCGGTCCAGGCGCGGACGGGCTTACCTTTGGCGCACCTTCGGCGCGGGTTGGGCGCGAACGCTGCGCGTGAACACTGCGCGCGGGAACTACTGTCATATGTGGATGGCGGAGGGGGAGGGGCGAGGGCGTCTCAGCTGGGAGGCGGGGCGGGCTACAGAGGAGCAAAACAACACACGAAATGGAGGTGGGGGTGAGCAGAGCGGAGCGCTAGGGGGAAAACGCGCAATCAGCGTGAAACTGACACAGGCAAGTCCAAAGTGCATATAAATAAAGCGGCAGCCAAGGCAAACAGTAATCAATAAATACGAGGCTCTTTGAAAGCAAAGCAAAGCGCTGCAGAACGATACCACGCTGGGGAGCGACCACTCAGCCCAAAAGCGAAGAGTGAATCACAGCGTTTCCAGGGAGTGGAGCGCTGTTAGCAGTCAGTGGGAGGGCGTCTCAGCTGGGAGGCGGGGCGGGCTACAGAGGAGCACAACAACACACAAAATGGAGGCGGGGGTGAGCAGAGCGGAGCGCTAGGGGGAAAACGCGCAATCAGCGTGAAACTGACACAGGCAAGTCCAAAGTGCATATAAATAAAGCGGCAGCCAAGGCAAACAGTAATCAATAAATACGAGGCTCTTTGAAAGCAAAGCAAAGCGCTGCAGAACGATACCACGCTGGGGAGCGACCACTCAGCCCAAAAGCGAAGAGTGAATCACAGCGTTTCCAGGGAGTGGAGCGCTGTTAGCAGTCAGTGGGAGGGCGTCTCAGCTGGGAGGCGGGGCGGGCTACAGAGGAGCACAACAACACACAAAATGGAGGCGGGGGGTGAGCAGAGCGGAGCGCTAGGGGGAAAACGCGCAATCAGCGTGAAACTGACACAGGCAAGTCCAAAGTGCATATAAATAAAGAGGCAGCCAAGCCAAACAGTAATCAATAAATACGAGGCTCTTTGAAAGCAAAGCAAAGCGCTGCAGAACGATACCACGCTGGGGAGCGACCACTCAGCCCAAAAGCGAAGAGTGAATCACAGCGTTTCCAGGGAGTGGAGCGCTGTTAGCAGTCAGTGGGAGGGCGTCTCAGCTGGGAGGCGGGGCGGGCTACAGAGGTTCTTATTAGTTCTTATAGTACTCAATAACACTGTTAATATACAGTGAAAACAGTGTCGGGCCAGGACACATCCTTGGCACACACCTCTGAGAATCGGGAACCTGTCTGTAACCATGCCTTGCTGTCCCGACCGGACCTGTGCAAAATTAGCATCCTGGAGTTTTATTAAAAAAGCAAGCAAATTCGGTGGCATGCCTATTTTTTGGAAGACACTCCACATCTTGGCACGCGGTACCAAGTCGAAAGCCGACTTGAGATCGACAAATGCCGGGAATAGAGTGCCCCCTCTAAGGATTAGCACCCGCCAATTAATTAGAACAAATCTAAAAACCTGATGTACAGTGCTCGTGTGGCTCCGGAACCCGGCCTGGAGAGGTGACAAGATATTTCCCTCCTCACTCCAGGCCTGGATCCGCAACATGAGCCTCGCTATAACTTTCTGGATGCAATCTATCAGACTTATAGGCCTGAAATTAGCTGGGTCCGAGCGATCTCCTTTCTTGTAAATCTGGATTATCTCAGCCTCCTTCCAGGTGTCTGGTATGGGGGTACCTTTGGCAATATCATTCGGAAGGGACTGGATATATGGAGCCTAAACTCCCCTCCCCTATATAAACAAGTCAGCAGGAACACTGTCCAACCCGGGCGCTCTACCCTTCGGGACAGAATGTAGTGTTCTATCTACCTCCTTTAGGCTAAAAAATAGTGTTTCTAGGGGGATGTTTGGGATATGAGAGCACAACACATTTTCAAAAGACGGGCGGGCGAACTGGGTCGTAAAATATGAAACCCACTGACTAGGGGGAACATGGTTTGGTGGCTCTTCCCTGGGGCACCCCTTCCCCCATTTCACCAGGTCCCAAAATGTACCCATAGTCCTAGATCTACTGGCGTTAAACAACTCCAAGCAGTACTGTTCGTCCCATGTCAGCTTTGCTCCGTGTTGCGTTTTCTTATACATAGCTCTTGCGTTTCGAATCCGGTCCTAATCTTTTGCTTTAATGGCTCGTGCCAAAATTTTATATGCATCCCTGCAAGTTTTGCCATACCAGGTTTCCACCCTGGGTTTAGGCCTAGTCTTCAATGTTGTGATCACTGTGAAAAAAAAGACCTAAGCTTAGTAAAAAAGATTAGTATGTATTGAATTGACCCTCAGCATCATGTTCTGCTCAGTGACACAATCCTGGAGCTCTATTGTGGCCTCTGTCGCCAACCCTCCCTTGGCAACTATGTGACCTTCTTTAAGAAGGCACTCTGTCCATTTTACCCTCTCGGTATTATTTGAAGGATGAATGGCAATCATGTTCGGACTTGGTTCAGACAATGTGCCACCATACATATTAACCGATAATATAAGTGGGTTGTGGTCACTCCCCGATTTCACGTGGAAGTGTGAGTGTTTCACTGATAAGGGGAGGATGTTTGTGTGGCATAAGGTGGTTAGGAGAACATTTCTCTGTGATGCAGTTACTTGTGTTTTTTGTCTTCTGTGAGGAACAATGTATGTCAAATTTAATTTTTTTAAAGAATGCTGAAAATGTATTGCAAAATGCTACTGTGGGTACTGGGAGGTTGCTGCCAGAGGTGTAAGGTGGTGAGCCGTTTGACAATTTAAATAATTCTTTTGGGGAACTTGCTGCCTTGTCAGTTTGGGTTTCATAACTGGAAGCTTGGCCCTTTTTAATTTCTAGGTGGAAATTTCTGATGGCAAAACGATAGGTGCTTTTCTCGCGTTCATCATATATTTTCCTCATTTCCCTTTCCAGCTTATTGCATTAATTTTTTTAAGGTGAGGTAAGTGATGGGTGAACTACGGGGAAGCTTTTCCCTTGTGGCCGAGTTAGGGCCGGACTGGCTACTGGGTGTTTTGGAATGCTGCCGTGCTAGGGGATGATGTCACGGCAGTGGGGGGCTAATTTCGTTGATGGAGACCTGCGTCTGATTCAAAATAAACAAAGCCGGTCAGGCCCGGGGCCTAGTTTAATCAGAGTTAATGGTACAACTTCATTAAGGCATTGTTTGACACAATCTCCTAGTTTATTTGCTAGAGTGGGGTTATCACATAGGGGCGGAGTTTAAAGAAAGCTAAAATAGACTTCCTTTTATCCTTGTTGAGTTTTGACCACCTACGGTCAATTCAAGCAACCAGTGTAGTGCCCATTGGTGGTGATTTACATAATAAAGTTATTGGTGTCAAGAAGTGGTCTGACCACAGCACGGGACAGGGCTTTTTAAGATTTTGAGATTGGCGGTAATACTAGAACGTGTGTCAAGGAGGTGTCCTTTTGTGAGTGGGTTCATCTACTCTTTGTTTTAATTGTCAGGAGCCCCGGTAATGTAGTATGCCTCCTGATACCAGGCCATTGGTGTCATTAAAATTATCCTTAAGATCCCTAAATAGGGTTAGATTTGTTTTTTCAATAAGTAGCCTTGCAATTATATCTGGGAGGGTCTCTGAGAACCTACAGCCACCTGGTGCCGGGTGTCTGGAGATCAGGACCCCCGAGAACGAGAATGTGGAGGACATATAAAGAGTCTTTTAGTATTGGTATTCCTTCACCAGCTTTAACATAGTCTTTCCTGAACATAAAGTGACCCGCTGGTAGTGATAGGTTTTGGTCAGGTCATCATGTAGACAAGTGTCTGTGAGGAAGACGGCATCTGGTCTTTCGTCCTCGATAAGTGTAAAAACTCTTATTTGTGGCATTTAAAGGATCTGAATTAATCAAAAGCAGACTACAGTTTTTCACTGAGGAATGTTCATACATGTCTTCTCGAGTCGTGTGTAGAGAGAACCGGCAGTGCGGGCATTGCCGATCTGTACTTTCTAGGTTTATGGGGTGACATTCTTTATTGTTAGGCATATTCCTTAGTGCATATAACTGTTGATGGCAGTAACATACCTTACTTGTACAGACTTGGGCAGAGTTCTTGGCCCTTGCTCCCATTTGTGTGGGGACAGGAGTGCCAGCAGCGCGTGCCCATCATTTATGCCGGCAGTGCTAAAAGAGACTAAAGCATCGACCTCTAGAGCTAAATTTCTTCAATTGCATTTCCTTGTTGAAAAAGTCAAAAAAGATAAAGGTGCTTTAGTTGTATTTTATGTCTATAAGGCAAGAAACATATTTATATATATCCTCCATTCTCTGAACTAGCCGGTATTGTTTCATTCTAGTTCATGTACTTTAGGGAACTGGTTTAACCTCTTTTGACTGTACTACTCATACTAAGAGCTATGGGCACAGAGGCTTGTTGTAGATCAAAGTGTTCCGTAGTGTCTTCACGACCCTCCAATCATTGTCATCGCTGACGCTTCTAATGCCCAAGACCTAAGGTCCCGCGAATGCAAGATGGCCGCCATCTTCACAAAGCTGCAAGTCAGGTAGAGCTAGAAGAGGGACAATTTTACAGCTTGTTGCTAAATATAACGCTCCATGTAAAATGTGGCTGCCTCATGCCAAGGTGATCTATGGGGATGTGTCTGACTTCCCAAGGTCAATCAATTGTTATAATTGTGTCCCTTATTGCACACTTTCTCCTTCCATCCCAGGTATTCACGTAGGCAACACAGTTATCTTTTACTGATGTGCAACACAAATTGAGTATTTAATCATTCCCACTGCCGCGACCTCTAAGAGCAATACTAGGCACTGAAGTTTTCAGGGGAAAAAACAGTTGATGCTCCCTCTGGTGGAGAAATAGAGGCTTAATTAGGACTATTACAGCAACCCGGAAAGGAAGCATACCCATGTCTGACACCTAATTACGATTACACAGTAGTTGAAACAATGTGACTGATGTTTTAATTTGTCCTTCTTTAAGGAATCCTTTACAAGAGCCAGATATGTCGTTTTGTTGATGTTTCAAGCCCCCAGTGGGAGAGGGCTCTGCTCACTATATTTAAACACCGAAGCACTTCTGTTTTTAGTTTAGGGTTTCTCTACAATTCTCTAATCATCTAACAAGGACTCAAATCCCCAGGGTCTAGAAAACCAGAAGGAAATCAAGCAATCCTGATTCTCATTGGACGCTTGATGTAAATGAACCAGATGTCCCCTTGTGCTTCGTGGACTCCAGGCGCTAACTCGAACGCTTCCTAGATATCTTCTGAAGTGAATTGAGCCGTCTGATGTCTGTCGGAGTGGGATGGTGGCGGGTGCACAGCCACCTGGCGTCTGAGAATCTCAGGGTGCACGAGAAGACCAAGTGTGTGTGGTTACCATGTGCATGCATACAAAGTCATTATTACATGCATGTGAATATATCTACTTAATATGTTGATCTGTGTAATTAGCCAACTTCAGTGCTGTAGTTACCTTACACAGCACAAACTGTTTTTGTTTGAATTGAATTCATGACAATATATGGTCTCGGACCGTTTTTTCATTCCAGTATTGCACCCAGGTCCGGTTTTGACTATTTGGGTTACCCCATTATTATAAGATGGTGACCCAGAGGACGACGCTTATTATACAGTAAGATTAGAATACTGTTCTTATGCTATAGAATCTCAGTTCTATAACTCCAGAACACTTTTGTTTATGTATAAAGTTTTACATAGCGTGTACATGACCCTCGCGGGTATCAGAGCGCTTTACAATGATCAAATGATGGTTGTAGAAGGCAATGAGTGCACCACTAACATAACATGACGTCACATAATAGCATAATAATCATAACATGACGAATATTGAGTGTTTGGCCAATGCTCGTCCCTTTAAATGTCCCGATAGCTTGTATACCCATGCCTCATCTCTCTACGAATATCAGACACCCAGCAGCGAGGCTAGAGGAGCCAATATAAGAATGTTGTCACAGTAAGGAGGATGGAGAACAGTGGTTAGGCGTTACAGAGAGAAGGTGTATTTGTAAAGAAAGCTTGACCCCCACAATGAGATTTTTTTGGACCAGGGAACCTTCAAAAGGGTCTGTCACACTAAAGGATAGTGGACGGGTCTGGAGAGACGGGACCTGACCCTCAAGAAACCTTGTGTGCCAGATAGAGCAACTTGAACTAATCTGGCTGGAAATTATCAGCCAACGGAGGCTACGGTGGCCATGTTGGCCCTGGAAGACCATGTTAACTTTCCTGAGGCTGAAAACCTCCCAGACTGCCACTCTCTGGACACTTTGCAGATATTGAAAGGGTGAGACTGAAAACAAAACACTTGATATTCACGAATTTAAGTGTGCTGTTGAATTCAGAAGTGTGTGGTAATTCATTTGATCACAAGTATATATTGGGGAGAGGAGTTGGCCTAACGGCTAGGGCGTCGACCTTGAATCTGGGGAACTGGGTTTGAGTCTCGGCAATGACGCTGAACATCCTCTGATTCTGGCCAAATCACTTAATCTCCCCGCATCTAACAAAAATGAATGTGTGTCCTCATGTAATGTAACTGGTGCTATGTAAAGCGCTCTGATACCTGCTTCGGGTCAAGTTTGTGCTATATAAAACTCTGCATAAAAAAAACATTGGGGCCTATAAAGTTTAGTCCAATATTCTCTCCTAGTTCTAAATTATGCATCTACTGCATTGGTAAACGAAAAACAGTGAATCACTTGTTGAGCACTGCGCTGGCATGAAACCGGAGGGATGCCACGGTGGCACATGCATGATGCAAATGAGGAGTCTGTCAGGCCATTGTGCAGCTGTGCACCCTGTTATTTCGATATGCCATTACATTAGGGTGCAGGACCAGCCACACAGTGACTCGCTCAATCGCATTACTGCCCGGCGCCAAAAGGTTAACAGAGCCCTACATCTGTCAGGATTGGGCAGCCGAGGTGTTAGCGTGGAGCAGCACAATTGACACACAAAGCTAAAAACTAGCAGAATGAACCTCCACAGATGGCACGACTGAACACCCTGGTTCTCCGGTGTGTTAACATCACCTTAGAGTATTTTAGCAGCACTTCGGGCGAACCACAGCATGCACATAAGACATCTTACTTTCTGGTGTTTTTTTCTCCTTGCATATTCTTTACTATATACATATTTCTATGTAGTAATGTTTCACCTGTGCTGTATTTATGTGCCAGTTGCGTGTGTACTGTACAGTCCTGTTTCTCATGGCATGTAATTGTTCAGCGTCATACACTGCGTCAGATGCTGCTGAGTAATGACGCTGCTATGTGCTGCGGCAGACCTTGAACTCCCGTAATATCTCATGAGCCATCCATCAAACTAGCCACATACAAAGGATGGATTTTAGAAATTCCTAGCAGAGGCCCTCCAGTCTAAATTAGGAAAGCGCGTCTTGCTTGCTGGGTCTTTCACTCAGACAGATGTTTGCCTGGTTTTAATATTTGCCACGCACAAACTGATGTTTATAGCCAGGAATCTAGTTTAGAAGCCCCCTTGGCAATCAAATGGTTCCTTTGTGGTGTCCTGGGGCCTCCATAGTATGGACTCTCAAACTGGGGACCAGGTGCCCCTTTTAAGCGCTTAACTCTAATGGTAATGAGGCTGGGCAGCCATAAGCATATTCATGGAGGTGCTGTGGGCAAGTAAGAGAATCAATACATCTTTGTCCAGTGAGTGATTATGCTGGTGTAATTAGGGGCATTTCTGAAATTGTGCACTTTGGTTGTTACGCAAAATTCCTGAAATAATACCATTACATTCCATAACTGCGCACCATTTGCAGTCACGGTTTATTACAACCACACAGGAACAACGTAAACAACCAAAACAGGGGTCGCTGTTGCTTGCACCACTTGAATCTTTTACACGGATTTGTGTCCTCGCGTCAAAGTGTTCCGAAGGCGCATTTCGCTCCATAGTGCGGAATGACACATTTGTATTTGACGTAATTACGTATACTTTTCACATCATTTTCCAAAAATGTAATATACTTTAAGAAAGCAAATGATGAGAATTTCATATACCCTACTAGTGTGATAGGCCTAGCACACTCACTTTAACATTAGCTTTTCACCATACAATATACAGCGTTTAACATAAGGATTTACTGTTGTTTCCCGGGTGCATAGTGCTGGGTCAACTGTGCCTGGTCCTTCCAATCCAGCCTCCGTGGGCTGCTACCCGTGGTGCCCAGGCTCTCCCTGGCACCCGTCTACTCCTTTCAGAAGCACCCTCTTGCAAATATTCACCTTTTTGCTAGTGCAAAAGAGAACTGAATATTTTCTTATCTAGGCAAGACCTACTGGCTTTGTGAGTGACACTGGAGAGCCAACAGGGAATGTACTTATTTCGAGAATTTGGAATTTGATAGAGACATGGACAGGTGTAGTTATGGGCCATCAAGTGTGGTCGTTTGCAGAAAGGACAGAGCAAAATCAAAGGCATGAAAACAAATGTTAGTGGTGGTTGATACATGAGAGATAACAAGTCCTAAGAGGGGGTTATAGTGGCACCAGTGAGGGATAGACAGACAGTGGGACATGGGATGAGAGCTCACAATACTTGGGGGGGAGGGAGAGGGGTCTAGGGACACTAGAAAGGGGGTGCCAGGCAGGCTGCGACAGGGTGAGATATGTCAATACTTGGTAAGTATTATAGGCACTAGTAATGAGAGACACACAGATGAGAGACGAGAAACGTAGGGCTCGGAGTAGAGTCACTGGTGGGGTCAGACACACAGTGGGAAAGAGGATTGGAAATGACCGTACTCTCAGAGGCTTATAGGGGCAGTAAAGGGGAGCAGGTCAGCATTATAATAATTAGGGAGGAGCTGAGGGGCACCAGGAAAGGGGGGCACTGTGGGAGATATGTGGTGATCTACATTACTAGAAAAAGAGTAGGAGAATACACATGTAGAGAGATACATATTCAGGACCCGAGTCTTACAGTTCATAGTAAAGAAAAAAGGTCTTGTTAGTTAGGACGATGGGAGGGGTAGGGTCGGGGCACTGACACAAGCAGAAAAAGCCTCTCGTCGCTTTTGGGTGTGAACTATGGAAGTTAAAAGTCGCAATTAAGTCTCATGGAGGCTCCGCCCCCTCTGGCCTAGTGCAGGGGTCAGTTCTAGGGCACGGCGTCTGTCCGGGGAGTCGTCAGCAGGGGGTGCTAGACCGGTCCTGAAGGCTGCAAGTGTGCGTCGTCGCTCCCGTAACACTGCATGCCCGGGGTGACCCCATCCTAGCGCCAGCGCTGGCACTGCCTGGCATGACTCGGCCTTCTCTACCAGCCCCGCCAGGGGTGGGCGCCGGGAGGCCTCACCCTCTCCGCGCAGCGCAGCGCCACAGAGTGTTCTAGCGCCGCGCAGCGCCCTGCAGATGCTTGGCCTCACTGCCGCCTGTAGTAAGCAGCCCGCTCTTCTAATTACAAGTAATTATGCAAAGCAGTGTGGGGAAGCTCGCGCGCTCCAGTGACATGAAGTGCCGAGAGGAGGAGGGGCTGTGCAGAGGGTGAAAGGCGCTGCAGGGAGGGAGAGATAAGTATGGGAGCCAAGGACGGCAGGGAGCAGAAGAGACGCACGGACAAAAATAGAAAGGGGGCGTGGCAGGAGGAAAAGGGGGTGTTCGGTTTAAAACGGAGGAAGCTAGAGAGAACTGGAGTGAATGGAAAAATGCGCTAGGAGCGTGAGAGGCGAACGCAAAAATCAGACGAAAGGCAGCATCTACTGAGGAAGACTGGCACCGAAGGGGGGGTCTGCCACGAATTCACCCTCTGACTCGAGGCCGGTACAGTTGTGGAAGTGCCAGTAACATGTCACACTGCGTACAGAAGTGGCTGTTCTCCAGCCCCTACCACCAGTCGATCAGAAAGTTCTTCCATTGCTAGGATCATTGTTAACAAGATTTTTCGAAATAAAATAGTAATAACTTGTTAGAGAATAGTAAGAAGAACCGAGCTTTCTCTGTGCTACTTACCGTTCTGAAACAAGTTATTACTATTTTATTTTGAAACAGTGTGAATGAGTGTAAAAAAGGCGCCTAATACTTCTAACCGCTATACAGCACACGTGATTGACACAAACACGCGAAAGTAGCACATAGACAGCGCCCACATTACTATCAACCTACCTCGAATAATCAGAATGCAGACTTTGGTCTATGAAGGAATACTTGAACCATGGTATTAAGGTATCCAAGCTCTGACAGCGCTTTGAGGCCATATGATTGCCAAATGCCTCTTGCCTCTTCTTTTTTTCAAAGTTATTTCATGTTCAAGCCACATTTTGGCGAGTCACCATCGGAGCTGTTTACTGCTGATCAATATCAAAGTCAAGTGCTCCCTGTGTAAATTATTGTTACAATTGTTTCTCCCTGATTGGCGTTTTTTATTTACTGGTAAGTCCCTAGTAAAGTGCACTGAAGTGTGCCAGGGGCAGTAAATCAAAATGCTGCTACTGGTGGGCCTGCAGCACTGATTGTGCCACCCACATGAATAGCCCTGGAAAAGCATCTCAGGCCTGCCACTTCAGTGTCTGTGCGCAGTTGTTAATTGCCAAGTCGACTTGGAACGTGCACCCACTTGCCAGGCTCTAACATTCCCTTTTCTTACATGTAAGGCACCCTTATGGTAGGCCCAAGGGGCAGGGTGCAGGGTATGTGAAAGGTAGGACGTACTGGTGTGTGTAACATGTCCTAATAGTGAAATACTGCCTGTTAGACCTGGCACGATTGGCGTGGGTCTCACTTCCATTTTTTGCCTTTGCCTCCTATATTTTTGCTGTGTGTTGGACTCCATTTTGCTGGTCTAGATGCTATGGGTACTTTGCCACTGCTGCTCAGTGCCAAAGTGCTATAGCTCTTTAAAATGATGTAATGGATTAGTGATTCCATAGCTAGCATATTTGAGTTACTAGTCAGACCCTAGTACAGTGCACTGTGTACGCCCAGGGCCTGTAAATCAAATACTGCTGGTGGGCGTGCAGCACTGATTGTGCCACCCAAAGAAGCGGCCTGTAAAATAGGACTCTGGCCCGCCATTGCAGAGCCTGTGTGCAGTCTGGTACTTAGTATCAAAAGAGAGGAGTCTTGGGCTATTACTGCTCTTGTCGGAGCAGAAGGTCCATACACGACGTGCCCAAATTACACAAAATACAAAGAATGTTGCGTTGTTCCTAATGGAAGAGAAAGGTGTCAGTACAGTCTGTAGTGCAAGTGGATTAGAACAGGGTAGCCAAGTGGTCACCCTGGGAATCCATTTTGTTGGATTTAATGCCCTCACACACCCTTTCAGGTGTCATGCTTCATCATTTGGGCCTGCTCCTCGTTGGGTCGGCGGTGCAATACCCAACGGGCAACACCTCATAGAGGGGCTCTTTGGCGGAGATCTTTTTCCAACTGCCGTGTAGATGAAGTGCGGGTATGGGGCCAGGATTCAGGGTAGACGTATCTAGGTGAGGTAAAATAAAGCTAGTGGTACCAGAGACACTTTATTCAGGAGGGCCACTGCTTTAGTTAAAAACGATATCCTAGAGGAGAGTAGTGGAAAGTGATGTTTCCCACTCTCTTCTGGAATGTGTTAGAGTCCGGTCGACATGTTTCTCGCTACTCTAAAATTTATTGAGCGATTCTTCAGGACCAGGGGGACTATTTTAGCAAGTATCTATGAATATATGTAACTGTCTACACTATTGCCACATGGTATGGTGTATGTAAGCTCAAATGGTACCATCCTAGTGGGTGAAGGGAAAGGGAGTGAATATTACTATATTACCCTTCTTGAGGTTGCGATTATTAGTACCTAAAGTTAAAAACAATCAGACAACAACAGTGTCCAGCGGGTAAAGCTTCAGGAGATCTTCAACCACAATGTTGGTGAATGCCTGAGCTTCGTGTCAAGCACCTACCCATCGCCGCTGGAACCGGGTGACACCTTTCTCTTCCATTAGGAACAACGCGACATTCTTTGTATTTTGTGCAGTCTGGTACTGCCATGTCGACTTGGCAGGTGCACACACTTGTCAGTCCCTAAACCTTCCCTTTTCTACATATTAGTCACCCCTAAGGTAGGCCCGTGGTACCCCTGTGGGCAGGGTACATTGTATGTGAAAGGTAGGATCTGCCCTGATGTGTGTGGCATGTCTTGATGGTATAGAGTCAAAATATCGAGTTTTAAATATCGACTAGACATAATATCGAGTAAAAAATATAGAATAGACATAATATCAACTAGACATAATATAGACTACCAAAATATCAACTAGAAAATTTAAATGTCGAATAGAATGGACATAATATCAAATCAAAAATATAGAATGGACATAATATCGACTAGACATAATATAGACAACAAAAATATCGAATTTAAGGTAAGTTAATATTAATTTTTAATTTTTGTGCAATATAATTCTATAGCGGGTTCTGGGTTTGTAGGGGAATAGGGTGGGAAGTAATTTAATTATAATTAATTAAATATGTTATTTCATTTATTGGTATTTATTTAGAATGAATTGTTAATAATTATTATTGGTAATTAATTAAAATATAATTGGTAATTAATTTTAATTGGTTAATTGATAAATATGTTAATTTTAGTAATTTATTTTCTGTAGCGGGTTGTGGGTTTATAGGGGAATAGGGTAGTAAGTAATTTAATTATAATTAAGTAAATATGTTATTTTATTTATTGGTATGTATTTAAAATTAATTGTCAATTAATTATTACTTTGTAAATAATTAAAATATAATTGGTAATTAATTTTAATTGATTAATTGATAAATATGTTAATTTTAGTAATTCATTTTCTATAGCGGGTTATGGGTTTATAGGGGAATAGGGTGGGAAATAATTTAATTATAATTAATTAAATATGTTATTTTATTTATTGTTATTTATTTAGAATTAATTTTTAATTAATTATTAATTGGTAATTAATTAAAATATAATTTGTAATTTATTGTAATTGATTAATTGATAAATATGTTAGTTTTATTACATTATTTTCTGTAGTGGGTTGTGTGTTTATAGGGGAATAGCTTGGGAAGTAATTTAATTGTAAGTAATAACATTTTTTAAATATATATATTTTTTTATAACTTTTTTTATTAAATTTTATGACAGGAAACAGACAAAAAATAAGGAGAACAATAATAGAGAAGGAGACATCTTACATATCAATAAACATACCCCAGCTTTGTTCTGAGAACGTTCATAAACTTACATCATAAGAACATTTTAGGCTAAACAGATTTCCGAAACCAATTTCACGGGGCTACTAGCGGAGAAAAAAAAAATTTAAATATAAAAAAAAAGGGAAAAAGGAATACCAAATACAATACAATAACAGATATTTAGTAAGTTACCTTAAGATGCTATCCAGTTAGTGATAGGAGACCATAATTTATATCCAAACGTTTTCTTCCTTATGCCCTTGATTTTGTACAGTGCAATCTCAAGATAGTAGATAGACAGTATTTTGGTTTGCCACTTAATAAAGTTTGGTGATTCCTCGTCTAACCATTGAGATGTTATACATGAGCGACATATAGCCATACATATAAAAATAAAGCCTTCCTCAGCAACCGAAATCTTATGAGTATTGCTCTCTTCACATCCAAAAATAACCAGTGGTACTGTTAACTTTACTAAAATGCCCAGATTATTATTCAAATAAAACTCTACTTCAGATATAAACTGAAACAATTTAGGACAAAAAAAAAACATATGGGCAGCATCGGCTGCATATAAGCCACTACGGTTACAGTTTGTCCCTCTCCCGGAATTCCATTTAGCCAATTTGCTTGGCGCGTAGTACAGCTCGAAAACTGACATAAAATGTTGGCTTATCAATGATCCATTCAGTAATAGATTAGTAGCCATTTCTATACTTCTCTCCAAATCAACACACTCAATGCTTAATTTATTTTGCCACTTTTGCTTCCCTGGCTTCTAAATCGTCCACTATCTTCTCCCGCAATAATTGATATAAAAACCCCAATTTTTTGCCTATCCTTAATAGCCTCAAAAATCGCAATTTTTCCTAGTACAATCAAGTTCTTTGATATGTTCTGCTCACAAAAACTACGCACTTGAAGGTATTTAAAAAAATCCATACGTTGCAGCCTATATACCTCCCTTGAATGATCGAAAGAAGCGAAATGATTCCCCTGAAACATATCCCCTAATTTGCGGATCCCCGAGTTATGCCACCTTGACATCACCTGATCATTAAATATATCTGGTAAAAGAGAGCAATTTTGGAGAGGAGTATATCAGTTAAAATTTGGGCCTATTCCTAATCTCCTTTTAGTTGTCCTCCATATGACATATGCAGAATAAAGAACCTTAAATTAGTTTTTTTTATAATAACTTGGTTCAATAAAACGATTTAAACATTGTTTTGCCTCCGCACCTAATAGCATCTCATAAATAGATGGGGCAGAAAAGTCTTCAGTTGGATCTTCCCGTAATATAAGTAAAACCATATGCTGTAATATCGCAATCCAATTAAACATCTGAAAATTTGGGATACCCCAGCCTCCTCTCTCTCGGGGCAGCGTACATCTCTTAAATGCTCTCCGAGCCCAGTCGTACCCCCAAAGAAATCGCGAGCACATTCTCTCCATTCGGGAAAAGTAAGAATTAGGTATAAGAGAGGGGATAGCCCGAAATAAATATGAAAACTTAGGAAAAATGAGCATTTTTAAAACATTGCTACGACCAAAGAGTGAGAGCTTTAGGTTGTTTATTTTATCTAATATTTTATTAGAAGAGATTTTGACTGGATTCGAATTTTCAGGAATCTTATCCTCCATATTAGTTGTAATTTATATGCCTAAATAGATCGCCTCCTTTTCAAACGTATTGTTCTCTGGACGTCCGGTCTCGGAATGAATAAATTGTGTCTTTCCAACGTTTAATTTATAACCGGATAGCCGGCCAAACTTTTCAGCTTCTGCTATATTAGGTAATGCAATGCTGATATCTGACGTCAATATCGCGATGTCATCTGCATACGCGCAGACTTTAAAATCACGGTTAAGTAACTGCACAGGTTTAATTAAACTATTCCTCTCCAAGGTGACGATAAACGGATCAATACATAGTGCAAACAGCAAGGGGGAACAGGGACAACCCTGTCTCGTCCCCCTTGCTATCAATACCTTCCCTGATGTTTTCCCAGAAACCCTAATAACAGCAGATGGATTTGAGTACAATGTCTGAATAGCTCTGACAAATTCCGGCGGAAACCCCTTCCTTGCAAGACCGGACCACATAAAACTCCATGAGACCCTGCCGAATGCTTTTTCAGCATCCAACAGGGCCACACCGACAGGGGAGTTAGTGCCCTGCGCCCAGTCCAATAAAGAAATTATCCGCCTTATATGATCTGTAGTGCCTCTATGCTGTATGAATCCGTGATGTCTTAAAGAGACTAAGCCTGGCATCATATCATTTAACCTATTAGCTATAAGTTTAGAATACATTTTACTATCTGAGTTTAATAATGAAATGGGTCTTCAAGACCCCATTTCAGTATCCTTTTTGCCTTTCTTTTTTAACACAATTGTAGCATTAGACCATGACTGAGGGGCCATTCCCAAAAAGGCTTGGTGACATACTTCTACCAATTCCGTTTTCATCAGGTTCCTAAAAGTCCTATAAAATTCCAGAGGGATATTATCCGGACCCATAGCCTTGCCCATAGCCAAGCCTAATATTGCTAGTTCAATTTCAAACAAATCTGGCGGTGCCAACAATATCGTTTTTTGAGCTTCCGACAATGTTGCAGAGATCGCATCCTTTAAGTATTCATCAGCATCCACCCGTCCGGTCTCATCACTATATAGCGATTGATACAATTCTTGAAAAGACGACAAGACACCTTCCTCAGTCTCTTGCAGAGGCCCCTTTAAATCTATATTTCTAGGGATATCACTGTTAACAGCTTTCTCCCTTGCCCTTTTTGCCAGCACTCTACCCGTTTTTTCTCCAAACTCATATGCTGTTTCTTTTTATTGTACAAACTTTTCAGCAATTTGATCGGCAATGAAGGCATAAGCACTAGTCCTTTTTATAGTAAGATCCCTTTGGACCGCTTGTACTGTGTCTGCTTCTGCACCTTGACTTATTAACTCTGTCAGCTTCTTCTCGGCAATAAAGACCTGATCGAACTCCTGTCGGTGTTTAATCCACATGCTTTTGCGCTTAAATTTAGAGAAGCTAAGGGTTTCTCCACGTACTACTGACTTAAATGCGTCCCAGACTATCTGCTGTGCGGCCGTGCCTTTATTGATAACAAAGAATTCCTGAATTATTTTAGCTATAAACTACCGGTACTCCTCATCCAAAAGCAATTTTCTATCAAAGGACCACTGTTGGAACTCCACTTTTTCAGCCATGTCTATAACCAAATCTTGTGTGATCGGATTGTGATTTTAAACTAATTTGGGGTGAATCTCAATTTTAACTTTGGCCAACAATGCAGATGAGGTAAAAAAATCATCTAGACGGACAAATTTTGAGTGAGGGGCGGAAAAAAAGGTAAAACCAGGATCGCTGGAATTTTTGAATTCCACACATCGTGTAGGCTGTGATCCAAAATCAGGCCCCGAAGAGCTTTAAAAACTAGCTTCTTTCTTCGAGTATAGACATGATTAGATCTAACATTCTCTCCTGCGTCAAGGTTAATATTAAGATCACCGCACATTAACACTGGCAGCGTCCACTGTGCCAATTCCAAATTCAGAAAATGAAAAAGTTCTGCATCATCAAAATTTGGCCCATAAACATTACAAAGTGTAAACTTGTATTGGCCAACCCTAAACTCGGAAATAACCCAGCATCCCCATTTGTCAGCTGCAGTTTTAACACACTCCCGACCCCCCTTTTTTTAAGTAGCGCAACCCCTCTTTTAATACCCGTCTGTTTAGAACATACTACCAGCTCCATCCCCAAATTCCTAAGATACCCTTTATTGGCCCAAGCAACGTGCGTTTCCTGCAAACACAGTATATCAATATGCAGTATTTGCACTATTTTAGCTAGAACTTGTTGTTTCTTTGGGTCATTAAGGCCGCATATATTTAATGTGGAAATCTTTATTTTCCTATCCATAAGCATTATTAAAGAAGACCAGATTCAAAATAAGACAATTGATTTTCTTGAATTCGAATACCTTGCAACCACTTTCGCGTATTTTCATTCTTATAGCGCTTATCTGCTTTAAACCATTTCTGTCTGCTGCTGTCTTCTTCAGCCACCTCCACCAAGGTCCCGTGCCCAACCCATTTCCCACCCCGTCATACCACCAACCTCAACCCTCCCACCCCCCACCCTTCCTTCCCACCTTATGAGGCCCAGGTACCATTAGTCCCTGCAATATATGGAGTGCCGTGTCCCCCCCCCCCTGGCAGTTGGCATCTAAATGTAAAATATTATCACCATATTTCGGAGAGAAAGTCCAGATGCCAGCTAAGAGGAAGAAAAAAAAGAAAAGGAGAAGAGGAAAAAAAAACATTCTTACACTCACCATAGGGGGCTTCTGCCCAATTTTCCCCGGTTTTTCACTACTTTATAGCTTGCAACATCCCCCCCTATATAGTGTCCAGATAGTCTTTAGCTTGGATTTCTGACCAGAAAAATTTAGTTTGACCTTTCACCAGAACCTTGAGTTTTGCCGGATTCTGTAAGTAAACCACAGCCCCTTTTTTTAAAGTCTGGTAACAATTGTCTCAAATGCCACAGTTTTGAGACTGTGGCCTGGCAGAAATCCGGTCTCACGAAAAAACTGCAATCTTTAGCAGTAGCTTTCTTGTCTGGTCGTGCCAAAGCGTAAATTTGCCCTCGAGCTAAAAAGTTATTAAAGCAAACTAAGATTGCTCTAGGGAGGCTTTCTACTCCTTGACGAGATTTCTTTACTGTGAAAGGAAACCGGTGTGCCCTTTGAATTTCCCTGGACTAGTTTCAGCCTGTCAATTCAGGGAAAGCTTCCTTCAATAGTTACACCACAAAATTACGCACATCCGAGACCTCCTTCTTCTCTGGAACCCCCAGAAAACGTAAATTATTTCTGCGAGCCTGATTTTCCATCTCCGACAGTTTATAACTCAAATCATCGCGATGAGCCTTCAGGGCATCTAGGTCCGCTTTTTGTGCGACAGTATAATCCTCTAGTTCTGAGATTCGGGCTTCTGCCTCCGTATCTCTTTCCGCCGTTTCCGTACCTATTTTTATTGCACGCCGTACGGCTTTCTTTACCTTGCTGCACGTGGCCTGCATTCTGGTATTCTCCACTTTACTCTCAGCTCTATGGCTCACCATAGTCTCGTAAATAGTTGCCAGAGTAATCTCCTGTGGGGATGGATTATCTGATACAGTTTTTCACCCTCTATGTCAGCTAAATTTAGGCCACTATCTCCTTCTACAATTTCACTAGGTGTTAGAGTGCTTTCTGATGTTACCAGTTGTGAACATTTTTTCTTTTGCCTCTTAACTGTGGTAACACTGGTGTTAGGAGAGGCTGTACTTCGTCTGAAATCCTCATTGAAGCTGCTACCTTCACTATAGTCCACCCAGTCCTTGCTTATATTCAATCCCTCGTCTGAGGATGCTTCAGACAATGAATAAAAGTTTGACAGATTCAGAGGTCCCTGTTCCCCCTTGTTCCCCCTCACTTATAACCAATAAGTATTTTCCAATTACTTGATGATCCTGGTTGTCCTTTATTAATTTCTCTGAATTTCCAAGGACTTCGTCTCCCATAATATAGCTAGCTTCACCATTTCGCCCGCTTTGTTGCTGATCCCCATTTAACTCTACCTCCTGGGCTAATTCTGCATGGTTCAAAACTTCTTTTAGGGGCAGTTGGTCGCTATTGCCACCCAAAGAAACAGTTTCATCATCCAGTTCCATAACGCCTTGCGTAAGTTCAAAATTGCGCGCGTTCTGTTTTTCATACATAGCATGGAGAGTCTGCATGCCTTGCTTAGGTGCACGTAAAGTAGCATATGCTTCAACACTATTGGTACTCTGGGTGCTAGGGGTATCAGAAACAGTCTCACCATCTGTATTTGAACCTTCGATTACTTTCCCTCCTGTTTTTTCCATGTTCGCTTCTGTGGCTTGCTCCTTAGTTTTATCGCTACCTGTCGTGACCTTTACCACCTCCTTTACTTTAGCGGGGGCTTTCGGTGGCATCCTTTTTTTCCTCGTGGCTCCTCCTTGACCTCGAATTACTCCAAGCCGATACCCTAACAAGCAAAAAGGAAGCTGCCAAAACGGAGCCCTATTCCGAGTTAATAGCCAGCTGCTCAGCATCTATTTCAGCACAGGTTTAATCTTCTGCTTTAAGCCACACTCAAACCGAGCTAGCTCCCAGCAACACCGCCGCCGCTGTTAGCCCACTCGACTCCACTCCGCTTTTTTCCAATGTCTCTACGCCCCCACGCATAGGCAGAGACCGAATTAAGGTTAGACCACAGAGCGTTTTTTTCCCCCTTTAAATAAAAGTCACAAATCTTTTCTTCCTTTATTCGGTTTCCATCGGCGTCTCTGCGATACAAAAAGCCGATTTGTAGTTACTGAGCCATTTCAGCAGAATACGGAACCGCTGCAGCCGTTCCAAACACGAGTCCTCCTGCGGGTTCAGCCACATCAATCTATACCCTCTGACAGCATCACCGTAACAGCCGTAATAGCTGCGGCTTCTGCATTAGCGTTTCTTGGTGTCCCGACGTCCCTACTTTGGCAATATGAATTAGGGCAGCAAAAGAGTCTTACAAATCATGAATCTCCTCCTTCCTTATTCGATTCGCGGTCTGTGACTGATACAACGCTCTTCTCCTCTCTCTGAACCGCTACAAATCAATGACCAGGAGAGAGAAGGTCCGAGCAGCATACACAGCCCACGCCACGGCCGCCATCTTGCCCTTTTAAATATTTTTTTGTGTCTAATTTTTATTTATTTTTATATTGTAAATTAATTTATTGGTAATTGTTAAATAATTAGTATTAGTAGGTAATTTTTATTATTAGTTAATTTTTATTTGTAAGTTTAATTGATTAATAAATATATTTTATAAAATTGTAAAATATTTTAATTATCTTGTAATTGGTATTAATATTTATGTTATTTATATTTATATATGAAGTATTTACTTTACCTACTATTGCACTCACTGGAGTGGGAATAGTAATTTTTACTCCTACGCTATCCAACGCTTTCCCTACTGTTGCACTCTCTAGAGTTGGAATAGTAATTTTTACCCCTACGCTATCCAAGGCTTCCTCTACTGTTGTACTCTCTGGAGTAGGAACAGGCACGGCCTGTGCCAGGCGTTATACTGGGGCGGTGACGTCAGGCAGGGGAGGGTCAGGGTGGGGGTTTGTAAAATGTGGGATATGGACCATTAGAGGTAAGTACCGGAAAAAATAAATAAAACAAATTTCGTTGCCCACGCTGCATCACATTTGGTGATGCAGCGTGGGCCACGAAATTCGTTTTATTTATTTTTTCCGGTACACACCTCTAATAGTCCATATCCCACATTTTACAACCACCTACCCTGACCCTCCCCTGCCTGACATCACCGCCCCAGTAGAACGCCCGGCACGGGCCGTGCCTGAGTAGGAATAGTAATTTTTACCTCTACGCTATACAACGCTTTCCCTACTGTTGCACTCACTGGAGTGGGAATAGTAATTTTTACACCTACGCTATCCAACGCTTTCCCTACTTCCGCCCTCTCTGGAGTTGGAATAGTAATTTTTACACCTACGCTACCCAATGCTTTCGCTAGTGTTGCGCTCTCTGGAGTAGGAATAATAATTTTTACCCCTACGCTATCCAACGCTTTCCCTACGGTTGCACTCACTGGAGTGGGAATAGTAATTTTTTCCCCTACGCTATCCAACTCTTTCCCTACTGTTGCACTCTCTGGAGTTGGAATAGTAATTTTTACCCCTACGCTATCCAACGCTTTCCCTACTGTGGCACTCACTGGAGTGGGAATAGTAATTTTTATCTCTACGCTATCCAACGCTTTCCCTACTGTTGCACTCTCTTTAGTAGGAATAGTAATTTTTATCCCTACGCTATCCAATGCTTTCCCTACTGTTGCGCTCTCTGGAGTGGGAATAGTAATTTTTACCCCTACGCTATCCAACGCTTTCCCTAATGTTGCTCTCTCTGGAGTGGTAATAGTAATTTTTACCCGCTCACTATCCAACGCTTGCCCTACTGTTGCACTCTCTGGAGTTGGAATAGTAATTTTTACCCCTACGCTATCCAACGCTTTCCCTACTGTTGCATTCACTGGAGTAGGAATAGTAAATTTTACCCCTATGCTATCCAACGCTTTCCCTACTGTTGCGCTCACTGGAGTGGGAATAGTAATTTTTAGCCTTATGCTATCCAACGCTTTCCCTACTGTTGTGCTCACTTGAGTGGGAATAGTAATTTATACCCCTACGCTATCCAATGCTTTCCCTACTGTTGCGCTCTCTGGAGTGGGAATAGTAATTTTTACCCCTACGCTATCCAACGCTTTCCCTAATGTTGCTCTCTCTGGAGTGGTAATAGTAATTTTTACCCGCTCACTATCCAACGCTTGCCCTACTGTTGCACTCTCTGGAGTTGGAATAGTAAATTTTACCCCTATGCTATCCAACGCTTTCCCTACTGTTGCGCTCACTGGAGTGGGAATAGTAATTTTTAGCCTTATGCTATCCAACGCTTTTCCTACTGTTGCACCCTTTGGAGTGTGAATAGTAAATTTAACCCTCTCGCTATCCTGCGGAAAAAATATTGTATATGTTTTGTTAATAATATGTATTTATATATATATATATGTTTTAAAATTAAAATATACATTTTTTTAGTTACATTAATTATTTATTAATTTTAAGTTTATTTAAGTATTATAAGTATGTTTAAAATAATTATATTTATTAATATATAACTTTTAAATTACTTTTAAGATATTTAAAAAATTCGATATTTTGACTGTCTATATTTTTTCCTATCGATAGTTTGGAGTCTATATTTTTGTACTTACCTGTTTGCAGATAGGAAGTCGATATTCTGGCATTCTATATTTTTACCTCGATATTTTGGTAAGTCGATATTTTGACTGTCGATATTCTGTCAGTGATCCATCCTGATAGTGGAATACAGCCAATTTCGTATTTCACTATTGCAAGGCTACCTGTTCCTATAGGACAGAATGGGGAGTTTGTTTATAACATCTTATAAACATAACTGGCCCTGGGAACAAGATCGAAAAATAAAGTTTAGTAGGCCTGAACTGAGAATGTTAAAATGCATCTTTTAGTGAGGTTGTTTTTTGCATTCTGTGTTTGAAAATACTACTTCTAGAAAGTAGGTATTTTCTTGCCTAACTGTCCAGTGTGCCTAAGCTAGGTCTATGTATTGCATGGCTGGCTTTGGATGACAGGGGCTTGAGAGGGGCAGCAGCCTGGGCTGCATTTAGAGTAGGGGGAGGAGATTTCCTTTCACCTGATTGGGCCTGGTATGCCTTCAACAATGCTGTCTCCACCTCCTGCCAGGAAGCTACACCAGTGAGGACAGAACTGGTTTTGGCTGGGTACAGACACTCTGTCTTTAGAGAACAAAGGATTTTTGTGTATAAAGAGAGGGGCCCTGAGCCCAGACCAGGCCCGGCCCGTGCAGGGCGTTATACCAGGGCGGTGACGTCAGGCGGGGGAAGGGCAGGGTGGGGGGGTTTTAAAATGTGGGATATGGACCATTACAGGTAATTAATGAAAAAAATGAATAAAACGAATTTCGTTGCCCGCGCTGCATCGTCAAATGTGATGCAGCGCAGGCAACGAAATTAGTTTTATTTATTTTTTTCGTTACTTACCTGTAATGATCCATTTCCCGAATTTTAAAACCCCCCACCCTGTCCCTCCCCGCCTGACGTCACCGCCCGGGTATAACGCCCTGCACTGGCCGGGCCTGCCCCAGATGTTTAGATCAGTTCTGGTAAATCAAGAGAAACCTTTGCTAAAGAGAAGAGCCAGAGAAGCTTAGGAAGAATACTGCGCCAGTGCTGTTAGCTGTCTGGGGTTGGCCTGCAGGGGCTACTTGCTGCCAAGGAATGGAGAAAAGGACTTAGCTGCTTGCTTTGTCATCTCAAGGATGATCCGCAAGGGCTTGAAATTGAGCTTGCCACCTGTTCTGAAGTCTCAGGGACACAAAGACTTCACACCAGCTTCCCTGAACTTCTTGCTGGAAGTTCAGATCTGCAAGAGGTGCCTGTTGTTGTTTTTAGGCCTCTAGAGAACTGTGTTTCACTGGGACCTGGAAAATCGATGCAACATCGAACAAGCGTGATGCATCTGTACCTATTTCCGACGCTTCGCCGAAGAGACAGTTGCAGCGCCTGCCGCGGCTCGAGAAATCGTTGCACGCCGCATCGACCTCCATAATCCGAGATCACCGCACCGAACGCGACGCAAGCCCTGCTGTTTAGCTGCAGGAAACCACGCATCATCCCGGATTGACGCACCGCATTAAGGCGTCAAGTCTGTCGCATCGTTGGGGTATGAAGTAAAAAACAGACTATTAACTCCCATGCAGTAATAAATCGACGCATCAACTCCTCTCCAGTTGGAAACAGACAACTCAACTCCCCTGCGCTGCAGTAAGGAATTGACGCATCACCTCCCCTGGAGCAAGGAACAGACGCATTACCTTCCCTGAGTGTAATGAAGCAGCCCATTTTGTTTGTTTACGTGACGCATCCAAGGTACTTTGTGAGGAAAGGGTCGCATTTACAACTTACATTGAACTGAACTATTTCTACCATTTGAAAGCCTTATTTTTAATACTATATTGTGGATTTTTGTCATTTTGTCTTGTTTTAGTTTAGATAAAGAGGACTTATTTTTCTAAACTGGTGTGGTGTCTATTTGTAGTGTTTTAAATGTATTAATGTATGTTTTCACACATGCTTTACACACTGCCTCTGAGATAAGCCTGTCTGCTCGTGCCAAGCTACAAAGGAGGTGAGCAGGGGTTATTTTAGAAGTGTATCCCCCTTACCCAGACTAGAAGCAAGGGTCCCTATTTGGACAGCGGTATAGAGACCCCCATTTCTAACATTACCAAATTCGTTTTTCATATTGAAAGGTTATCTTGCCCCTTAGTATAGAATAGGAAATGCATTGCAACAACTTACAAGTATAACTTCCTATTGGGACGAGAAAGAGAAATAAATCTTAGGTTCTCTGAACTTAGAATTTAATAACACATCTTTTAGTAAAGATGGTTTTTAAATTGTGTGTTAAAAAACTCCACTTTTTTTAAAGTAGGCATTTTCTTGTTTAACCATTCTGTGTGCCTCTGACTGTATGTGTATTGACTGTTTTGGAGTGACAGGGGCTAGGGATGTGCATTCACTGTAGACAGCCACTTGTGGGGTTGAGGTATGCCTGACCCTTCCTGGATGACTTAGAGCTGAACTGAATGGGGCTTGGTTGAATTTAGAGTAGTGGGCGGAGATTTCCTTGCACCTGAATAGGACCTGTCTCCCTTGCACAATGCTGTCTCCACCCCTGTGGTTATACTGCACCAGTGAGGACAGACTGGTTTGGACTGGGCTCAGAGACACTTGCACGAAGAGAACAAAGACATTTTGGGGTATAAGTATTAGACCTAAAACACCAGAACTTTAGACTACATCTGGAACAACGAAGAACCATTGCCCGGGAGAAGAGCTGGAGAAACTGGAGAAAGAGTACTGCCCCTTTGCTGTGTGCTGTCAGGGGGTTGGCCTGCAGTCGCTGTTTCTGCCAAGGTTAGGACAAGGACTTTGCTGTGTGCTGTGTCCCCCTGCTTGAAGGAGATCCCCAAGGGCTTGAGTAAAGCTTGCCTCCTGTTCCTAAGTCTTAGTTATATAAACACTTCACCCCCAGCTCCCCTGAACTTCCTTGCTGGGAGGTCTGACCTGCCTAAAGGGGCCTGTGACTTATTTAGCCCTCTGGAATATGTATCTACTGTTGGGAGCTGGAAAAACAGCGCAACAACAAGAAAATCGATGCATCGCTTTTCTTGCGGCTATTTTTCTTACACAGCACCGCTGTGAGAAGAAACTTCACACACCACTGCACCGCTACCAAGACAGCGCTTGTCGTCGCTGCAAGAACTGACGCATCAAGGGATCGCAGCTGTAGAAACCGCTGCAGC
Organism: Lissotriton vulgaris; assembly: GCF_964263255.1. Classification (NCBI taxonomy): domain Eukaryota; kingdom Metazoa; phylum Chordata; class Amphibia; order Caudata; family Salamandridae; genus Lissotriton; species Lissotriton vulgaris. Next base: position 214,614,875 of record NC_141688.1, on the reverse strand, counting down.
ACCGCTTGACGCCGCCGCATCGATCACTGTTGCATCCCGGATTTCCACGCATCGTACCTGTGTGGCAAGATTTTCCTGACGTATCACCTGTGGACCAGAACCATCTCAGAATCGACGCATCACTTCCCCCTACAGACAGCATACAATACATCACTTCTCCTGTGTGCTGCAGCACTGTTGCATTGCCACGCCATGGTATCAGGAACTGATGCATCTCTTTGTTTTTCAACGCTTCCCAACGCTTCCCATCTCTGCAGCTGTTTGACCTTATGAATTTTGTCACTACAACAGGTACTTTGAGAGAAATCAAACAACCATAGCTTTCTATGGGCTAAGTTGTTTAAAACCTTTTTTAAGTCATATTCTTATTACCTGTATGTTGGAAGTTGTTGTTTTAATTTTGTTGAGTTCAGATAACGATACTTTATTTTTCTAAACTGGTGTGGTGTCCATTTGTGGTGCTATCACTGTATTACTGTGTGTTTTGAGTATACATACTATACTCATTGCCTATGGGATAAGTCTGCACGTGCCAAGCTACCCAGGGGGTAAGCAGGGGTTATCTAAAGTGTGTATCCCCCTTACCCTGACTAGAAGCAAGGGTCCCTATTTGAATAAAAGTACCTACCTCTGCATACTAGACCCCCATTTCTTACAATGAGGGAACAATCGGGACTAGAGACAGGACAACCATTGATCGATACATGCCCACAGTTGCATTCTTTTAAAATATTTTCAAAAAGGGATTGCTCACCCAAATACAGAGTGGGCTTGACAGTTTGGTTGGGTTATATACCAAACCCTGGCGGGAGATTCAAGCCCACATATTGCATTAACACAAAAAGAAATAAGAAAGAAACAGGAAAGAAACAGAGCTAGTCCAGAGAGACACTGCTAAATTGTCATCATGTTCAAAACACGTTCCCTACATTATTATGCACTACTGCAGAAAGGAGGGTGATGTCCAAATAGACCGCGTAGTCTGGTAAATCACGAAAAAATTAAAGTGTTAAAATGGATAGGGCACAGGTTATGCGGATGAATACTGAAGAGCGCATAATGAGATTACACATTCTCTGTTACACAGGCTGGAGCTGATTTAATAGTGTAGCGGGCAGAAAATAATTAAATGATCAAAAGAAGTAAAATCAATGAAACACTTTCCGAACAACATCCCTCACAGTGCTGCAACCCTTTCAGAAATCACTAAGCCCGTACATCTAAATTTGCTGACAGCTGTTAAAGAAACACAGTACAGATTTTCATAACCTCCACAAGCAACAGCAGAATGTACACTAACAAAGCCCAAAACAGTCATAGCTATACCTCCCAAATGTATGTAAAATGTTTTACTGTATTGATCTGATATGTTTTTCCTTCGAAATGCCATAATTATTTACATTATTTATAATAGACAATATTAATTGTGGGACTGTATTGATCTGATATGTTTTTCCTTCGAAAGGCCATAATTATTTACACTTACGTTATTTATAATAGACAATTAATTGTGGGACTTTACAGAAGCCCTATGGATGGCCAGTAGTGGCCTTGTATGGTTTATGTGCCACCAAGTGAGATCTCAGTAGCCAGCCTCCTCAAGGAAAGATGATAATCCTCTCCTATGGTCTTCAGGCACTCCAGGTCAACCCAACACTGCGGCTGATGCCATTGCAAATACTACTCCATCCCAAAGAGCAATTAATAGAAGTCTCAGTGATACATGATTCCTGTATGGGCAAATTATAGAGCTTTGAAGGATACAAGAGCATAACAAGGCAGCTACATGGTATACGTTTCATGCCGAATGGAGGAACGTCTCTCCCCAACAGATATCCTTCCTGACAGTTTCCGCCTATGCTATTTTGTGGCCTTTCTGATGTAATGCATTGCGTCAGTTCATTATGGTTCGGTATAGTATTTAAGATACATTAGTTCTAATTTGCCATGGCTGATTTAAGTCAGGGTGACAGGAAGGCTATATATGGCTTGGGCTTTGCTGGGATACTTTGCATCTATATTTGTAAGTCTTTCTATGAAACCGGAATGCTTGACAGCACTGAATGTTTCATGGAATAATGATTCCAAACATGTCGGCTGCCTTGGCTCACTTGCCCCAAAGCCCTTCTTTTCAGGCTGTGGATAAAGCTGGTGTTGGTTACTGAGCTTAGATTCTATCCTGACGAGATCAAGGTCCTTTCTGCTGATGCTTCCAGCAGTGGTGTTCTAGAATGCCTACTGTTGGTGACTGTAAGAGACGACGGATAGGATAATAAAATCTTTTTATCTATTCATTTTATATGAGCTGTGTTGCAAAACTTTAACCCCTTTGCTGCGGCACGAATTTTGCCGCAGTGAGAGGGGGGGTCTGGGTTGGGCGTGGCACTCAGGTATATATGACGGCTCCCTGCCGTCATAAATCACGGTGGGCGTGTGCTCATGACAGTCGGGAGCCGTAAGATCTCCGCCTACTGATTAATTCTCCCGCACAGGTGGGGCATTAACCACGCGTGGATGGAGCCACAACATTCTGACGGCTCCCGGCCGTCATGAGCACATGTCTACTGAGACACGTGACGGCTGGGACCCGTCATGAGCACCAAAGGTGTTAAATCTATTTGAATGGCTGGCCTCCTTTCTTGAAAAATTAGCTACCACTACTGAAAAATTCTACAGTTTATTAATGAATCTTAAATATTCACGCAAAGGAAATTAGCAATCAAAGATATAAGCTATAGAAACATAAATTCAAAAATATAGACTGCAGAAATAAATAGTAAAAAAATGTTAATCGTAAAAATAAAATGTATGTTACAATACAACACATTATTTCATCCCCATGTTTGTAGTATTTATTTTAAAAGTCTCTTTTTCAATGCATCCAATATAGTTTTTCATGATAACAGGGGCCGCTCCTCCGCAATGGCGGTGGAGTGTTGCCCCACTGGCTCAGAGACAGCAGCAAAAAAAGAAACCAATATTTCAATATTGTTTTTTTATAAGCCACTGTCTCAGCATGTGTGGGCAGGGAGGGGCAGGGCTCTCCTTAAGTGCTCATGTGTGTTTGGCCAGCCTTCTCAGGCTGACCAAAACACACAAGCGCACTTAGGTTTCTCTAACCCAACTGCATTGACCAGCCTGGTTAGAGAAACCCCATAGACTCCCTGACCGAGCAGAGAGTCTTTCTAGCCCGCTCAGACCAACACCTGTGCTGTGCTGCTCTGCAGCGTGGGGATGGGACATGGAGTCTATGACGTAGTCACAGTATCTGCTGGGACAAGGAAGTACCAGCAACAAGGCGCGACGCAGGAGGCGTCCTGCAGCAGGTAAGTTGAACTTTTTCTTTAATTGTTTTATTATTATGGTCCCTCGCCCCACCTCCCCACACCCCCTCCAGTACTCCGACCCATACCCACCACATTTTGTATGTGGTGGCCGCCACTGCATGATAACAGGCAAAATTGCGAGGGGTAACCAAAAGATATTAGTTTTCAAACTCTGTTCCCTACCTAATGATTGTACTACTATCTACACCAGCCTTGCAAACAATGTGAAACTCTTGTAAACTCAGAACACAGCAGTCATAGAGAAAGTGGACTTCATCAACAGGGCTCATATCTTACCTCGATGCATCGAAGCTGTCGTAGGAGCCAACCGTGTAGTGCCTAAACAGCTTCTTTGTTCTGTCCGTGCGGGTTTCTGTGCAAAGATAAGGACGGAAAACATAATTAGCTATATGTCAATATACAAACAAACAACAAAAAGCAGCTGGCTGAATTAATATATAAACAACCTTAGTATTTATTAGCATTTATGGAAATATAAGAGGCCACAACTCCCATCACACAGGGGTTGACATGGTCTGCATCAGCACCATTTAAAAGCACACGCTTTATGATATCCTGACTCACTTGTCAAAACCAGTTAAAATTTGAGTATCAAAAAATAAAATAAAAGCACAAGCAGTAGAGTATCTCAAGTAAGCAGGAGCAATAAGTTGTCCCTTGCAAGTATCTCAATTCCCACAAGCCCCTCCCCGTCACCACCACTGCCAGGTCACAGCAAGGTGGAGGGAGTGGTTACTCTCATTAATAAGTCCAGACACATCTTATACCTTCATTTTTGAGAGTGTGGTGCTGGTGCACCAGAGGGGCCACAGAGTTGTGCCGGGTGTAGGAATATTACCTGCACACCTGCGGTAACAGGAGACATTTAGGGACCTCTTAGTACACTTGGTTTTGATATCCATAATGTGCTTTGGCCATGCTTTACTTCTCACTTGCATCAAACAAGGGCTCCCTGTTTACACAAATAAAACATATACCCCTAGGTCAGGGAAATAAACAATGGAAAATAACAACCTAGGCGGAAATCTTAAATTGCCTACCCAATGGTCACAGGACAAAGATGGGGAGAAGTGCAGTTTCCAATAAAAATTGTACTATTTTTATATATACTAAATAAATTTTATTTTTAAGCAAAACAATATAAAAATGCATATATTTCAGTAAAATAGAATTACAATTCATAAACAAGAAATTACAATAAAAAACACATAGTATTTTCTTTTACGGATTGCGAAAAGATGGTGTGTCTAGTTGTATGTCAACGCGTTTCGGCGTCCAGCGCCTTTATCAAGACAGAAGACACTTTTCTACAGCTGTAAATAGTTCACAACCGATTTAAGGAGTTGATGATTCTTTATTCTGTTTAGATTCTTTAAAATGATTTAATGAATCACGCAATATTGGCAGCGAATTTCTGCATTCTTGCTTTAGCTTGGTAACTCGATAAACCTTCAGGAAATACTGATTTTAAAACAACCAATGTGCCACCGCCTCCACGAGATATGATGAATCGCAATGGGTGAAACGTTTGAACTTTCAGTTGCACCTAGTTATTTATCTAATTCCGTTGATATGTACAGTGATTAAATACTTCTCACGTTAGCCCTGTTATTTCGGTCGTCGGGATGTCTTGTTACCGTCTCAATAAAAAGCCAGCTGGAGTCCATACATTTTCGGAATACCGCCCAGTGAAGACTACCGCCTCCACGCGCCACACCCAGAAACAACATCGATAAAATTTAAACACCCATTTGCTCGGTCGTTGTTAGCAGCGAGGCAACACCGTGAAAAGCAAAGTAAGAATAATCCTCTACAGGCTACAACCAAAGAAAAAAACATCGTAGTGAGGGAACGCCTTGAAAGACAAAGCAAACAGCGTTCGTCAACATCAAGACAACGTTAAAGAAGTGAAGCTTGAATAATCGTGCTAGCGAGCTGGCTTTTTATTGAGACGGGAACAAGACATCCCGACGACCGAAATAACAGGGCTAACGTGAGAAGTATTTATTCACTGTACATATCAACGGAATTAGATAAATAACTAGGTGCAACTGAAAGTTCAAACGTTTCACCCATTGCGATTCATCATATCTCGTGGAGGCGGTGGCACATTGGTTGTTTTAAAATCAGTATTTCCTGAAGGTTTATCGAGTTACCAAGCTAAAGCAAGAATGCAGAAATTCGCTGCCAAAATTGCGTGATTCATTAAATCATTTTAAAGAATCTAAACAGAATAAAGAATCATCAACTCCTTAAATCGGTTGTGAACTATTTACAGCTGTAGAAAAGTGTCTTCTGTCTTGATAAAGGCGCTGGACGCCGAAACGCGTTGACATACAACTAGACACACCATCTTTTCGCAATCCGTAAAAGAAAATACTATGTGTTTTTTATTGTAATTTCTTGTTTATGAATTGTAATTCTATTTTACTGAAATATATGCATTTTTATATTGTTTTGCTTAAAAATAAAATTTATTTAGTATATATAAAAATAGTACAATTTTTATTGGAAACTGCACTTTTCCCCATCTTTGTCCTGTGACCATTGGGTAGGCAATTTAAGATTTCCGCCTAGGTTGTTATTTTCCATTATTACATGCTTTACTTCTCACCACTCAATAGACTCTCTTCCAGTGCCATCTTTCCTCTACCTTCCAGTAGACTTCAGACAAACTCTATCCCCTTCGCTGCTTCTGTCGGCCAACGGCCGTTGTGAGCACTACCTCGTAGTTCTGCGCACGTCCGTTGGCTAACGCAGCCCCGCCCACCTAATTAAACCGCTATAACATTTTTCTTTTTGAGTTCTTTTCTATGTTCATCTTGAATCTTTTTTGTTTTGGATGGAAAGCCCAGTGACAAATACTGTATTCAATGAAATCCAGTCATCTCGAGTGCATGTGAAGTTCTAGAACTATTTGTCCTCGAAAGCAGGATAATCTCAGAAACCCAGGCGCGTCACCCGACAGGAAAAATGAAATGATAATAACAGCATGTATTAATATTTTATTTTTGAGTGCTCTTTTGTAGGGGCGGGCTGGGCTGCCCACAGAGCAGGGGGAGGAGTGGAAGGTACTTCCTAAGTGCGCCTGACAGTTTGGCCGGCCGTCTTTGTCCACCAAGCCGTCATGCACTCCTGACATGTTCTTCACAGGCTGTAATGCACAGCCTGGGAGGAGAACATGCCCAGGTTCCCAGCCCCCCTCTGAGCGCCAAACCACAGTACTCAGACCTACTATCAGCAGCTTCATGATTGGCTATGGGAGACTGGAAGCCTGGGTGATTCCTGTTCCTGCCCCTGGGGTCCTGGTAGGATGCCAAGATGACCGAGAGGCAGCAGCTGGCTGGAAGGTAAGTGCTTTTTTAAATGTTTTTCTTTTTCATTCCCTCCCCCCACAAACCCTCCACCCTGCGATCCAGCCCTCACGCAACCTGCCAACCACCTCCGTTAAGTAGAAGCCACCACTGCTGGTACCGTAGTGCCTAAGAAACAATCATTAGTCAATGATAAGTTGGCCATTCACTTGATTAAAGGCAAAGGGGCTGTTTTAGAGTTGGGCGGAGAGGGTACTCCATCACAACGGTAATAGAGTACCCTTCTCTGCCAAACTGACGGTCCAGCTGCCTGATTTACAGTTATGCAGACGTTAACTATGTCAGTGATGGAAACTACATTATTAAAGCACTTTCAAAATGAAGTGTAAATATATTAAGAAATGTCATCTATATTTTTAATATTTTGTTTTTAATATTTTATTTCGTTTTACACCGGTTGCAGTTTTTTCACTTGCCAGAAATGTTTCTATTACTTTTCTACAGTTGTATGTCATTATCAGTTTCATATGAATTACACTTTATAGCTTTGTGTCTCACTTCATGCCCTTTGGACAACCAGAGTAGAAGAGATTAGTTATAGGATGAGTGGTGATGTTTGGCAAAATGGAAGGAGATGGTGGTCCCAAACCTGTGTTTGTGTTTAAGAAACATTAATTCTCTTCAAACTCCTACCTCACCATCCCTGATTAGCCATTTGGGAGAGCTTACCCACTGATCTGCCAAATTTGGTAGCAATGGTTGCATCGCTCAGCCCCATTAGTTTTTCTGCCCGTCCTACAAGCGAGTCGCCATTCTTGTTTTTTTCAGTTTTACATAACACAAACTCGACCCGGAGGTATATGAGCACAGTCAAATTACACAAGGAAAGATTCATTTTGGTAGGCACAGGGAGATTACCTGATTTGCCCAGAATCACAGGATGTTGAGCCGACGCCGAGACTCAGACCTGGCTACCCAGTTCCAAAGCCACATCTCTAGGTCAAACGCCACATCCACTCCCGAACTGTTCTCATAAATGATTCAATTTACTTATATATACTTTCATCCTGACCCAATAATCCATCACCCTTTTTTTTAATTCCTTTTGTAGGCTGACTACCAGGTGCGGCTTCTCCACTAAGGTGGACGAGTGTCACCCCAATGCCTTTAGAGCATTGCAGAGGAAAAACTCAAATGATAATAACGAAACTTTATCATATTATTTTTCCATTCCTAAGTGCAGGAGGGGCGGATCTGACCATAGCAGAGGCCAGTGGAGGAGTGGTGAGCACACTCAAAGTGCACAGGAATGTTTGACCGGCAGTCTTGAGCCTACCAAACATTCATGCACACTTTGCATGTTCCCCACCAGGCTGCATTACATAGCCTGGCGGGGAACATGTACAGGTTCCCTGTTCCCACCTGAGTGCTGCACCATAGCGCTCAGACCAATCACAATGCTGCATGCAGCGTTGTGATTGGCTTAGGGGATATTAGAGGAACCAATTTGTGATTGGCTTAGGGGATATTAGAGGAACCAATCACAATACTGTATTGCAGCATTGTGATAGGCTTAAGAAGCCCAGGTGCTTCCTGTGACGGGGGAGTCGGCGGATGGTGACGCGAACAACAGGTACGTTTTCTCTATTTTCTCTAAAAAAAAAAAATGTCTACACTCCTCCATCCACCACCATTTTTTATACCAGCCATCACTGCTGCCTACAATGGCTGTGAAAAAAAGCAAACAATGACTGCCAGAAAAAGGTTTTAGCACATGCACATAAGAAGAATTTCTCAAAAACAGATAGTTACTCAAGTAGAGTCATTCAAGAAACGAATCGTGGTGTATTGGGGATATGTAGACTTAACAGTCTACCTCCCACTATTGCTACAGAATTATGGTGTGTATTCTCAACTCAGTGAAGAAAGAGAGAAGTTAGGGAGAAAAGTCAAGGTAAATGTCATTAGATTCACAGAACCACTGAAGATTGTAAGAAAAGGTAAATGGAGGGAGAAATAATGTATTAAGCATTTATGGTTGATTGGACTTCAGAGAAGGTGGTTGCATGGGATTAGTGCATCTTTGACCATTGAAATGTTGGGTAGCTACGTAGAGAGACACCGAACTCGCATAAAATACAGCTAAGAGGGATAAGAAATAAGATATATTTTTCCACTATCACTCACAAGTTGAACAACTTCTAAAAGTGCACACATGCCAGTTCATGCTAGATATTGCTCTTGAAACGCTTTTGTTAGGTAGGACAGTAGCAACAGAATAAGGGAGTGAGGCAGTGTCCTTCATTGGCACCTCTGATGGAACTGACTAAGATGAATTAAAGTGCTGGCATTATTAAGTGCCGCTCTTTCACTTCCTTCTGAATTCAGTGAAAGTGTGGCCTAAAGGAGACAGGGGCAGGTGGCATCCTTACCTTGGGTTTAAGACAGCAGAGTGGCAAGTGCCTAATGTTCCGGTCAATCTTGAACACCCTCTGCCCTTTCCACATCAACATTTCCTCTCACTCTGTGGGTCCAGGATTTTGGGACGGGCAATCAACAGCGGAGGTTTGTTAATAGGTGATAATGCCCCGTTTAGAGGGTAATACTACTTAATAACAACTGTAAAGCAGGCTGAGCGCCCTCATTGACAATGATTAAGTGGTTATTATAGTAAAGTGAGTCGAATGTTTTGCTCCCCCATCAATGCTTATGTTACTAATAAAGCCTTCATAACTCTCTGACTGTTGAATGATTTTACACAATCTGAATTAGTTCAGAGTTTACATTGTTGTGCAGCAATGGACAGATCAACTGTGTAACTGACAATGAGAAATTCCTAAGCGATAAGTCTGTAATATAATCCATGTTTAGTCACAATCTTTTATTAACGATGCATTATGTGAAATGTATGTACTTTTATAGATAACACATATCCGAATAAAGATCATGATTGATTGATTGACAGGTCAACTGCTATCTGACAAGAAAGTCAATGATAATGAATAAATACAAATGTAATTCACACAGAGGTGCTCCTAGATCGTGGTTGTGTTATATATGTGAGCATTTCTCATTGATATTATTGATATTTTTAATTAGGACTTGCATAGCGCACAAGTTGCCATTAGTCTGGCATCCCAGCATCTTTTGGTGTGCTGGGGTAACACTTTCCATTGGCATCCCTGCTCCGGCAATGACGGCGTGAGCAGGCAACCCATCACAGTGCCAGGGAAAACCAATATATCAAATTCTCAATGAAATGTAGAATGTACCTGGCCCCATATTTTATTGACTACTCAATTTATGGGAGGCACTCTGCAGCTCTCTGCCCCTTAAACCATCTCTTAAGAGTGCGATATTTCATTCCGATGCAAGGATCACAGTCTATGCACAACTGAGTACAACCATCAATTTTACCAGACTGACTATTTTGAAATGCAAAGTCTTTCTTTATTCACAGAAATGCGCAACCTGCTTAGCAAGAAAAACATATTGTCTTAGACTCAATCAGATATGGTAAGGATTGTGACAGATTTATTCGAACCTTCTGAGTCCAGTCATCTCGGACTGTCAAATTTCTGAAAATTGATAGCAGATAAGTACTGCTGGATCCTCCCAGACTGCCCGGCCCTCACATTAGAACATAAACGCGGGGTCTTTTCACGTGTGCCGCCTGGTACCGGTGTCTATTCCTGGCACAGGACATGCATTGAAGGAGTAACGAACCGCCGCCCTCACACATGTATCATCAGTGGTCTGATCTTTCTTCTCATCTGGCAATCACATGTTGGGTACCTTCAAAGGCCTTCAACCCTAGATGAAGTGCCCAGTATTGGGAAATTTGGACCCCTCTAATTTATCTAGGTTTAGGAATCTTCTCAATACACACTTGTTCTCCATATAATGTCAAGTAGAAATTGAGGGTGTTTTTTTCTGAACTGCGGGTAGGCTATTGTTTCTCCACAGCGCGGGGACACACCGGGATGGCGTTACCAGGCGTTCTATAAGCTTCTTTATTATTAATATTATTATTATTTATTATTCTAATGTTTAGGTACCTTATTCAGGAATTGCAATTACACTACCTTCCACACTCCTCTTCCTCTGAACCTTTGAAAAGCCTGCTTTTATGTGTGGGTTAGAAGCATTGAGGGATCCTTCATTCTTTCCATCCGGAAATTTGAAGCTGACCTCTAGAACAAATATTAGGGAAAGTAACTTACACTTTCCCACCCTTGATACACAGTTTCAAACTTTTGCAAGTAGAAATCTATAAATGTTTCCCTGTTTGGTACACTCTGCATGTCCTCATCTACAACCTTCCTTGGAGCCACTCGACAGGAAGGGAGTCCTTTATCACATGTTAGTCCATTAGATAACGGCAACAGCAGGTAAGTCCTGCCAGGGAGCGATCCTTCCATCAATTGTCCCCATCTTCTGGCTTTCACTGCAGTCCACACACCGAAATTCTATTGTATCTTACACTAGGAGCATTCTAGACACAGGCTCAGACATACATGGAATGGGGACATATAGGATGCAACATGAACTCTACACTGCTTTCTCCCCGCATGCAATGCAGCAGAGCAATTTTCCTCCTGTCAAGCACACAGGAAATCAGTGTCCATTGTTGGATCACAATGAAAACCATACCATACACTACATACATGCCATACCTTCCCCTAACATACCATGCCATACATACAAATCATACTATACCAAACATACTATTATCCAATTTTTACAATATAGTGTGGACTTTGGCTCCTCCCAGAGCACTTTAAAGCTCACTCACCTCAAGCAATTGAGTGTGTAGTGTATCAGTCCACTTTCTAGGAAGCGCTACCATTGGCATGCACGAGGGACTATTTTTCACCCGAAAAGTAGACTAAAACACTACACTGTCACATCCAATTCTTTATTACCTATATGCATCCTGTTCAGGAAGCAACCATGTTTGCTACTTTTTCTCTCATCATTTGCATAGCTAATTGGTCGGGCTCTAAAGTGATTAAAGCATTTATGTGTGGCTGAAGGTTATCAAATTACAGCCAGAACCATTGGCTTAGTCAATGCTAGTTTCTTATGTCATACCTCATCTATTGTCTTCTCTACATCTTACTTACTACTGTATCTTGATCTATTCCTTCTTTAGCACAACCATTACTAAGTCATGCCTGGGAGCCTGTGCATGCGCATTCCTCACCAGGAATGCGCATGCGCAGGCTCCCGCACATACGCAATTTCAAAGAAGAAGGCGAGATAGACAGGTAGAGATATCCCCTCAATAAGGTAAGTGTTTTAGCTCTTATTCCAGCTTTAATTTTTTAAATATAGCGGGCGGGAGGCGGACATAACAGAAATTTGTAGAGAGGCACGGAAATTGGTTCAATTTCCGTGCCTCTCCACGAAAGCCCATTACGCGACTTCCGCCCACCCCTACTTGTGACCTCAGATGTTCTAATCTAATAGCCCCCTTTGTTTAATGCAGTGATCCTGGGTAAATTCATTTATCTCGCTTAGTAGTTCTATGAAACAGACTGAACTCAAGTACTATGCGCCAGTACTATGTGATACATATACATCTGGAGATTTATACTGTGATTTTGTGCATTTTTAATTTTGCATATTTCTTAGGGGTTCACACATTCATGATACTCTACCACTTTTGATGAATGTATCTCGGGTGCTACAGAGGGTATAGTCCTACATCTAGAAGTCCAGAGACTTTACTAACAAGCATTTACAATGCAACGGTCTCGCCTTTGCAAAAGTTAGAGCTATTGGCATTGTAAATGACAATTTTTTTATGTATGTGTTTGTTTTGAAAACAGATAAATAAATGGCATTGTCATTTATAATGCTAATAGCTTAATCTCTCGCAAATGTGAGACCTATTGCATGTGCAACCACACACACACACACACACACACAGAGCCACACAAAGAGTGCACACACACACACACACACACACACACACATAGATGTGGTGGAAGTGGATCTGGTGGATGTGGGGGTGTTGGATGTGTTGGCCGTGGATGATGTGGTGGTGGTGGATGTGGTGGTGGTGGATGTGGTGGTGGTGGATGTGGTGGTGGTGGGTGTGGTGGTGGATGTGGTGGATGTGGTGGTGGTGGATGTGGTGGTGGTGGATGTGGTGGTGGTGGATGTGGTGGTGGTGGATGTGGATGTGGTGGTGGTGGATGTGGTGGTGGTGGATGTGGTGGTGGATGTGGTGGGTGTGGTGGTGGATGGGGTGGTGGTGGATGTGGCGGTGGATGTGGCGGTGGATGTGGCAGTGATGGATGTGGATGTGGTGGTGGATGATGTGGTGGATGGGTGGATGTGGTGGATGTGGTGGTGGATGTGGTGGTGGTGGATGTGGTGGTGGTGGATGTGGTGGTGGATGTGGTGGATGTGGTGGTGGATGTAGTGGACGTGGTGGACATGGTGGGGGTGGATGTAGTGGTGGTGGACGTGGTGGATGTAGTGGATGTGGTGGATGTGGTGGTGGTGGTGGATGTGGTGGTGGTGGATGTGGTGGTGGGGGATGTGGTGGTGGGGGATGTGGTGGTGGATGTTGTGATGGTGTTGGATGTGGTGGTGGTGGTGGTGGATGTGGTGGTGGATGTGGTGGTGGTGGATGTAGTGGTGAATGTGGCGGTGGTGGATGTAGTGGATGTGGTGGTGGATGTTGTGGTGGATGTGGTGGTAGATGTGGTGGTGGTGGATGTGGTGGTGGTGGATGTGGTAGTGGTGGATGTGGTAGTGGTGGATGTGGTAGTGGTGGATGTGGTGGATGTGGTAGTGGTGGATGTGGTAGTGGTGGATGTGGTGGTGGATGTGGTGGTGGTGGTGGTGGATGTGGTGGTGGTGGTGGATGTGGTGGTGGTGATGGATGTGGTCATGGTGGTGGATGTGGTGGTGGATGTGGTGGACGTGGTGATGGTAGATGTGGTGGTGGTGGATGTGGTAGTGGATGTGGTGGATGTAGTGGATGTGGTGGATGTGGTGGATATGGTGGTGGGGGATGTGGTGGTGGATGTGGTGATGGTGTTGGATGTGGTGGTGGATGTGGATGTGGATGTGGCGGTGGTGGATGTAGTGGATGTGGGGGTGGAGGTGGATGTGGTGGTGGATGTGGTGGTGGATGTGGTGGTGGATGTGGTGGTGGATGTGGACGTGGTGGACGTGGTGGTGGTGGACGTGGTGGTGGTGGACGTGGTGGTGGATGTGGTGGTGGATGTGGTGGTGGCTGTGGTGGATGTGGTGGTGGATGTGGTGGTGGATGTGGTGAATGTGGTGGTGGATGTGGTGGTGAATGTGGTGGTGTTGGATGTAGTGGACGTGGTGGACATGGTGGGGGTGGATGTAGTGGTGGTGGACGTGGTGGATGTAGTGGATGTGGTGGATGTGGTGGTGGTGGTGGATGTGGTGGTGGTGGATGTGGTGGTGGGGGATGTGGTGGTGGGGGATGTGGTGGTGGATGTTGTGATGGTGTTGGATGTGGTGGTGGTGGTGGTGGATGTGGTGGTGGATGTGGTGGTGGTGGATGTAGTGGTGAATGTGGCGGTGGTGGATGTAGTGGATGTGGTGGTGGATGTTGTGGTGGATGTGGTGGTGGATGTGGTGGTGGTGGATGTGGTGGTGGTGGATGTGGTAGTGGTGGATGTGGTAGTGGTGGATGTGGTAGTGGTGGATGTGGTAGTGGTGGATGTGGTGGATGTGGTAGTGGTGGATGTGGTGGTGGATGTGGTGGTGGTGGTGGTGGATGTGGTGGTGGTGGATGTGGTGGTGGTGGTGGATGTGGTCATGGTGGTGGATGTGGTGGTGGTGGTGGATGTGGTGGACGTGGTGATGGTAGATGTGGTGGTGGTGGATGTGGTAGTGGATGTGGTGGATGTAGTGGATGTGGTGGATGTGGTGGATATGGTGGTGGGGGATGTGGTGGTGGATGTGGTGATGGTGTTGGATGTGGTGGTGGATGTGGATGTGGCGGTGGTGGATGTAGTGGATGTGGGGGTGGAGGTGGATGTGGTGGTGGATGTGGTGGTGGATGTGGTGGTGGATGTGGTGGTGGATGTGGGGGTGGTGGACGTGGTGGTGGTGGACGTGGTGGTGGTGGACGTGGTGGTGGATGTGGTGGTGGATGTGGTGGTGGCTGTGGTGGATGTGGTGGTGGATGTGGTGGTGGATGTGGTGAATGTGGTGGTGGATGTGGTGGTGAATGTGGTGGTGTTGGATGTAGTGGATGTGGTGGTGGATGTGGTGGTGGTGGTGGTGGATGTGGTGGTGGTGGTGGATGTGGTGGTGCTTTTAATTACTTAAAGTCCCGCCATACATTGACAACAATGTGCGTGTCGAGTGGGATGTCCGCTGAAAGTTTACTTCCCAGACTATTAACAATAACAGAGCCTGTCGCCCTCATTGAAATAGGCACATGCTGGTGGCAGTAACAAAACCACCTGTCCGTAAACACAGAAAGCCACTGGTTTTAAACCCAACACATATTTAACCTCCCAGACACCTACAGCCATTAACCGTGCAATATTTACAGCAGCCTATTTTTCCATGATCTCAAGGGAGGGTTTGCCACAAAAAAGATTGTTTGTTTTCCCTATTGGTTTTCACCGGGTTGAGTAGTGAGCTAAGATGGGCCACACGAGAAATACAAACGTTTGACCCAAGGGGCCATTAGGAACAGCTGGTTGTTGAAAAATAACTTCGCTCTGCAAAAAAAACACAAGACTTTTAATTTTCACAGCTGTGAGAGCAGGGTGGAGCTCGCCGCTGATCTTGGGGTAAAACCAATGGAGCTGACGAGACCAGGCAGTGAGTGCTCAGCACTTCGAGCCGAGCTAGCCGCACACTGCTCTTGGGGTGAAAGCACGGAGGATGACAAGAGCGGGTGCCTATAAAATGAAGACATCCATCAAGCAGAGACTGTGCTAACGAAAATGTATACTTACTCGTGCCAGCCTGGCAGACTGAAGGCTCTGAAGCAGGGAAGAGGCAGGGATCCTCCAGGGGCCAGGACTCTCGCAGATCACCCCGACCGTGCCACGTGCAGAGTCTGGACAACTAACTCCCCGGTTAAGTTGGTCCGTGTAAGCAACCGAGAGGAGGGGAGAGTCGTGGCTGCCTGCAGCCAGCGTTGCTCTGCTGTTACTGCCCGAGCTCAGGTTTCCCGCAGCCTGCCTGCGTGCTGCAGGAGCTCTCACAGGACACAACCTGCAAAAACTTGTTTAGAGTGGCGCTGAAGAGGGGGCGCATAGTAATGCATAAAATGAGTTAGTAGAAAAGTGACAGGTAGGAAGAGCAGTCGATGTTACCAACAAGTTGGCCTGGAGCGAGCCTTGGAAGAGACGTGGGAGGGCAGGAGTGTGATGCCGTGAGCGTGCACATTGGCGTTCCCTGCGGCTCGCGCGTTCACAGACCGGTGTCTGCTCGTGCACCAGTCTGTACCACTTGGGGAGGCAACACAGCGACAATAAGGCTCGCTAGCGGCAGCGCTTCGCGCTGCAACGCCAGGCGAGCCCTAAATATGGGGAAAGCTGGTGCCAAGGGCGCTCTTGACAGAGGGTACGGATCTTCGTAGGAGGCCGCGGGAGTGCGCCGACTTCAGCTCCTGCGTTTCTGTTGCTCGTGCATGTCCACTGAGAATGGCTGGACGGGGAGGTTCGCATTGGATATTTACATTAAGGGTTGTGTCAGTGGAATGGGGTCGGCCAGTAGGGGTGCTTTTGCTGCAACACGTAATGCAAAAAAAGAGAGATAGGAGGAGCAGGGGACTGAGGACCTGAGCGTCCCACTCTCGGCCTATTGGTCTCGCCCGACTCTGCCGATACTGCTAGACTGGACCAGAAAGAATCAGCCTTCTGATTGGCGGTTCCTACTCCTGGATGCAGAGGGGAGGTGCATCGTGGGAAGCTCCCAAGCTCAGAACATCCTTGCTGGCAAGGTGAGACCGGGGCAGGAGCAGCATCCTGGAGAGAGCAGGTAGGGAACCTGAGAAAGAGGAGGAACGAAGTGAGTGCTGGGAAGGACTACATAAAGGCGAGGGAGGGGAGGTAGGGGCAGGGCTGCATCAGGGGGGAAATAATGGATGTACTGGAGCTGAGGAGAGCAGTTATGGTCGTCATTTAAGGCCGCTGGGAAAGAAGAAGAATAGGCTGAAGCGGCGTGAGCGATAAGTGCAGCCCAGGGAAGGTATTATATGCGCTACAGGAAGGAGTATATAGAGGGAGTAGGAGGGGCGTCCACTGCAACCTGGAGAGGAGCAGGTATGCGCTACAGCACGGAAGGAGGGTGCAGACCCAAGGACTGCGGCCGAGGGCTGCTGGGCAGGGAGGAGGAAGATGCTGGCGGACTGCAGTTTAAAAAGCTGAGGGGAGGCGAGGGAAGGGGCTAGAATAGAAGGAAAGCATCCAGGAGGGAAGCAGGAACTGACTGATGAAGTGATGTCTTAAAGGGCGGTAGGGGTCGGTGTTACTACAGGTGTAGATAGTGGCCTGGGGAAAGTGACTGATATGGACAGTAGTTAAGGAGGGCATGAGCACGGAGCGATGTAGTGCAGTGTGGGAGAGTAGAGTGCAGTATGGGAGAGTGGAGTGCAGTGTGGGAGAGAGTGGAGTGCAGTGTGGGGGAGTGTGGAGTGCAGTGTGGGGGAGAGTGGAGTGGAGTGCAGTGTGGAGAGTGTAGTGCAGTGTGGGGGAGAGTGGAGTGCAATGGGGAGATTGGAGTGCAGTGTAGAGAGAGTGCAGTGTGGGGTAGAGTGGAGTGCAGTGTGGGAGAGTGGAGTGCAGTGTGGAGAGAGTGGAGTGCAGTGTGGAGAGAGCGGAGTGCAGTGTGGGGGAGAGTGGAGTGCAGTGTGGGGAGAGTGGAGAAGAGCTGTGTGGGAGAGTAGAGTGCAGTATGGGAGAGTGGAGTGCAGTGTGGAGAGAGTGGAGTGCAGTGTGGGGGAGAGTGGAGTAGTGTGGGGGAGAGTGGAGAGCAGTGGGGGAGATTGGAGTGCAGTGTGGAGAGAGTGCAGTGTGGGGTAGAGTGGAGTGCAGTGTGGAGAGAGTGGAGTGCAGTGTGGAGAGAGTGGAGTGCAGTGTGGAGAGAGTGGAGTACAGTGTGGAGAGAGAGGAGTGCAGTGTGGAGAGAGGGGAGTGCAGTGTGGGAGAGAGTGCAGTGTGGTTTGGGAAAAATTGGGTTGCAGTCTTGGAAAATAGGTAACCTGAGCGCAGGCGGGATATATTGGGAGTCATGGTCTGCGTATTATTTACTGATTGTGGGCAAGCGCAGGTGTGTGAGGCGCACCTTCGCACACGCGTATTTGAGGGATGCGACCCACTTTAAAATACAAATTATGTATATGCTTCAGTCACTCGTAAGTCATAAGTCATAAGTCATAAAATTTGTATAGCGCACTACATACCTAGAGGGTTTCAAGGCGCTAAGAGGAGGAGGATTATTTGTCAAATATCCACGTTTTGAGCTGCTTTCTGAACGCTAGGTGGTTCTGGGTGAGGCGGAGGTAAGCGGGGAGTGAGTTCCATGTTTTAGCAGCCAGGTAAGAAAAGGATCTGCCTCCCATGGTGGTCTTGTTGATGCGAGGTACAGTGGCGAGGGCTTGGTCGGAGGAGCGTAGTTGGCGGGAGGGGGTGTAGAAGGACAGTCGAGAGTTGAGGCAGTCTGGTCCGATGTCGTAAAGTGATTTGTGTGCGTGGGTGAGCAGTCGGAAAGTGATCCTCTTATTGACGGGTAGCCAGTGGAGGTCTTTAAGGTGACCAGAGATGTGTTTGTTGCGTGGGATGTCTAATATGAGCCTGGCTGAGGCGTTTTGGATTCGTTGGAGTTTTATTTTATGTGCTTCTATAGCACCTGAATAGATCCCCGAAGGGATATCTCTGCGCTTAAGATGGAACAAGAGTGCTTAACCCCGGGCTAGTCATAAACAGAAAGGTAAAACACAAACTGATTAAATGGTGGTGAAAAGGTGGGTTTTGAGGTTTTTACGAAAAGATAAGTGGTTGGTGATGAGTTTGAGTTGAAGGGGAAGGGCATTCCAAAGGGTGGGTCCAGCATATGCCAGAGCGCGACCTCCCTGGCGGGATTTTTTTATTTTAGGGACCTGTAATAGGTACCGATTACTCGATCGAAGTGATCGGCCTGGCACGTAGGGAAGGAAAGCTTTTGTCAGATATTTAGGACCCTTTCCTATCAGAGACCTATGAATGGTGCACAGAATTTTGAACTTTGTGCGTTGCCGCACTGGCAGCCAGTGAAGTTTAGCTAGTATGGGGCGGGAGGGAGTTCTGGATGGAAGGTTGAGAACAAGCCTCGCCGCCGTATTTTGGACTACTTGTAGTTTTTTTAATTGGCCTTCATTGGTTGACAAAAGAAGGCCATTACAGTAGTCCAATCTACTGATCACCAGTGCCTGGACAAGGGTTTTCCTGTGACCATCGGGTATAAAAGGAAACACCCTTTTCAAAAGTCCAATGGCTCTGAAGCAGGTGCCAGCAACTTGGTCGACATGATGTTTAAAAGTCAAGGCTTGATCGAATAACACCCCCAAGTTTTTGACAGTCTGCTTTGGGACCGGAACAGGTCCTAATTCTGTGGGCCACCAATCCCCAGACCAGAGTGTTGCTGCCTCCCCAAACAGTAACACCTCTGTTTTGCCCACATTGCATTGCAGGCAATTCTCAGCCATCCAGCATGACACAGCCCTCATGCCTTCCGCGAAGGATTTTTGCAGGGCAGGTGAGAAGGTTTTGAAGGGGAACATCAGCTGGGTGTCATCAGCGTAGGATATCGGGGTAAACCCGTATGGCCTTACTAAGTCGGCCAGGGGGGCCACATACACATTGAATAATGTGGGGCTAAGACATGAGCCCTGTGGCACACCCCTGGTGAGCTCCCTGGAGATGGACTTGTGGGAGCCCAGCCTGACTTCTTGGGAGCGACAGGAAAGAAAGCTTTCCACCCAGGACAGGGCCGTCCCTCCCAACCCTACACCCCTCAGACGACCGAGAAGCACTTCATGGGACACCGTATCGAAAGCAGCAGACAAATCCAACAGCACCAGAATCATGGAGCCCCCACTATCTAGTGTCAACCTGATGTTATTAGTAACTTCCAGTAGGGCTGATTCGGTGCTGTGATTTGGCCTGAACCCAGATTGAGAAGGGTCCAGGCCTTCTACTGCTTCAAGATGGTTCAATAGGTGGGTGTTTACGTGCTTCTCCGTCATCTTTCCGATGTAGGGTAGGAGGGAAATAGGCCGAAGGTTGGACAGATCTGTCCAAGGGGAGGCCGCCTTCTTCCTGATAGGGTTTACCGCCGCTATCTTCCATTCTCTCGGAACTTGTCCTTTCGTCAGCGAGGTGTTCATAACTGACTGAATGGAAGGCCCCAAGATGGAAATAAGAGGGGCCACCATTTTAGCAGGAAGCTGATCGCTTGGGGAGCCAGTTTTCATATGGATAATGAGAAGAGGAAGGTCTAAGTCACTAACTGGTGGGATAGCAAGAAAGGTGTTTTTGGTCAGTGCCGGAGATATGCATGGGGGGGAGGACCCTGTTACTGTGCCTTGCGAGGCCAAGATTTTATTATAAATCAGGTTTATTTTGTCCTCAAAGAACTTGGAGATCTCTTCACACAATGTCTGTGAGGCATCATCAGGGCTCTCACTAGCTGATGGCTTTACAAAGCTTAGCAAGATTTTAAATAATTCCCTTGGGCAATTACCCGCCTCTTCCAGTTGTAGGGATAAATTATTTTTTCTTGCAAGCTTTATATTTTTATAATACTTTGCCTGGGCCTCTAAAAACATTTTCCTTTCCTGCTCATTTTTCGATTTTCTCCAAATTTTTTCTAGCCTCCTGCATTTCTGTTTTTCCTTCCTGAGGTCAAGAGTATACCACTTTTCTTGTTTGGTGGGGGGAAACGGTCTATGAAGTTTTAGCGGGGCAAGAGAGTCAATAGCAGACTTAAGAGATTCATTATATTTTTCTAGTGCTTCTTCAGCAGAATCACCTTCGGAAAATTGGGGTTGTTGCCAGTGTTGGCGCAGATTTTCAGCTGATATTTTATACCATTGGCGTCGGAAAATAGGGGGAGGTGGTGTTCTAAATTGTTATTTACTAGGTCTTGCCAGATAGAACTCAATCAGAAAGTGATCGGTCCAAAGGATTTCTGTAGCAGGGAGGCACCTTATTTTGGTGCAGTTGGAAAAGATACAGTCAAGAGTATGACCAGCTGTATGCGTAGCTCCCCGATTTTTTATCTCTAATCCGAGGTTGGACAGATCTGCTGTTAACTGTATGGATTCATGATCTTCAGAATTGTCCACATGTATATTAAAATCTCCAAGGAGAAGAAAGTCCTCCTTAGCTCTTATATGTGGGGCCAGTAATTCTAGAAGAGACAGAGCAAGGTCTGAATTCTGTCCCGGTGGTCGATATACTAGTGCGCCCTTCCATGAGACATTACTAGCCAAATTAATTTTGAATATCATGATTTCCAGAAGAGGGGTAAAGCAGTGTTCTATCATTACTATCTTAACAGTGTCTTTAGACACTGTTAAGTGTCTTTAGAGTTTCTTCTGGAGTTTAGCGGTGGTGCCTGCGTAGAGGGTGTTTCCGTAGTCCAGTCGGCTCGTGACCAGGGCGTGGGTGACTGTTTTCCTAGTTTCGGAGGGGATCCAGCGAAATGTTTTTCTGAGCATGCGAAGAATGTTGAAGCAGGAAGAGGATACGGCGCTGACTTGTTTGTTCATTGAGAGTGAAGAGTCCAGAATGACGCCAAGGTTCCGTGCGTGGTCTGTCGGGATGGGTGCTTTTCCGAGGGCTTCCGGCCACCAGGAGTCGTCCCAAGCAGAGGGGGATGTGCCTAGGATGAGGACTTCTGTTTTGTCTGAGTTCAGTTTCAGACGGCTTTGTTTCATCCATTCGGCGACTTCTTTCATTCCTTCGTGCAGGTTAGCTTTGGCGGCGCCGGGGTCATTGGTGAGAGAAAGGATCAGTTGAGTGTCGTCCGCGTAAGAGATGATGTTGAGGTTGTGTTGACGTGCGATGGCCGCGAGGGGGCTCATGTAAACGTTGAAGAGGGTGGGACTGAGTGAGGATCCTTGCCACTCCACTCCGAATTCCCCAGGGTTGCGTTCCATCGCACAAGGGGGAACAACCGTTTTCAAATCCTTTTTTCTCTACTCGAGAAGGAGTGCAGACCGAACTGCTGAGATCACACGGTGCGTGTTCTGCAGATACCTCACTCTGGTATTTTCGCTGAAGTGCAGGGGTCGCAAATGCCTGGCAATATCTCGTGCCCAGGCTTGGTAACGTTCAGTGCTTGCACTGCACTTAACCCATGCCAACGCTGCCAGGGGCGACTCCCTCCCTGAACACCCCCAGATGGCGCTGCAGCTCCGTCCCAAGTGCGCAGCAGCTCTCTGCTAATAATGACCGTTTGCATAACCCCTACCGGAGAGAAGCATTATCTTGACTGGTCTTTACCGAATAGTTAACGGTGTTTATATTAATATTAAATAAACACATATCTCTGAGTGGGTTGACCATTTGCTGCAGAAGTCTATGCTTAATCTGCATTTTACAGTTTGGAATCCAGGCGTGCGGCCATTCCTGCGAGCACGATGGACAGGTCGCTATTAGTTCAGTAATAGTTATTTCTATTATGAAAAACAAAAATATTGTGGGTAACAGTGGTAGTGTGTTTGCGTCGGCTGAGCCTACAGCAGTCTCTGAACTGAGATGTATTTGACTTGAAGCACAGCGTAGCTTTAGCTTTAGAAACAGCACCGACGATGCCTTATTTTCAGGATCGTTTGCGTGCAGTACACCTCAAATGCGTTTTACTAATACTGCTAAAGGAGGACGCGATCTCTGTTTGAAGCTCATTTCCAGTCGGTATATGTACAAATCTCGCGTGAATCGACGACAGAGGCCACGCGCAGAGATTACGTCACTAGTGCACAAACTGGGCTGCACAACTCTTACTGCGTTCACTCGTGGTGCCTTGGCGGGGTTTGCTGGGCTTGCTTGTGTGCTTCCCAGAAAGACAGGAGAGTGGGAACGCGCGCGCGCGCGCGGCCGGCTCCGATCGCTTACCTGAGCGTGCGCGTGACAGTCTCCTGTCTCCTGGGAAGCAGACCCGGCAACAATAGTATTGCGCCATATACATCGCAGGCGCGAGACCTAAAACTGGGAGGCATAGCTCTTAGGATAACAAAAGCATATCTGGTTCAGTAGTGCCAGAAGACACATAAAAATAGGATCTATGTTGGACCTGGGCCTCTTGGCAGGGTCATCCCTAAACTTTTTGCCTTCCTCCAATACTCTCTCTGACCTATTTTGTTTGGTTTAATGACTCTGGGCACTTTACCACTGCTGACCAGTGCTAAAGTGCATATGCTCTCCCTACTGTAAAGTGTACATGTGATTGATGTCCATGATTGGTTCATTGGATTTACTGTTAGTCCCTAGTAAAGTGCACTAGGAGTGCCAGGGCTTGTGAATGCCAATACTGCTAGTGGGCCTGCAGCGCTGGTTGCGCCACCCACAGAAGCAGCCTTAAGATGTGTCTAGGGTCCGCCATTGCAGACCCCGCGTGCAGTCTCGTACTGTCATGCCGGCTGGGCAAGTGCACCCACTCGCCAGCCCCTGAACCTTCCCTTGACTTCATGTTAGTCACCCCTATGGTAGGCCTGAGGGCAGGGTGCATTGTAAGTGTAAGGTAGGACAAGCCCTGATGTGTGTGGCATGTCCTGGTAGTGAATTACAACTAAATTCGTATTTCACTATTGTAAGGCTACCTGCTTCCTTTAGGCCAGAATAGGGCTGCTGGAATTATTACACTCTATAATCCCAGCAGGCTCAAGGAGCATGGTAGAGAGTCATGTTTAGTATGCCTGAACTCAGGATAATGAAATATTTCTTTTAGTAAAGTTTATTTTAATATCCTGTGTTTGCAAATGCTACTTTTAGAAAGTTAGCATTTGCTTGCTTAACCATTTCAGCCCGCCTCTGCTGGTATGTGTATCTGACTGTCTGGGATGTGTGAGTGACAGGGCTGGGGGATGACAGGTGGTGAATGCGCAGATTACACCTTAGTGGGAGGTAGGAGTAGCTCTTGACTCTGAATCTTGCTGTGCTCTGCCACCACAATGCTGGCTCCACCCTCCTGGGGAGCGACTGATGACTCAGCCGACACCTGGCCCAGGAAGGGCGAAGCCCCATCAACAAGGTACTTCTGGCTGCCCCTGTCCACACAATGCTGGCTCCACCTCCTGTGGGGCGTCTGATGTGCCTGCCCCTCACACTGAAAGCAGAAGCCGGATTGCACCCAACAAAGTACTCAAGGACTGAAAGTGGCTATGCAAAGGCCCCCCTGGTCTGCAAGAACAAAAGAAATGCAGTATAAAAGTAGGAGCCCTGCTCCTTGTAAATTAGATCCTGTTTGTGCTACAGAAGGAACTCTGCCCGACGAGAAGGACCTGGAAGGACAAGGAAGGGTGCTGACTCTTGCCTGTGTCTGGTGCCTTGCTGCAGAAGGAGAGGAAAAGGAAAGACTACAAGAAGACTTTTGCTTTGTGAAACTTTGTGCCAAACTCTGCTGAAAGATCTCCAAGGGCTTGCTGCTGAACTTGCCCCCTGACCAGCGCCCCAGGACCAGTGGGCGCTACATCCTGAAGAAAGCGACTGTGTGTGCTGCTTATCGCTGCAGTACTGACCGAGGGGTCTGGGAGCGCTGGGCAAACCTGCCACGCTCCCCGTAATCCAAGGCATCGCCATCCCCCCAAGCACCGTGACCGGGGCCCAAAGCAACAGAGAGAGCAACGTGAGGTCCAGCCGCCGCTGGCCCGAACACCGTGACCGCATCTGCACCGGGAGCCCGAGAGCAACGCGAAGGAGGACCCGTCCGGTCCAAGCTCCCGAATTGACTGCGCTTCGAGCCGTCAATCCACCTGCGAAGACGGACAGCCGCCCTGTGATAACTCCCCTCTGGTCGGTATCCTGCCCGACAGCTCAGCTGTGAGCGCACAGCTGCAACCGGCACTTTGGCTGGGTACGTCCTGCACTTGGGGACCGTACTGCCACTGGCCGCCACCACACAGCCGCCGCCTCCAGGGTCGGAGCGAACGACGAGGAAAGGACCCTGCCGCCACAGAGCACCGCCGCCCCGGATGACCCGTGACCTGCCCGGCTGAGAGCCGCAGCGAACAGCGACCCCGGAAAAGCAACGCGACGTGGGACAGCTCCCCTGGAAGCCGCCCGCTCCACAAGAATTTGAAAGGTACTGTGTTGTATCCTCACGGTGCGAGCGTCCTGCAACTCGAGCTCGCACCGCGCTATCTGCTCCCAACGCGAGCCGCCTCTGAAACCAAGGCTCGCACGGCTCCTGGTCCTCGGAGCCCACGCGGGAAGCGTGAACTCTGGCCGACCGGGCCCGATCTCCTCTCTGAAGCGAGCGGAGACAGCGGAAAGTGCATTGAGGCGCTACAAGACACTGAACCTTGTTGAACCTGGGCAGAAGGCCCAAAAGATTGCTTATTACTAAGAAAGAACTGTGGCAACTTAAACTTAAGTAACCTGGAACCGCTATTGAAAGTTTGACAACTGTATTTACAAGCCTGCTTGAAATTTATATAAAGATATATATTTTTACAAATACAGTTTGGTGGGTTGGTTGTGATGGTGTGATATTGCAAATGTTTAACCCTATGTGCCCCAGAGATTAGCCTAAGACTGCTTAAGCCACACTACCTAGAGGGTAAGCAGAGGTTGTCTTGAAGGTAACCCTCAGCCCTGACAAGGAAGAGAGAGTCCCTGCTTGTCGCTAGTGCTACACTGCGCCAACTAGAGACTCCCCCCTTCCTACAATCTATAAAAAACATACGTTTTTGAGAGAAAACGTTTGCACAAAATCTTAGGCAGAATGCTACACCTACATCTGACAAACACAGGCAAAACATTTTTGTAGGAAAATTCCCCTCTAGGTGGAATTTTAGAGCAGGTAATACTTCAAAACTGCATTCAGAAGTTTCTCGGCTTCATCATAATTTTGTCAGTGGAAACTAGAAATGAAAATATATGATTAGCAAAGTCTCTATCGGCCTGTCACTACTGCTGGTAGCCTTGACTGCTAGAAAAATGTAAGACCCGGCTGGTTTGCATATATATCACCAGACTTGTACTCCACACCTGTAAACAATCACAAATGCATTGGTTCCTTTTATATACTGCTACCTAGCATCGTTTTACCGTAGTTGTGGTGATACTCACTTACTTTTTTTTTCTAATAGTTTTTATTGGCAACACAAGACAGAAGAAAAGAGGAATACAATTTGGAAAAACAAAACCTACTGGGGAGGGAGAAAAAAAATGAACAGATTGAAAGTTGAAACAGTTACATTACAGTTCAAAATTAAAGAAGTAGTACCATTAGGAAAAAGAAAATGTTGTGGGGAATTTTTCCAAAATATGTACAAAATGAAAATGGATGTTTAAATAAAGGTGCCCCAAATTTTATCACATTTAAATAATGAGCGGATACCTCTTAGTTTGCCAGAGCATGCTCCATAGAATAAATTTCATTGACCAATGACCACCATTCCATGATATGTGGGGGTTTTGAGGAAATCCAGGCACAAGCAACAGCTAATTTAGCACATGACAATAAGATAGTTACTAAAGCTTGCTGCGGGATAGTGGTGGTATGTATAGCTAGTAATACTGTAAATGCCGTAAGAGGGGGCGATTGAACCAATTTTAATTTCAATATCTTGTACAGAGCTGACCAAAACTCAGACAGAGCCGGACAAGAAAACAGCATATGTTCCAGATCTGCCGCAACAAGATCGCATTTCGGGCATTTAGTTCGGTCACTAAACGAAATATTCGTAGACCACTTGGATATCCTTTCAGGTGTGTGATATAACATACAAGTGGTTTTGAATTGCTGAAGTCTTAAACTTGAAGATTGGACAAGATTGTTGATGTTACAAAGGGAGGAAGCAATCTTATTAGAAGTTAAATTAAGCCCCAACTTAGTACTCCATTTCTCAGCTAATTTAGAGCAGTCGCTGATTTTATAAGCATTGAGACACTTATAACCTACACTGATTAAAGATTCACTCTTAAATGAGTAAAAACAATCCCAAATGTCAAAATCCGAGATTTCTCGTACTTTCTTCTTATGTATAAGAAAATCATAAATTTGAATATATTTAAATCTCATTGATTCTGTCACTTTATACAGATTTTTTAGTGTCTCAAAGTCAAAAAAGCTGTGAGTGCCATATAAGTCCCCCAGTGTTTTTATACCATGTGCAGACCATAAATTTGCCATACCATCACTAAAAATTGCCGGAAGTCCCTGATTGCCCCAAACAAAAGTTTAGGATGGAAAAAATAAGTTTTACAAAAAGCCAATATATTAAACAAAATCTTAACGGTATCTCCGGCGGTCTTAAATTTCACTCTTTTGAAATAGATGAGGTCGTTAACTCTTAACAAAAACATATTGGAGTCCGAATTTAACATGAAAATATGAAAATAAAGTTGAGTATCTTTGTTAAGTAAACACCATAGACGACCTAGAAAAGTTGCCCAAAAATATAATTTAAAATCAGGGAAATTGAGCCCACCGTTGTCTAGAGAGCCTTTAAGTAACACCATGGACCTACGAGCTTTACGATATCCCCAAATTAAACTGCTAAATATCCCGTCCAGTTTTTTGAAAAAAGAGTTACTAAGTGATAAGGGGATGGATCGGAATAAGTAAAGAAATTTAGGGAGTACTTTCATTTTGATCAAGTTGATCCTACCAATAATATTTAAAGGGAGCTTATGCCATTTTTTTAATAACAAAACAGTTGCTTTAACTAAAGTGTCATAATTAATTGTGATTATCTCACAATTTTTGGATGAGTTTTTGACCCCCAGATAGGTAGCAGTCTGACACACCCCTGATATTGCAGCTATTGGTTTGTAATTAGCGATTATTTGAGTTTTGTTTACATTTAATTTATATCTGGTGATACTCGCTTACTGAAAGAAGAGCTGCTCCATCAAAATATATATATATATATATATATATATATATATATATATATATATCTATACTAATATAATAAAGAGAGAGCCCAAACCTTTGAGACGGTTAATCTCACGAACCACAGCACCAATACCAACACCCAATACAGCGTTGGAAAGGGCAGTTGCAGCAGAAGGACATAGGCTATGCAGACACCCACCATATACATTTAAAAGGTAAAAGAACCGTGCCAGCAAATTAGTCCCTTGTGGGCGTGTCTGCGTTGTGCTGTGGGCGTGTGCTGGGGGCATGACAAACGCTGGGGGCGTGTGGTACGTTCCGCCCTTCATGCCATGTCTCATATCGTGTGCTGTGGGCGTGTGCTGGGGGCGTGTGCGGGGCGCGGGATTACGGAAAAAAAAGCGAGCGTTGTGCCCAATATTTCATTGTTTTTTCTTCCCAGGTTCTGTACATTCCAGCTCCGGGTGTCCACCCTGCTTCCTTTAAATACCCCTGCAACCCAAAACCCAAACCTACCCCTGAACCCTAAAAATACCCATGTACCCCAAAAACGAAACCTAGCCCTGAACCATAAAAATAACCCCGTACCCCAAAACCCAAACCTACCCCTGAACCCTAAAATACCCCTGTACCCCAAAACCCACACCTAGCCCTGAACCCTAAAAATACCCCTGTACCCCAAAACCCAAACCTAGCCATGAACCCTTAAAATACCCCTGTACCCTTAAAACCAAAACCTGTCCCTGAACCATAATAATACCCCTATACCCCAAAACCCAAACCTAGCCCTGAACCCTAAAAATACCCCTGTACCCCAAAACCCATACCTATTCCTAAACCCTAAAACTGCCCCTGTACCCCATAACCCAAAACTATATCTGAACCCTTAAAATACCCAAACACCCCAAAATATATACCTCAGTACCCCAAAACATATACCCCTATACCCATACTTACTTTATCCAAACATTAAAAAAAAACATGCTTTTACCATTCATTCTTTTACAACGAATTTCGTTTTAAATGTATGCGTGGTAAAAACATATAAAATGTAATGCCATGCGTTATAATGGCATTGCGGAGTCATGGTACTTTCGTAATGAAAGTATGCGGAGTGATGGTATGCGGAAAGAAAGTTGTGGAATAATGGTTGTTTACCCTCCCCCAATAAGTACATTGGTGGCACGGCGGCCCACATCTCCAGCAACATACTCATCTTTTTTCACCACCGATTTGAAAAATGCACAGGTCTCTCTCATTGATGGCCAGAACCGACATACACTTTTAGACACACCTCCCGCCACAAGTTCTAGAATTGCGAACTGTAGAGCTGGGGAGCTACGTTCGAATCTCGGCATCAGCTCAACATCCTGTGATTCCAGGCAAATCGTTTTGTCTCCCCGTGCCTACCACAAATGAATGTGTTCTTCTGTAATGTAAATTGTGCTCATGCCATGTTGTCGAGTTCGCACTATATAATATTGCAAGGAAAAATAAAGTAGGGAAACTCGAGTTCACACACTACTGAACGCGCACTCTTAACCCCTTCCATGCTCATGACGAGCTGGAGCTGTGCTTATGACGAGCTGAGCTCGTCATGAATAGAGGGATTCATGGAATGTCAGCACAGGAGGGGAATTGCCTTAGCAGCCAAGGTGTTAAGTGCATCAGCAGTGCACTGTGAATCGGAGCGTTTCACAGGCCTGTCACAGATAAGAAATGCTATCAAAACAAAATCCTACAAAACAATATCCTACTGGCCGGCAGCAATTCATGCCCGGACAATGTCGGGACCGGCTGCTAGTATATATATATATATATAAACCCATGACATGCAGGTTAGCAGAAGTCTCTGTAAAACTTGCATTAACCCTCTGTACTACCTGCCTCTATACAGTAAGTAAACGTTTCGATCTGAAAATACCTGTATCCAGAGGACTGACAGTGAAGAGTAGTAACACTCACACCCTCATTTTGAGTGCACTGGTACCAAGGCCGAAATGTGTGAACCCCAGCGGTGAAACTCAGTTATTTTGGGGGCCGTTACAGGCAATACGTAGTCCACTCCAAAGAGGCATTGGAGTCTGATTGAAAAAGAGTAATATTACAATAGGTAAGTATTTTATGGTAGGAAATTAGGAGTAAAACACACATACGTTTGGTATAAGACACATTTCACAGTGCAAAGTCTGAGAATCTGGTTTTTGGCGTCCATCATTCTATAGAGATGGTCTGAATGACAAGGTGAAATGTTCCAGAATAATAAAATAACCTTTGTGCAATGATTCATTCCCTACTGGCCGCTGTATACCCCAAACAGCACTGAGAGAGACGCATTGAGAAAAGTTCAAGGCCATTATCTGTGATGGGCAGCACACTTCTGATTAGGGCACAGGAGATCAAGTGAGCATCAAACCCTGACGGCTGTCTCCGCTCCAGTGGCTGGCATTTTGCATTGCTCCTGTTAGCAAGGATTACACCAATACACACTTCTCTTTAAACAGAGGTGTGAAAGAATTCCTAGTTCTACAATCAACCATTTGACTGACTTTGTAATGACCTCTAAAACACCTCAATGCTGCAACAGAAGTTTATGATCCACAGGCCTCCAGTCCAGGACCCTGAGACTACACTCTGGTTTTTAAGGCATCCAATTCATTTATGCAAGGGTTGAGAGTTATGGATTCTAGCTCTGATTTTCATGGACCAGGACGTATTTGTCATGACCCATTTTAGCTCACATCTGGGGGTGAGATGAAGGTTTGAAGGTGAGAAAGAAGGAGGAAGCGAACGTGAGTCAAACAGTGATACAAGGAGAAGCTTTGATGATAAAGTACCTGCAAGAAAGAGGCAAAGGGACAGGAACTGAAGGGTGGTTGTTGGACTTGGCCCTTTTTGGAGGGTCATCCCTGAACTTTTTGCCTTCCTCCTGTATTTTGTCAGACCTGTTTTTGTTGGTTGTATGACTCTGGGCTCTTTAACACTGCTGATCGGTGCTACAGTGCATATGCTCTCCCTTTTGTAAATTGATGTATGAATTAGTGATTCCATGATTGGCTGGTTAGGTTTACCTGTCAGACCCTAGTACAGTGCACCAGGAGCAGGGCCGGACTGGGAACCAAAATAGGCCATTGCAGAGTGCTCAGGGGGAGGGGAAGGGGGGGGGGGGGGGGATATTCGGGTGCCGCTAAGTTCTTTGCCCGGGCCGGTATTCGGCCGATTTTGTTACAGGCTGATTTTGCAGCCCACCCGTGCGGCGCACCAGGGGATTGCCTCGTGCCCGCTACGGCCGGTCCGGCCCTGACCAGCAGTGCCAAGGGCTTGTAAACCAAATGCTGCTGGTGGGTTTGCATCCCTGGTTGGGCCACCCACAGAAGCAGCCTGTAAAAGTGTGTCTCAGGTCTGCCATTGCAGAGCCTGTGTGCAGTCTGCTACTGCCATGCTGCCTGGGCAAGTGCACCCACTTGCCAGTACCTAAACCATCCCTTTTCTTCATATCATACACCCCTATGGTAGGCCCAAGGGCAGGGTGCATTGTAAGTCTGAGGTAGGATAAGCTCTGATGTGTGTGGCATGTCCTAATAGTGAATTACAGCCATTTTCATTTTTCACTATTGCAAGGCTACCTATTTCCCATAGGCCAGAATGGGCAGTTGAATATTACATCTTATAATCCTAACTGACTCAGGAAACTAGGTAGAGATTCGATTTGAGTATGCCTGAACTCAGAATGATACAATGCATCTTTTAGTGAAGTTGATTTTAACATTTTGTGTTTGAAAATACCACTTTTGGAAAGTAGATATTTTCTTGTCTAACTATCCAGGCCTGCCTCTGCTAGGTTGTGTATTCCTTGTCTGGAGTTTGGGTGACAGGGCTGGGGGATTCCAGGAGACAGGATGAGTCAGCCCAGTGGTGAATAGAGAGATATGCATCTAGATGGGTGGGAGGAGTTGAACCTAGGACCTTAGTAGGGCTGTGCCTTCCCTCCAGAATGCTGGCTCCACCTCCTCTGCCCTGCACTGTGAAAGGAGAGAAGGAGTCATGTCAACAGGGTGCACCAGGACTGACCAGAACTGGTTTGTACTAGGCAAAGGCCCCTCTGACCGCAGAGGACAAAGGATTTTGGGATATAAATAGTGGGACCCTGATCCCAAGAATTTAGATTACTTTTGGACAAACAAGAAGAAACCTTTGCTGAGGAGAGGAACCTGAAGAAACTGAGGCAAGACTATCCCTAAGCTGAAGTGCTGCTTGGGGCTTGGGGGATTGGCCTGCAGTGGTTGCCTGACTGCCAAAGAAAGGAGAAAGGACTTTGTGTGCACTTTATTCAACTTGTAAAGTATCTCCAAGGGATTGAGAGACGAGCTTGCCTCCTGCTGAAGTCTCAGGGACAACAGACTTCAACCTCCAGCTTCGCAAGAGTTCTTTGGGAAGTGCTGCTACTGTTTTGGGCCATCTGAGGTACTGCATGTCGCGAGTAGCTGGTAGCGTCTCGCAACTAAGAAGCAGCGTGTCGCCGTCGCTGCTGCTGCCGTGGTATTACGGATGTCGCCGTTGTAGCTGTCATATTGCACCGCATCGAGAGAAGCATTTCGCAACGTAGAAGAAGCGTGTTGCCATTGCTGCTGCTGCCGTCACATCTTGGATGTCGCCGCTGTAGCTGTCATATAGCACCGCATCGAGAGAAACGTCTCGCATTGAAGGAGAAGCGTGTTGCTGCTGCTGCCATCGCTTCATGGATGTCGCTGCTATAGCTGTCGTATTGCACCGCATCAAGAGAAGCGCCTCGCATCCATTTTTTTTATTTTTTATTTGCTTATAGAGCGCCTGACTAGACCCCCGAAGGGGTATCTCCGCGCTATAACTGCAGATGGAGGTAAGAGTAACAATGTATTCAGGAATGAAATAGCGTTAGTAGCTGGGAAACAGATAGGTTTTTAGATTTTTTCTGAACATCAAATGGTTGGTGATTGACCTTAGTTCAAGCGGTAGTGAGTTCCATAATATGGGTCCAGTGTGGGCCAGGGCACGGCCACCTTGTCTGGTTTTCTTGATTCTGGGTGTTTTAAGAAGTTGCTGGTTGCTGGAACGCAAAGAGCGTCCTGGGATGTAAGGCTGAAAGATGTCAGTGAAATACTTAGGGCCTATCCCCATTAGGCTCTTGTGTATGGTACAAAGAGTCTTGAACTGAACTCGTTTCTTCACTGGGAGCCAGTGAAGCTGAGACAGTAGGGGGCAAGATGGTGTCCTGGGAGGAGCATTCACGACAATCCTTGCGGCAGTGTTTTGAATGACCTGCAATTTCTTGAGTTGCTCCTCGTTGGCTCCTTGGAGCAATCCATTGCAGTAGTCAACCCTACTAATAACCAGCGCCTGCACCAGAGTTTTTCTGTGGTGATCCGGAAGATAGGGAAAGACACGTCTTAGCATCCGTATAGCCCGGAAACAGGTGCCGGCTACTTGATTAACGTGGTCCTTGAAGGTAAGTTGTTGGTCAAATAATACTCCCAAGTTTCTGATCTTACTCTTGGGGGTAGGGACAGGGCCCAGTTCTTGAGGCCACCAGTCTGATGACCAGTGTGTCATCGCCTGACCGAACAACATCACTTCGGTTTTCCCGACGTTACACTGCAGACAGTTTGATGACATCCAGTCTGCAATGGCTCTCATGCCATCTGCAAATGATCTTTTAACTGCAGGCGTAAGATTTTTAAAGGGAAAAAGGAGTTGGGCGTCGTCAGCGTACGACACGGGGGTGAACCCGAAAGATCTCGCTAGGTTGGCAAGGGGGGCCACATATATGTTGAAAAGTGTGGGGCTCAGACATGAGCCCTGTGGCACCCCCTTATTGAGCTCCCTGTGGGTGGATGTGTGGGCGCCCAGCCTAACCTCTTGAGAACGCCCGGACAGAAAGCTCTCCAACCATGTCAAAGCCCCTCCCCCTATTCCCACCTCCTTTAGGCGATGGAGAAGCACCTTGTGTGACACCGTATCGAAAGCGGCGGAAAGGTCCAACAGCACCAGAATCATAGAGCAGCCATCATCCAGTGCCATTTTGATGTTGTTGGTCACTGTTTGAAGTGCTGATTCTGTGCTGTGGTTCGGCCTGAACCCCGATTGAGAGTGGTCCAGGCCTTCCGTCGCTTCCAGATGTTGGGAAAGATAGGTATTCACGTGCTTCTCCGTGATCTTGCCCAGGTAGGGTAGGAGAGAGATGGGACGTAGGTTGGATAGGTCTGTCCAGGGAGATGATGCCTTTTTTCTTATCGGGTTCACCACTGCCTTTTTCCAATCTGCCGGGACCTGGCCTGTCCTAAGGGAGATGTTGACCATTTCAAGTATGTGGGGACCTAAAAGAGGAATCAGAGGGCCTACCATGGAGAAGCATGTCGCCGTCGGAGCTGCTGTCGTCTCATCACGGACCAAGGGCGTCACCACTACAGTTGTCGCATTGCGCTGTAGCGTCTCACAATGTCGGAGAACAGTGTTGCCGCCTAAGCTGTTGTTGTCGCACCACGGAACAAGGGTGTTGCCGCTGCAGCTGACGCATCAAGTCGTAACTTCTCGCATCATCGGAGAAGCGTGCCGCAACAACAAGAAGACGACGTCTTTATTTCTTTGCACCAATATTTGAATGCATCACCATCTTTGCAACACTTTTCGTTGCCCTGCGCATTGCATCTAAAGGTACATTGACTCAGAGTATTGTGGATTTTTGTCGTTTATGGTCTTGTGTAAAATTTATATAAAGAATACTTATTTTTAATATACAACTGTGTGGTGTCCATCTGTAGTGTCGTCACTTGATTACTGTATATGTTCACAAATGCTTTACACACTGCCTCTGGGATAAGCCTGTCAGCTTGTGCCAAGGGGGTAAGCAGGGGTTATTTTAGGAGTGTACCCCCTACCCTGACTAGAGGCAAGGATCCCTATTTGTCACAAGTACCTACCTGTGCCAACTAGAGACCCCCACATCTAACAGTGGTGGAGCCAGAGGCCTGAGGGGCCCACAGACTAGGCAGCCTTTCAATTCTACAGCCCTGGTGGCAGGCCTTGAAGAAAAAACAGCATTCTGCACTTTATTTATTTCTGAATTAAGCATTCAGTTGTACCTTATCTTTAACCAAGGAATAAAATACTTCCTTCGGGGAAATCCATCTAAGGTCTCATAATCTTAATGTTGTGAGCTCTGAGCAATCAGGGGTTGGGATTCCAAGTTATGTGCAGTTTACCACAGCTGGTAATTACCAGCACAATGACACCAGGACCTCGGCCGTTTTTCCCAAGTGCACACTGGCAGGTCAAACCTGCTGACATTTGTCTCTGATAAAATACCTGGACATGGAGAAGGCACCAAAAAGCCACCAGCTGTGTCTGATTGTGAAGAGCTTATCTCAAAGTAGGAGATAAGTGTTGCAGCTGTTAAAGTCCGAACCACAGGGCACTGTATTTTATCTTTCTGGCCACGTCCTGGAAGCTAAAGTATGAAGCAAGGTCAGTATAAACTCGTACTGCAAAACGATAGATGCACCTTCAGGAAAATATGCATCACAAATGGTAGACATTAATCCCACTGTGTACTATGCATAAGGTTTCTACACACTAATACCAGCGATCAATACTGCTGTCGATCCTCTGGTACCAGGTTTCCTTTCTGCTGATTTTAAAACACTTTGTCTTGGTCTGTGCTACATGAAACCTCTAATAAATACATTTCACAATAAATGAGGCACGTGCCTTCAAAAATCATAACGTACATCTACAAGTTTACACCTACATTTCTGGTGTCAGATGGATGATTCCAAGAGTACTTCTGGAATGTCGCAACAGTTGCTGGGGCTCTCCTGGACAATTTTTCTGAATTCCTACCAATGTCTACGCACGTCACAGCAATTACACCCGCAGAACTTTAAAACAATCACACAAGATCAAACGTCTCACAGTGCATTACTTGCATCTAACAATGGTTTCCATAAGGGGCGTGCATGCTTTCCTGAGAATACATCTATTCTCTTACAATTCCACTAATATGGGGTCTGTACTCTGCACATTTCCATTCTGGAAAATTATTCACTGCTACCCTTGACAATACTACATTTCTGGGTGGAAATGTACAAACTTGTACAAACACCAATAAACAAGTAGGTTTTTGTGTATTCCCAAACGTACAGGTGACCTACTCTGAAGGTTCCCAGCCCCCCCTCCCCAAACATCCCCTCTGCAGAGCATGTGCTACAAGACAATCTTATGAGTAAATCTTTCTTGAATCTCAAACTTGTGAATAGTTAAAGTGGCTTTGCTCTTATAAAAATGCGCTTACTGAAAAGGACTTATGCACACATAAGGTGTATTTACAAGCAGTCTTTGCCCTGGTACTTCTGACGTTTCATAAGGACTAGGGTGAATGCACAGCCCTTGGCCTTCGGTCCTCGGGCACTCAGCGCTTCTCTTCTTAGGGAGCATCACAAGGAAGAATCCTTTTCACCAGTGCCGGATTCAACCTTGTGGAGGCCTCTAGGCAGTCAAAATGTTGGGGGCCCTCTTGCAAATTATCTCCTAATACTCAATACACCGATTCTTTTTACAGTCTTGCAGCTGCCAGAAGACGAGTTTTTAAGAGACAAACTGTTATGTGAATCTGATATCTCTAGTTTAAGTATTTAAGTTGTTAATGGGTACATTACATTAATACAGTATTTTTTTACTGAGTCTTTAATATAAAGTTTTCGTTTCTTTGAGTTAATCATTTTTTTCTATCTTTTGGAAACAATATTTAAGTAAGCTTAATTGAAAATTTTCTTTCAAGATCAAATCAATACTTTTTTGATCCATTATCACGGGGCCCATAAAAGGAGTGGGGCCCATAGGCTGGTGCCTACTTTGATAATCTGGAACTGCTTCCCATGACTCGACTGCGCAGCGCACCGAGGGTCATGCGCATACCCGACAACTCTTGTTTCTGTGCGCAATGAATCATGGGCTTTTCTCAGTAACACCCAGCCTCCCTCACAAGTTTCTCTAATGGGGGGATTTCTCGTTAGTGTTTCCCCGGCCCCTGGAGGCTCCTTTTGCCTCCCATCTGTGCTCAGTGGACTGCAGCCACCAGAGTGCGAGGAAATTGATGGAAATCAAAGCTCCATTCATTAGACAGGTAAGAAAAAGCCCAGGAGGGATTTATATTGCAACCATTTCATTGTATGCAGGCAAATTGATCACACTGGCCCATTTAAGAAGCTACTTTCAGTTCCTGGGGTGTTTATGTAGGCCAGTATGTCACTCACTATATGCTCTGTTCGCGATGGAGCCAGATGCACAGACAGCGTGCAAAATAAATGTAGCCAAATAAGTCCTTCAATAACAGAAATGAAATACGACTTTGAACAGAAGGTATCTGTCATGACTCTAAATTGTTTGCTGTCCCAATAACCAGTCTTGGTGGTGTTTTCTCCTCACTTATCATTGTTTCACCTAGCATGCCTCCACTTCACTAGGAGGCATAGCATTCAACATTGTATGCCTTCTAGTAGAAGTGTCCGAATGAACCTCATTTGTATATTTGCCAACCCAAGATGGACCCCCTCCTTCCTTCACCAGTGCAATATGCCTTCCATTGTGGCATATTTTACCGTCGGGGTGAAACTTGGCAGAGACAATACCTAATTAATACCTTCTGTTAGACGTTTCAGAACGAACTACAGTTTTATATTTCCCAACCCAAGATGGCGTCCTTCCTTCCTTCACCAGTGCAATATGCCTTCCATTGAGGCATATTTTACCCTCAGGGTGAAGCTTGGCAGTGACAATACCTAAAAGAAACTTGGCAGCGACAATACCTAAAAGAAAGTTCCTAGTTCTGCTTCATTGCATCTCATCAGCATTTGCTCCTGCTTGCTGCTAAGGTCTCTGGATGCTGTTCTTTGCTTATTTTCTCCTGCCGCCTCAAGTTCTGGTTCTTGCTGGTGTTAGCAACAGTTTGCCAGATATTCCTCTTTACTTTCTGAAGTCTTTTTCCAAATATCTTTCAGGTGCTCCTGTGATCCGTCTGGACTCTAAGATGGCGGCTTGAAGAAGTGACCCCTATACCAATTCAAGGTTCCTTGATGTCCGGTTCCCCTCAATATCCTTTGACACCTATTAAAGAATTAACTTTGAGCCACCATACACTGCTACCCTGATATGTGTATAGCTACCTCGTTTTTATGTCTTGTTTGACTTTCCTACATTGGTGCCTGATCTGCCGAGTCTATCCTAATGCGCTTCATTTACATGCCCATCGCCAGCGTATGGATTATCTCTTAGGCTCACACTCTTAGTCTGCACCACAGTGCACACTTAACTGGTCAGAACTGGTGTAAAGTGAGATTGAGTGTGCTAAATTGAGGAAAGAATCCAGTGACAGTTTGCTTCCTGCACTGGATAGAGCACCCCCCTGAAACAGAGGTGAGGGCGCATCAGTATTTTGCATCCAAGGCCACATCATTCAATCCAACAGACCATACATCATTTTCAAGAGGGGCCAGGAATCCACACCCAGCGATCAAAGTATTTGACTGCAGATATCTGTAGGGAGACTCCCATGAGATCCCTGAGACACCCGAGCTCCTGTTCTAAGAATCATCCTTTTAATGGGGGGGGGGGCACAGTGGTGGCACCTGAAGGCTTAATCCCTGTGCTTTAGCAAATGTTTGGTGGGATATACTGTCCGCTGTATTACAAGTGCCATAGGATATAATTCACTCGTAATTAGTCCGACTGGACATCTGCCATGTTTGTAATGGAGTATCCCAGTCACTAAAATATAAATTAGACCCATAGACGTTAATATGTGTGGCAAGGCATGCAGATTTCAGGCATCTCCGTGCATCAGAGCATTGAGCTGGCTGTGAAAACTCTGCCCTAAACTACGTTGATGAAAAAGGGAGTGATACTGTGTACCTCTTCACCGGAAAGCAAGTGTAGTTAAATAGAGCATAGGTGATTGAGTGACACTGTATCTCAACTCTAGGAGTAGTACTAAACAGGTCAATGATTAGTACTGTGTATTCCCGTTCTGTACAAGACTAAGTGCATTGTTGTAGACCAGAAACCAATGAGTGGCACATAACAGCTCATTTTTGTAGGATACCAAGTGCATTATCATAGAGTAGAGCTCAATGTGTAGTACTGTGTTGGGCTAGGCCCTCTGTGCAGGGTTGCCAATGCTCAAACCTTTTGCCTTAACTCCTCCTGTTTGCGGAATTTCGTTTTTTGACTCGAAGACTCTGAGCACCTTACCACTGCTACCCACTAATACAGTGCCAGTGCTCTCTTCTTTTATTTAATGTACTCATGAGCCCCTAGTAATGTGGTATTACACGTACCCGGGACCTGCTATTAGTGGCCCTGCAGGATTTATTGTGCCCCCCACTTAAAAAGCCCTTTTAAAACATGTCTCAGGCCTGCCATTGCAGCCTCTGTGTTTTAAACTGCCATTCTACCTAGCAAAATGAACCCCTACTGTAGGCCCAAAACTACCATAGGGCAGGGTGCATTATACTTAAAAAGTTGGACATGTAGTTTTAAGTTTTACATGTCCTGACAGTGAAAGCCCCGTAAATTCGTATTTCACTACTGTTAGACCTATCTCTCCCTAAGATGAGTTTGGATTACCATGTTACATTTAATAAGTGATAATTTGTGTTTGGGAACAGGTAGAAAAGTCATGTTTGGTCTCTACAGATGTGTAATTTAAAATCGTCTTTAATGGTAAGGTTGGAATTTAAGTCACAGTTCTGAAAATGCCACTCTTAGAAAGTTAGTATTTTCTTGTCCTAACGATTTAGTGCCTGCAGCTTGATCCTGGGTCACATGACTAGGCGTGGTTGGCCGGCGTGTATTTCGCCCAGATAGTGACAGTAAGGGGGACTAGGTGTTGTGAGGATGTGGCATCCTGCCAGAATGAGAGGGGTGGAGCTGTGCACAGCCCCACTTACATTTCAAAGGAGCTGCTTCGGCACATTAACAAAGGACTTCACACTTGTCTTTTGTCAAATACCATGTACCCTAACCTGAGGGCTCTTATTGCCTACTTAGAGATGACTTGTGAGCATTAAGAAGGAAGTGTTAGTGGGTAGCATATTGTGTTCTGCTTCCTACTAGTAACATTTAATTTGCAGGCCCTCGGAACATGTAGTACCATAGAGTAGTGACATTTTAGTACATTAAACGTTGTAGGCCAATTTTGCTATGTTTTACGCCCGCCAAAAAAGAGGAAAAGATAAAGTGCTATTTTGATTTAAACAAACTGCAAAAAGATTTTGAAACAAGGACATGTCATGATGTGAACAAATGTTGCCTCCTTACAAGGCATCTGCTCACTCCCTAGGTGGCTAATCCCCCATCAGTTATGTGTAATAAGCCTATAGTAGTGCATGCCTAATTACATTACACTTAAGTCACAGCACTGTACTGATTTTTAAGAATGTAACACAAAATTAGAAAGAAATAGTGATGTGTGTGGAAGGCAAATAAATGTCAGCTTCACTCTTCGCTTGTTGTGCTATAGTGATGTGGGGTGGTATTGCCCAGATATAATTAGAGATGGAGGGCACGTGCTATATTTTATGTCTACATTTGTATTGGTCTAACATTGTTGCAATGGTATAATCTCTGGACTGCCAACTATCCCTGTACCCTCACACCTTTCGCGACATCCTACTGGTTTCCACATAGAGGGGAGGTGCTACTCACTGGGTCACACTCCCTACAGGTGGGGAGTGAGGTAAGTGAGTACTTGGGAGGACCCCAATCAGATCCTCCCTAACCCCTCTCTTGAAGAGATGGGTCAACGTCTCACCCTGCTAGAAAAGCAGCTTGCTATTGTTATCAAGGGCTTCAACAAAATCCTTACCAATCTCGCCTCACTCCGTAGACAACACCAAACTACACCCCCACCGTCAACAACCCTACTCACCAATGGCAACCCCGACTCCCCTCCACAGAGAGATCCTAACCCCCCCCACCCCCGAATCAAAATCGGTTCCTAGACTGTACCAGCAGTACTAGAATAGCTATGTCCCAGAGTGAAGCAGCATGTCTTGCCTCCTCATACGACATCCCTTCCACCACCCCTCTATTTAAAATCCAGGTGATCACCGGATTCAGAAGGGACCACTCCCCTCCTAAACACTCTAGACCCCCAGCCTCCCTTACTAACATCCCCAAGGGCCCCTTAAGAAGAACCCAAATAAAGAGGCATGCACCACTAACTGCATGCTAATTAACTGCAGATCAGCCATTAAACATGCAACTGAACGAGCAAAATCCATTCACACCCATAACATAGACATAGCCTTCATCACAGAGAGACGATTGCTCAACACCAATCATGGGGACTCTCGTGCCACCAGGTATCAACAAAGATCGAAATGACCAATAAGGCAGAGATATAGGAATCATTCATAAAATCAATATATCTGTAACTGAAATGGACACTTAACTATCACACCTGTGAGTGCGTTTCCGCCAACATGAACACAAGCGACAACAAGTCATTCCAGTGCCATCTTCTATACCATTCAGAAAAGGGGGTGGTGTTGGTGATGATGGACAGAGTATCTGAATTAAACAGAACACTCATACCCAGTCAACAGATCAGGGCTTGATCCATCACCGTTTTTTAGCTCACTGCACCATCCCAGCTCAGAACCTGGCTACATGTAAGTTAGTCTGTCCCTGGCCCAGTGCATCATGGGAACAGGGCAGACCAAACTACCAAGCCAATTCTTCACCAGAAAGGAGACAAGCTACCGGGGACCGGTTTCTGGCATTTCAGCCGTCGTCGGCCCGGCTTGGTCATCATCAGTGATGTCATTTGAGATGTCATCAGTGATGTCATTTGAGATGTCATCAGTGATGTCATCAGTGATGTCACTAACCATGTCATGAATGATGTAATATGTGACATCATCAGCAGTGGATTGCGGGTGCGCGATATATAGTTAGTGGAACTAACTATATATGAAATTTCAATGGTTTTGTGTGAGTAAAATAAGGTTTTGAAAAGGCTAATCCCTAACTATATATGGTCTATAACCATATATAGTCTATAACCAATGGTTTTTTCAGTGAATTTTCAAGGTTTTGTAAATGCAAATTCCTAACTATATATGGCCTATAACCTATGGTTTTTTCAGTGAATATATATATATATATATATATATACATATATATTCATTGAAAAAAAAACACATATATAACACATGTTATAGTTAGCTGGACATTTCACTCATACAAATCCATTGAAATTTCCCCATTATAGTTAGTTCAGCTTACTATAACTCACGCGCCCGCAATGCACTGCTGATGATGTACATATTACATCACTCATGACATGGTCAGTGACATCACTCATGACATCACAGATGACATCTCAAATGACATCACTCATGACATCACTGATGACATCATCCAGTGAATGTGTGTCTTTCTGAAAAATAAATAAATATTTTTTATATATGTATATCTAAAGGTCGATGGAAGAATAAATGGGTAAATAAGTGACTAAATGGATGTTTTATTTTGTAAAAATGCTTGTATAACTGACTTATTAGGTGTATCTTAGTGAATACATGTATTAGCGAGTAATGTTTAAATATGTAAATATCTGTATCAGTGTCTCATGGGTTGGTGAGTAGCTACATGAGTGTCTATACAGGTTATTAGTTTGTTTTTGGAGTATCAGTATGAGCGTCTGTATGGTTTGGTGGGAGTTTTACTTAGCGCATAGATGCATGAATGACTGACTCACTGTTTGTATGTGTTTTGAAGACAGCATGTGTGCAGGACTGTATGGGTGGATGAGTGTGTTGATGGGTGTGTTAGTGAGTGAATGACTGTCTCAATAGTATCTTTATGAGTGACTACATATGTTTTAACCTAGCATATGTGAGTATTGATATATATAAGTGAGTATATGTGAAAGTGAGAGATTGGAAGAGTTCCTGTATAAATAAGGTTGTATTTCTTTTAGTGATTGTTTAA
This sequence comes from Lissotriton vulgaris, assembly GCF_964263255.1. NCBI lineage: Eukaryota > Metazoa > Chordata > Amphibia > Caudata > Salamandridae > Lissotriton > Lissotriton vulgaris. The sequence continues at coordinate 214,572,121 of NC_141688.1, read as the reverse complement.
GAGAAGAAAATGTGTACGTTTCTTTAGAAGTAAGTGTAGTGGTGTGCGTATAGCTGTATATGCAAGTAAATGGCTGTGTGATCGTTTATTTGCATGTGTGAGCGTAACTCTGTGGATGAGTGTCGGTGTGTAACAGGATGTATAGTTGTATGATGAGTGAGTACATGTATGAGTGACTATTTAGAACTGTTGGTGAATGAGTGGATGTGTATGTAGATGTAGGAATTACTGAATAGGTTGTTGTAACTAGTATTGGTATCTTCATTTTTTTAAAATTTTAGTTTCTATTTTTAAATGTGTGTATCAAAGGTTATATTACGGTGCGGGGAGGTCTGCCACTCTTTCACAAGGATGATGTCACCAGTGATGTCATGAGTGATATTACTGACCATGCCATGAGTGATGTAATATGTTACGTCATCAGCAGTGCAATGCGGGCGCGCAAGTTATAGTTAGCTGAACTAACTATAACAGGGGAATTTCAATGCTTTTGTATGAGTGAAATGTCCAGCTAACTATAACATGTATGAAACCTATGGTTTTTCAGTGAATTTGCAAGGTTTTTTAAATGCTAATTCCTAACTATAACGTGACTGAAACCTATGGCTTTTTCAGTGAATTTCAAAGGTTTTGTAAATGATAATTTTTAAATGTATTAATTGTTATATTTTTTTTATACTGATTTACTACATTGTTTTTCACTATTTATTTTTAGATATTTTATTTTTTAAATTACATTACATATTTTTAATATACATTGAAAAAAAATAATATTGAAATTTTAATATTTGTTTTTTTATTTTATATATTTTTAATTTATATATATATATTATATAGCAGGCAATGATATCCTATGGAAGGAAATTTAAGTTACTGGTAAGTATGGTTAAAATTACTTTTCAGGATCAGTAGTGGGCTGAAAGATGCAGCACTGAGGTTTCTCCTGATAACAGGTGAGTAAATCGGAATTCGTAGTTCGACTGATTTTAGAGACATTTTTTAAAGTTCCAAAACTTCACACTTTTAAGAATTTCCAAGTGAAACCAGTGAATGTTAGCCTATGGAAGGAAATTCAAGTTACTGATTTGATTGATTTGATTTGATTTATCTATTTCTAAAGCGCGCGAATGCCCGGAGGCGTCTTGGCGCTATGATATGTCCATAGTCCTGAACTGGTCTTAGGTTTATGCAGTGAACAACCATGTTTTAATTTGCTTTCTGAACAAGTCCAAAGATGGGCTGTTTTTTTGTATCTAATGGAAGTTGATTCCATGTCCTTGCTGCGTGGACGAAGAAACTTCTTCCCCCCCAGTTCGCTCGTTTGAACTTAGGTATTGCTATCAGTTTTTGTTGGCCAGATCTTAGTAGTCTGGATGGTTCGTATTTCCTCAACTGCGTTTTTATGAAGAGAGGTCCTTTGCCCTGGAGGGCCTTATAGGTCAAACATAGTGATTTAAATTTGACTCTTTTGGCGACTGGAAGCCAATGAAGTGATGCTAATTTGTGGCTGACGGACTGAAACTTTGGTATGTCCAGGATCAATTTTGCTGCAGCATTTTGCAGGCGCTGCATCTTATCTATGATTTTTATTTTGGCTCCTGCATACAGTGCATTTCCGTAGTCCAGGCGGGATAGAGCTAGAGCTGTGACTACCGTTTTGCGTGCATCTTGGGGCAAATATGGTAGTATTTTTTTTATCATTTTTAATATTAGCCAAAACGAAGATGCCAGTTTGTTTGCTTGGGCTTCGTATGCTAGCTTGGTGTCTAGCATGAATCCCAAAATGTTCACTTTCTCAGAGGGGTCTGGACATGTTCCCAGCTTGTCAGGCCACCAGTCTGGGGACCAGATGTCTGCATTACCTCCCAGAAACATCACCTCACTCTTTTCTCCATTGAGCTTAAGGCAATTTTGTTGCATCCAATGACTAACTTTTAACATGCAGTGTTGGAATTTGTCGGCTGTTACCTTTGTGTCTTTATCTATGGATATGACGATTTGGGTATAATAATAAAATAATAATAAAGAGCTTATAGAGCGCTCAGTAACGCCATCACGGCGTGTCCCCGCGCTGAAGCTATCAGTGAAAGCGAGAGAGCCTAGGATCTACGCAGTGTATAGATGTGTTTTAAGCATGGCCCTAAACCGCGATTCACTGCTCTCCAGTCTCAGAGCAGGGGGAAGTTTGTTCCATTGTTGAGCTGCTTGGAGCGCAAAAGAGCGTCCACCCATTCTAGCCTTCCTAATCCTGGGGACTGTCAGCAGTCCGGCACCCTCCGAACGGAGGGTCCTAGTTGGTTCATATCGGCTGACTAGATCCTTTAGGTATGCGGGCGACCTGTGCCAGACAATTCGGTGACAGAAGAGGAGGCACTTAAACAGCACACGCTTCTTCACAGGCAGCCAATGAAGCGCGTCCAGCGCCTTTTTCGAGTTAGCTCTCCTGGGTCTTCTTAGTATCGTCTGCGTACGAGATTGGCGTGAAGCCATCTTCCCTTATTACTTCTGCAAGGGGGGCCACGTACAAGTTAAAAAGCGTTGGGCTTAATGATGAGCCCTGCGGGACACCACATGGTACCTCAAAGGAGTCTGATTTTGAGTTTCCTAGTTCCACTGTGAACTTTCTATCCTTCAGGTATGATTTGATGAGATTGCATGTAGATTCGCTTGCTCTAGCTTCTCTGATGCGGTTTATTAGAATCTCGTGGCTGACCGTGTCGAAGGCCGCCGAGAGATCCAACAATACCAAGGCGGCCTTCTCCCCGTTGTCCAGTACTTTCCTAAGCTCTTCAACTGCCGTGAGGAGAGCTGTCTCTGTGCCGTGCCCTTCACGGAATCCGAATTGGGAATGGTCAAGCCAATTATTGTCCAATAGATATCGTGATAGCTGTTTATTTAGTAGTTTCTCTAATACTTTTGCAGCAAAAGGGATCCTAGCTATGGGTCTATAGTTGCTAGGAACCTCACAATCCAAGTTGGGTTTCTTCAGGAGTGGCCTGATCGATATAGTTTTCCAATCGTTTAGAAATGTGTTAGTGTCTAGAATTATAGCAAACAGTTTTTGTAGTACCAGTCCTATTTGCTCTGAGCAGCTTTGCATCACCTTAGGTGGACAAGGGTCTAAGGGGCTGCCCGAGTTAGTTACCATCATTTCTTTGCTAATTTGTTCCACTGTTGGTAGGGCCCATTGAAAAGATGTACTGTAAGTACGGTTAGAATTACTTTTCAGGATCAGTAGTGGGCTGAAAGATGCAGCACCGAGGTCTCTCCTGATAACAGGTGAGTAAATTGGAATTCGTAGTTCGGTTGATTTTAGAGGAATATTTGTATGTTTAAAAAATAGACACTTAGAAACTTTTCTGGTGAAACCCACACACAATAGATTCCTATGGAAGGAAATACAAGTTACTGGTAAGTACGCTTAGAATCACTTTTCAGGGTCTGTACTGGGCTCAAAGATGCAGCCCCGAGGTCTCTCGTGATGACAAGTGAGTAAATAGAAATTCGTAGTTCGGCTGATTTTAGAAGAATATTTCACTCAATAGTGAAGGAAGGGGGCGGGGTCTGAGGTGACATGTGTGCAAACATGCCCTGTGGCGCGTTTCAAGTTGGGGAATTATTTTCTCTTCATTCCTGAGTTCACCTGTGGGCCAACTAGAGAGGTGTTCAGAGGCCACGACCCCTTTTTACAACACTCTGCAATGCAGCTCCGTGGCGCTTACTGGAGGTACCTGGTGGGCTCGTTGCCCCCAAGGGGACCTCTGGATTGAAGAGGAATTAATTCCGCAACTTAAAACGCGGCACAGGGCATGCTTGCACACATATCACCTCAAGCCCCGCCCCCTACCTTCACCACTGTGCAAACGCGCCCCTTAGCGCGTTCTAAATTGGGGGATTAGCCCACCAGGAACCTCCAGTATGCACCAGGGGGCTGCGTTGCAGAGAGGTGTAAAAAGGGGCGTGGGTAATCCAAAGTATATGGATGTACATATTAGTGACAATGTTACTCAGGGGCATACATGATGGCTACCACGTTAACTTTGGCAGCAGAATATTACCCAGATTGAGTACATAGACTTAGCGATAACATGTGACCTTGGGCTCAGGGTCACCTATAAGTATCTGCTTGTAAACATGATGCATAATGCACAAATACATTAGTATACAAGCAGCTTGGGTAGATATTCGCTAGACATTGTAAACAGCTCGGGGAGAGGTATTATATGTATATGTAAGTGTTCCCGAGGACGTCTAAGATGGCTGCCACGCTGGATTGCACGTTCCATATGCTGTGTGCGAGGGTTAAGGTCAGAGCGGCAAGTCGCGGCTTTACAAACGTTTGTATGCTGAATGCCGTACGACTGACGAGTTTGGAGTTAATGGGAAATCGTGTAGTTAACATCAAGGACGATGATACTAAGTGAGAGGCTTTGTGTATTCTGTATATTTTAGAGATTGGATTTGAACGAATATATCGCAGAAGTACTGAGCAATTTTTTGGCGAGTGTGAACTTATTAGAGGTAAGAGAAAGGACTATCTATGGCGGTAGTGACATCTTATCGCTCCGTGTTGTGATCTGGGGTCTGATGTGGTTTCATTTCCACCATAAGACCGAATATTGAAGCTCCCGACTCGGTTGTTGGAGTGAGTATGTAGAGACGTTTGAAACACTCTGTGGGTGTTGGTTATGGTTAGTGTAAACGTATGTGGATTTCTTCACGTTTGTGGTTTTTTGATACATTTTTGGTTCAAGTTGCGTTCACTTTGTTTTGGTTTTGTGTAGGCAGACGATCACTCATATGCATATGGGGAAGGTTGAGGAGTGTATATACTGAATGTATATATTATGTTTTGTAATAGATTGGGTGCAACCTTTTCGTCCTGAGGATGGTCTCGTGGAATTAAGTGTGTGGGAGACCGAAACGTCGACGCCACTACACCCTTTGTTGGTTTCAAGAATACATTTATGAATACTGAAGGAATGAAAACTGTCTGAATTGGTGATACTTTATGGCAATATATGTTTTTTAGTCCATACAAATGTACAGAGGGTGTATGATATTGCTGTGGAGACAAAAACTATAACAGCATTTATTTTGGTTGCCGTACATGAATTGTATATATATTTATGTTTTGCACTGTAGAAACTGATATCTGAAACTAAAAAAACAAGATTTTTTTGATAAAAACAAATAATATCAAAACAACCTTGCCTTGTGTTATATGGAATTATTCGCTGATGATGATGACGATATTGAAATAAGAAATTGTTTGTGAAAAATAAATCCTCAAGGATTGTTGTCTATTAAAATGATCATACCCATTTCCTTGGGGAATAGTGGGTTGCCCTATTTACTGTTTGGGTATAGAAATGGGGCACTTAGTGCGAGCTTTTAGTACTGAAATACCATGATATGGAACCTGAAAAACACCAAAGGGAACCGAAACAACCTGTCAGGTTTCTCATATACATAAAAGCTCTAGAACAACTCATTTCTGTGGGTGAAATAATGATTGACAGATGCAAAAAACATATATAATATTGTGTAAAAAATGTACTAATATAACCATAGATATTGACCACCTTGGAAATCTATTCTGCCCACTGGAATGCCAGTACTAAAAGAGCTGCTCTAATGTGGTCTCCGGCTTTACTTAGATTCTTTTCTAAAGGAAAAATAATATTACTTTAATAAATGTTCCCATTCTCCACTGCTCAAAGGTCTTCGCATACAAGACTTCTAACTCTTCTTTACGTAATTCTGCTCTAGACCACTCTAGCAGGCCTTAGTCTGGATTTGGTGGTCATTCGCAACATCTCTGAGACTACGTAGAGTCTATTTTATTAATGTGCCCTACTGAAATTAGTCACTTAAAATTCTTCCTTCTAAGGCTCAAACCAATATCTTTGTAAACAATTAGTAGCCACATTACTAGTCTATCTAACGTTTGAAACAGTCTGTTTTAGACCAGTGCAAGAACAAGTACACGCAAACAAACTTATTGGTGCTACCGCTTTTACCCAATAAAGAGCGGTTGATCAGGGTAGCAGGGGCAGTAGTGGAAAAAAGAAAATGATACTATAACAATTCACAGGGCATAGGTCTTTGGCCTATAGTACCATAGGAGTGGACGTCTATGGATTTTCAAAGATCTTCGAGAGCAGTACTAGGGAATATCCAGTGGAGGCTTCTCTGTTAAGGCGGAAGAGCGTCGCCCCACTAAGTACAAAGGTAAAGTAAAATGATAATAACGCAACATAAATAACCTTATGTAATTATCATTTTAGTTTTTGTATGGTGCCCGAGCCACGTTAGGGTGGGGCGAGCCTTGGCTGTTCTTCGTGTGGAGAAGTGGTTGCTGCATCATTAGTGTGCATGATGGTTTGGACGCCGTCTTGGGCTGGCAAAACTGTCATGCGCACTTAGTATGTTCTCCACCGAGCTATATAGCAAGACTGGGTGGAGAGCTTGCACAGGCTCCCACTCCCTGTCTGAGCATCGAACTAGGGCGCTCAGAGCAATCACAATGCTACTGTCATGCTGGTGAGAGCAGCGTTATGATTGGCTAGGGGAGGCTGTGAGCCTGGGTGTGTCCTGCTTCCTGGAGACTACAAAAGAGGAAGGAAAAGAGGAGGCGACCAGCAGGTCAGTGTGCTTTTTTTTCTTTCGTTTTTTTACTCCACCCCCTATGCCCCACTCCACCCTACCCCACCACTACAATTCCTTAGCTCCCTAGTGGCTGATCTTGAGAATATTGCAACGCTGAGAAAGGTGCACACGTATACCAGTCTTAGGCAATAGTGTACAGTGTGCGCAGAGTGTGTACATTTGGCAATCTATTTGCTAATCAGACACTACATCTTCAAAGGAATGGAATACAATACAAGATCCTATTCTTGATTTAACCCTATTGCTGCCTTCCCCTATCACGTGCCGCTGAGCACGTATGATCAGGCAGCAACATGGCTTTCTTGTCCTTCATTGCCCGATGACTCATTTTCTATTTATTTGACCCACTTATACCTACAAACTGGAAAACTATTAAGAATCTTACGAGCCTGACTGCACAGACATCATTAGAATGGAAGCAAATCCAGAGACATGTCCCTCTGAGAGTAATTGTCAGTTATTACAATTTTATGCTAAATGTGGCATCGACCTTCCAAGCAACAGACCACAACAGATGGCGACCGCTTAACTCCTGCAGGCCCTCGACCCGGCCACTATGTCTACTTCCGGGTCTGCTCAAAGGTCAATGACTATATGATTTGAGGATGGGAAAAAGAGCAGGCGAGTGGCGCCCAATCAATTAGCCCATCCGCCCTTTCCATCCACTGCAAGGAAATGTAAGTGCTCAAAAGGAGGGATTGATGCACCTTGGATTCTGTTAATGAAACCCATGGTGGGGCCTTTGGCAGCTCGAAGCTGAGGCCAAGTGCACACTCATTCATACATAACATGTGTATTTGTAAAGTGCACGTTCACCCCGAATGGGGCATATTGGCGCCAAATAACAGATGTTTATTGTTACCCAACTCAATGGTACTCATTTTATCATACTCAGAAAGGATGAGAGGCTGAGTGAACATACTGGGATTTGTACCTGTGACCATGAGGTCGAACACAGGCCCCTGCAGTAGATGCATTAGTCCACTAAGCCACCACAATGAGTGACAATGAGTGTGAGCTCACCCTCTGCCCTGACTGGAGCTCAACATACACTTACCACATGCATTCATTTGAAATAACTTTAAGTTGGCTCTTCTCAATTTTTTGCTACTGATGGTGTTGGCCATTTCCTAAAGGATGCAACAACATAAGAGTAGAAGGGGGTCAACATGCAATCCCCGGTACAGGGTTGTAGGCGCCAGGGAGTGGTGAGCACACTCCTGGTCAGCTCGCTACTCCAGATAGATTAAAAAAAGAGACGTCTCAGAGCAAAAGCAGGGATATTTATTTCCATCTCTGCCCCAGCCACTATCTTGACCCCAGCACAATGACTGTGGGGAACTCAGACCACTCTCAACAGCCACCTGGCCTTGCCCATGTGCCCCACCCATGTAGCGGTTGCCCAAGTCTTTTGCCCAGTCAAGTCTTGACCTAAGGCCAGCCTTGAGTTTGCTGGCCGGCACGACCAGTAGAGACTTGTGTCCGCTCTGCAACTTCCACTGGGTCCGATAAGAACCGGGCTGACTTCGCTGTTCATACTTCTGAAGTCATGGCAGTCAACAGCATCGATGGCGGTAGACATGCCAGGGCTAAGTCAAGCTACATCACTATTGTCAGCTTACGGTGTCATCAACATGAAACGTGAATATGATTATAAGTGCTGCTACCAGAATCACTCATAATAATAATATTACTAGTCATAATAAGGATTATGGATGTTCTAACTCTCTTCCCCAGGATAAAGCAGTTACTACGTGGCTTTCTCCAATCACAGGCCAGCTACAGACACACCCTTTCAAGGTCTACCATTGTATCCTTCTCTAACAGCGTGGCACCTCCCACTAGGTGCCTACGTCACTTTCCTTCTTGTGCTGGGATTGGTGCCATCTACATTCGCAGGTGACAACACCTGGCACAGTGACGTCTGACTGCCCCCAAGGGACGGAGAGAACAGGTTACACACAAAAATGATATCGTGAGTTTTAACAGATCAGCGGCTACCTGCCCACCTCGCCACATGGCCGTGTCTAGCATTATCACATATGTAGTGTGGACGGCAAAAATGCGTGGCACACCCTTCACGAGAGCGGCACGCCTTTCATCACAAGCGAAAATGCAGAGGCAACATTAACAACGAGAGGCATCGTATATTTCTCGACATCTCCCTATGCACAAGCACTCGTGTGCTGGCCCGTCAGACACGTGCAGTGTGTGCAACTTATGGTACATGACAATCCTCTCGTTATTTATTTTCACATTTTCCATACAGGCGTGCAGCCGATTTTTATTCCCACAGCTAGCGTGCACCGTGAACGCGGCCAGTGAGCCCGCGGCGGCTGCTGTAGCCTCGTCGTCACCGACGACTTGAGGAGAAACAGCCCCCTTTTGCCTTGACCCTGGGAGGCGAAGTTCGTCCAGGTCGTTCTCCCGTTCTAAACTTTAAATCGACCCTTCTTGGGACGAGCCGCGGAAGCGATCCCCGCAGCTACACGATGCGCCCGTTCAGGTGGAACATTTAAAGGGACCGCAGCAGCACACCTGTTCCGCGAGGCTCAATCCTGCAATGCCCCGGTGGGGTGCAAACTGCACGCCGCAATGTTACACATCCATCAGAAACGCATCAACTGTGAGGCTCGAGATTAGTGATCGTATTTTAGATCAAGGCCATGGTTCGTACTGATGAGACGCCGAAAGGAAATCAGCCTAATTCCCTGTTTGCTCTATGAGAAACGAGTATCCAACTTTTAGGAAGTCCCAATCTTGAGGCTACAGGGCAAGTTTTGTCGACCCTCTGTGCCTTTTGAATACACCGATCTATATCTGCAACATGTCTCTATATGCTAACAAAAAAACGAGACAAGCACCACATTTTCAGCAGCTTAAATCTAAAATTCTAGGGTAGCAGACCAAATAAAAATACATTTATACAAAAAAAAATGAAGCAATTCAGACCTTCTAGTGCAGATTTTTCCTTTTGCGTCCATTTTCTAAACAACGCCCTAACTTGTGACTTCAACGCGCACACACATGACTTTGACTGTAACACTGTAGACACACGAGAAGGAAGGTAAGCCATGAACACAACACAGAGGAGGCAGCAGCTGAAACCCGGTCATTATACAAAAGAGCAACGTGGAATTATTAGGACAAAAGCCCACAGCTGTGCCCGACCACTGGTGCCAACGATCACCGCATATTCCCGTACAGAGTTGAGGGCGCGGGCGGACACCGAACCGTACCTCCAAAATGAACTTTCTTCTTGAATTTGGAATTCTCAGCCATAGTTTCCAGGCGAGGAGACACCATGTCACTCCAGTCGAGGGTGGCTTTGCATTCCAGGGCGGGGAGGAGGCGCGCTCATGCTGTCAGTTGGCGGGCATCCCTCCTGTAGAAAAGTTTCAGCAGCCCACATGCGGCGTGGTCCAGAGGTGGCTCCCGTGGCTGGAGTCCGCGGCGAGGCTGGCGGCGCTCCTCGGTCATGGAGGAGGAGAAGTGCACCCGGCGACGAATCGGTTCTTTTACACAAGTTGTAGGCTCGGAATAAGAGCTCGCATCCCTTCTGTGCCCACACTCTAGCAACGGATTTTTTTCTCCTCCTCTGGTGCAGGTTTCCATGGAAATGCATCAGTCAGTAATCTAAATAAGCGAGGGTGAAGGGCGACTGAAAACCTGGAGCAATTACGCATGCCATTAGAGAGAAACAGAAAATGATTCAAGCCTGCTATTAGGAGCATGCGAAAGAAGAGATCAGTTAGAACATTTATTGCTGTGCACCTCATGACTGTTTTATCGTTTATTAACCATGAGGCTGCTTCTCGTCGCCACTGTTGTACAATCCTGGGAGGGTAAGCAGGGAGCAGGCGGACCTGCGCAAAGGCTACTCTTCACACTTTCAGTCTTCTTGCTATAAAACGTAATCCAGTAACATGCTTGAGGTGGACGCACGGAGGGATTGGAGGGGGGATTGTGGGGGGTGTGTGGGGACGCTCACTCCAAAGCTGATGCATACAAAAGTTTGTTCTGCTTCTAGGAGATCTAACGTCATCTGAGCTGTCAGTTTCACGTAGCTGTCAGCCAATGGGGCTTGACAATGAGTGCCTGATTTTGGAAGACATCACTATTTTTTAATATACCTTCTCTGGTACTTTTACATACCCGTGCAGGCTTTAGAAACCACCAATGAGCATAAGAAGGCTCTAGCCAAGAGGCAGCCATGCTGTGCGGAGTGCACAGGACCTGTCACGGTTGCTTATGCCAAGATGCTGATGTGATGGATTGACTTCAATAGAGCACACCACATGCTAATTGTCTACTAAAAATGTACATAGTAGCTATTGATGTTCGCAAACTCAACGGTGCACATCTGAAGCACATAACAGGTACACAGGGCTGCTTCAGACATGCCAGGGTTCAAAAGTGTGCCATTAAGTAAATGTATGGATCGATTAATTACTGCTCTCCACTCCTTTGTCGTGCAGAAAACATCTCTCTATCATAGACCCTGCGCATGATCGGCCATTGATTCCAAATATACCATCTTTTTGATTAAGAAAACAAAGCACGGACCAAAGTTACTATTTAACTGAGGCCCTCCCTCTCCTTAAGGCTAGCACAGCCATTTTAACTGCTCCACAGATACACCTTCCATCACCACACGTCCATGCCATGAGCATTTTTTGTAAAGAGCACGTTCACCAATAGGCATCTTGATGCTGAATAACAGATGTTGATTGATACCCAACTCAATGGTACTCAATTTATTGACCTTGGAAGGATGAAAGGCTGAGGAGACCCACCAGGATTTGTACCTGTGACCACGAGGTCAATCACAGACCCTTACAATGGACACATTAGTCTGCTGAGCCACCAGACCCGGCTGCAGTCGATCTAAAGAGCAGTCTACTTTAGTAAACATAGGTCTCATCTTCGCTCTCCAGTAGAGCAAGTTAGTCATAAAAGGTGTAAGCTTTCCAAAGGGCTCTACTTGCACGGCCTGCTGCATGCGTCTGTTGTGGAGGAAGCAGAAGCGACGTGTTTCCAAATCTTCCTCACTAGTGGTCAAATGGATCCTAAACAAGGGGTGTGGAGGAACTGTGGTGCTTACTTCCGTCAACGAGGGGCACGTTTTCCTTGTGTCCACCCTGCCAAGTCTCCACTAATTCCAAATCTGCCTCTGGCGGGTAAACTGTTGGAGGACGAGGAAGTCGGATATACAAGTCCTTCTTGGTCCTCGCCAGCCTGGCTTTAGTACTCTTCTTTGAATGGAGGCCTTTCCTTGGCTGCATTAGATGACAGCCTCAAGGAGACAACAGATGATTGCTAGAGATCTGATCTGATACCTACAGAAAAAGAGGTCACCTGGTCAGGCTAAGTCAGCTGTGATCTGTCACAAATGTCCATGCGACTGCCCTAACTGTCTTCTTACCATTTCCAGGAAGCCATGAGCAAACATTTATCGGGAGTATAAACTCTATTGGCACCAATGTCTATCGCACTACCTCGGGATCACTACAAATTTACACAATTAGATATGTGTGTCTAAAACATCAGTCCAGCTGAGAAGCTATCCAGTTTCTATAAAGGGTGACTGGGTGAGCCGTACCTGCAATAAACGGTGTCTATTTCACCTTACATTGTAGATACCTACGAGCAGAGTTCAATGCAAGGCCAGTAAAATATTGGTTACATTTTGAGAACAGTTAACCGAGCGCATACATTCTCCAACTTCCAAAGTAAAAAATCTGGCTGCTATGCATAAATTAAGCCTACTTCCAGTTCGATTAATCACCAAGATTACCTTCTTCCTACGGTTTGTTTTTCATCTCCAATAAATACCATTTGCTTCTCTTCCAGATACTCAATGCGTGGCAGTGGGTTAAGCAGTGAGTGAACTCCAACCTAACTATAGCAGCGCTCTTTTCCAAGGTCTCCTCTGAGACCCACTGGTCACCCAGAGTAGTTCTCGGCAGCTAGGACCTGAACAGTCTACACTCAACGGCTCTGCCTAGTGGCTCCCAATGGATCCAGAACCACCCATAAAGCTTTCCTTGAGTACCACTCTGCCACCAGGACAGTCACACCATATCAAGTCCATGAAAAGGAGATGAGATCCCAAAGAGAATCTGGCTCAAACCCTCTTTCATCTGCATATGAAGTGGCACATGGTATCAAGCTGTTATCCTCAAATACTAGAATGGCTGCCATCTCGGTTTGAGACAAGACATGTTATGTTATGTTATGTTAAGCATTTTGTAAAGCGCAAACAGCTGCCCCAGCAACGGGGCGTCCCGGCGCTAGAACCATAACACAACCAGCTGAGTAGAGAAAAGAAGGAGACCTACAGGGGGGGAAATAGATGAGTTTTGATAGCTCTGCGGAAAGCTAGTAGGTTGTCGATGCACCGGATATGGAGGGGAAGGGAGTTCCATAACTTAGCCCCCAGTAGTCTGAAAGAGCGTCCTCCGATTCGGCAGAACTTCGTGTGGGGTACCATGACTAGATGTTGCCCCTTGGACCGGAGGTTGCGTTGGGGATTGTAGGGCGTTAGCAGCGGGCGGAGGAGCTCTGGCCCCTTGGTATTCAGAATTTTAAAGGCAAAGATGAGGGCCTTGAATTGGATGCGGGCTTCCACGGGCAGCCAATGTAGTCTGTGAATGGTGGCTCTCGCGGAGCACCTTCTAGGCAGGCCTACTATTGCCCTGGCAGCCGAATTCTGAATCCGTTGGAATCTCCTAATTTCAGCTTTGTTAGCTCTTAACAGCAGGACACTCGCATAGTCCAGTCTGGCCATGATGGTCGATTGTACAATAAGTTGCCGCGTTTTGGAATCAAAGTAGCCTAAGATGGGGTTGAGGCTTCTCAATAATCCAATACAAGTCGCGGCAACTTTTTTAGTATGAGACTGGAAGTTAAGTGCAGAGTCCAACCAAACTCCTAGGTTTTTTGCCAGAGTTTTCGGGGGGGCCTGGGCCCAATGAGTGGGGCCACCAGAGGTCACTCCAGCTGTTAGGGTTTTTCCCCAAGATCAGCACCTCGGTTTTGCCACCGTTGAGTTGGAGGCAGTTTGCTGTCATCCAGTTAGCGACGGCAGCCAGTCCATCCCTGAATCTAGTGGCATCAGGAGAGGGAGCCTCATTGAGGCTGATGACCAACTGTGTGTCGTCGGCGTACGAAACCATTGTGAGGTCCCATTTTTTGGCAACCTCCGCCAGGGGTTGCATATATAGATTAAACAGGGATGGACTGAGGGCAGAGCCCTGTGGGACTCCTTGTCCTATGTCTAGGGGTTGGGAAATGAACGGGGGGGCAGATACCCGGAAGGATCTATTTGTCAGAAACGACCGGAACCATTGTAGTGCCGAATCTACGATCCCGATGTTTTCCAGGCGTTTTAGTAGGATGGCATGGGAGACCGTATCAAAGGCCGCGCTGAGATCGAGCAGTATCAGTGCAGCACTTTTACCGGTGTCCATAATTTCCCGTAAGTTTTCCGTGGAGATAAGGAGAGCGGATTCCGTGCTGTGGCCCGGCCTGAACCCATGTTGGGAGGGGTCCAGGATGTTGTTTTTCGCCATGTGATCATTAAGTATTTTGTTCGCGTGGGCTTCCGCTAGTTTCGCCACCCATGGGAGCAGTGAGACGGGCTGGTAGTTCTCCGGTTTGGAGGGGTCTAGGGAAGGTTTTTTTTATAATGGGAGTGACCCAGGCCTGTTTCCAGCAGGTGGGTACCGTGGCGAATGAGAGATTGAGGAGTGAGGTCAAGGATGGGAGGAAAAATTCCAAGGCTCCCAGGAAGTGGATTGGCCTCATCGGATCTGTGGGGGCACCAGACTTCACCTTCCTGCACAGTTGCACATGAAAACACTTATGTCTGGAAACTGTTTAAGCTAGTTTTTTTTATACTTTGGCATGTCTAATGGTAGTATATGGTCAAGAACCTAGAAATGGTATTATTGGTATACTGTGCTTCACAATTGTGCTAATTTACTTTCTGCAGAGGATGCTATGTGGTCAATGCATTAGTCTATCTCAACAGTTGCTGGGCAACACCCTTCTACAAGACTGGGGCTACGCAGGTCTTCCACCCCCCCCCCCCATGTTCTCTGTTGTGGATACAAGACAGAACTGCTGGGGAGCTGGACAGGTAAATGCACATCATGATGCGATCCGTCCTCCTTTGCATAGCTACTTCAGATTGTGTGGTCAAGGTATATCAGATGAGTGATGTGGGAGACCCTGCCCTGCTACTGCTTAGGGCTGATCTCTTGTGCATACCCTGAAGATGCACATATGTGTATGCAATATTCAAGTGCTTGCTGGTCGTGGCACAAGAAAGAAGGAGAAGTTCCAATCGTGTCTTCTGGTACCTTTCACAAGCAATTCAGATGATTATTGATTATAAACCTGGACTGGGGTAGCTTTAACTTCCAGATGTTGTGCAAAAGCTTCACAGAAGGGTGCATCATAAATACTCATAAGCTGAGATGCTTGCATATTGCACCAGGGATGATTTCCTGCGGAGGAAGGTAGTGTGGCAAATTTCACCTCAAAAAGAATGCAAAAAGCACAATTAATGGGCGGAATGCTGAACAATGTCATACATTCACCCACAGTACAGAGGACGAGCCAGAATCCATCGTTTTTCTGCTCCCCATGCCAATCCAGTTTTGACGCAGGCATATGCAAATCAGTCTTGACCCTGCTCCCCATGGGAACAGCCCAGCCCGCACTGTGAGGCCGGATTCTTCCCGGAACAGAAACGAGCATCCTGGGACCGGTTTAGGGGTATCACCTCAATCAGGAGCATGGACATGGGGTGACTCTTATGATCTTTGTATGTCAAGACCCCCAAAGAGACAGAAGGTACACAACAGATATGAGTGCCTGCCATTACGACCATGTGTTGGCACAGGAGTTGTGGGACCGTCAAGCAATGCCAACAAGGCCCGACTGGTTAAGCTTCATCTTCATGAAAAGTACAACACCCTGGAGATAGCTCCAGCCATAGCTGAGCCCGAAGATATGTGCCTGCTCATGGGACTGCCTTGGCTTTGCAACAGGGAAATAAAGCATTTGAGCATACCTTTGCAATAAGACACATGCGTCATCGCTGCCTTTCAACACAAGCGTATCAGTCTGCAGTCTCTGCCTACATCTTTCTTTGTTAGAAGATGGTTTTCTGACCTATTCAAATCTTTTTCTTCAAAGAAACTGACGTTAGCAGTGCCTTTAACGCACAGGGCCAGCAAATTGTATATGAGATGAGAAAAGAATAGTATTTTCTCCCCACAGTCATTCTAGTTATTCTCCCCTCAGATTCAGTGCATGGCGCTGGGTGGTACCATCTCATCACCAGCCTTTTCATCTCCCCACCTTACCAATGGTTTGAGTTTCCTGTAGTTGGTATGTGTTGGTGATGTTATTGCTGCATAGATGCAGCAATAACATCACACAACCTGTGTATTTGTAGAGTGCACATACACACAGAAGGGTATCTAAGCACTGAATAAGAGTTATTTACTGATACCCAACTCAATGGTACTCATTTTATAAAACTCAGAAGGATGAGAGGCTCAGTGGACCTGTAATGTATTTGAATCTGTGACCATGAGGTCGTACACAGACCCCTAAGGTGGACACATTAGTCCACTAAGCCACCAGACCCAGCAACCAATCCCAGGTCACTTAGGCTCTGCCAGGTTTTGCTTTTCGCATACTATCATCCCAGTGGTCACGTGCAGCCAGACATTTTATGGGCAGGACCACTGGAATTATGCGGCAGGAGAGGACCAAATTATGCGGCAGGAGAGGACCAAATTATGCATCAGAGTTCAGTAAATTATGCTTTAAGAAAAAGGAAATTATATGCCATATTGATTCACATTCTGTAATAGTATTACTTCATTGTTTTGGCAATTTTAAACTGGGTAGTATAACATTAAAAGAGTTCTGTCTGGGCATTGGTTGCACCTCATGACAGTAGTCCAAAAAGAACAATTAATGGACAGAAAGCAGAACAATGTCATACATTCACCCCAATACAGAGCTATTGGCCTAAATCCATCGATTTTTTGCTCAGCATGCCATTTTAGCTGTTTTATTTGCTCACCATTCCATTCCAGTTTGAACCCAGCCATATGCAAATCAGTCTTGACCCTGCGCCCATTGGGAACAGTCCAGCTTGACCTGCCAGGCCACGTCCTCCCTGGACTGGAAACAAGCATCCTAGGACCAGTTTCAGGGTGTCACCACTCATGAGCCAGGTTAGCTTGACTCCAGTGGCATGGAGAGCATGGGACCCATGTCTGGGCATACCCGTCCCACTCGGGGTGACAAATGCAAAAAGAACAATTGATGGACAGAAAGCAGAACAATGTCAAACATTCACCCCAGTACAGAGATCTGGGCCTAAAGCCATTGTGCAGCTAGTGTGGTACTTTGACCGGAAGGACTGGAGAATGCTTGTAGGTGTCCTGTAAACGCACGGGAGGCACCACAGCTCAGCTGCTCCTGTGTCCTCACAGACAACTCCCCCAGTCTGATCTAATTTGGGGAAGGCAGACATAATGAAACATGGTTACAGATAGTTAATCCAATCTGGAACCTCTTTCGATGCTCACAAGGGCGTGTGCTGAGCTTAGTCATAGGCGAAATAGAAGGGAGGGGCTATTGCTATGTCTGCAGCTGTTTGCGGAAGCCAAGTACAAGGCAATGTGCAAGGACAGGGTCAGAATGCTTCACGGCATCCAGAGACATAAAAACAGCAAAAACAGATGAAACGACTCGAGGGACAGCTGCACGCTGCCTGGGTCCTCTCTACGAATCACCTCTTGCTACAAAATGAAAACATTTAGAGTTATCTATTACATTATTTGCCCTCCAGGTTGTATGGAATGCAGATACATAGGGCCTCATTTATGAGGCTGTGCGTCCCTTTTACGCCGCCGGTGCGTCACTTTTTGTGACGCACCAGTGGCGTAAAAAATGCGCCTTGTTGCGCCATATTTACAAAGTGACGCATCTAGGTAGATTCGTCACTTTGTAAACCCCTGCGCCACATTATACCTGCGTCAGGTATAATGTATGCAAGGGGGGCGTATTGACGCAAGTAAGGTTGTAGAAGTGACGCAGTGAAATCTATGAGATTTCACTTCGCCACTACTAGGACGCCGTTGCGTCAAAATCTTGCGCCTGCCTCACAGCAGACGTAAGACTGACGCAGGCCCTTTCACATGGGGCTTGCCCCATGTGAAAGGACGCATTGCTGGAGTTGCGTCACTTTTGTGACACACTCCAGCAATGCGTCATTTTTGCGCTTACAGATACGTCAGAAATACTGAAGTATCTGTAAGTCCTTGCGCAATGATGCGTCATATTGTAAATATGACGCATCATTGGGGTCGCAAGGAGGGCGCAATGAAAAGTGACTCATCGCTGTTTTCTCGCAGCGATGTGTCACTTTTCATAAATGAGGCCCATAGCCTTTTCAAGGCACTATCGGACAAATAATTTCCAAGCACTGGCAAAGGCAACACGTCCGGCCTCGGCACATTGGTGTGCTGATCTATTAATCTTTTTTCAAATGTGAGCATATGCCATAAAAATAATAACAAAAAAGAAGTCATGTTATATAAAAAAAAAATTAAAAAAACAATCACTGATATGCCTGTTTAATTTGTTCTGTTTTTTTTAATAACAAGCCTTTCAGTTTTACCATGTATTATATTATTATTTTATTCATTAATATTGTTATTGTCAGAGAAGGAGACAAGTTTAATTCGCTACCCAATCAAGCACTCAAAATGTAGGCAAATACAATGTTACATGACACTTAAACACTTTATGACTGCAACCTTAAAAAGGCGATGGAAAATAAAGCACAATATAACTGGGCTGTCAAAATTCAGACAAAATAAATAGCTGGAGTAAAGACAACATAAATGCACATGTCACAAAAAGCACACTTTGAGCCCGCTTTGTCACTGTAGAGAAAGAAAATATATTTGAGGTAGATGTTAACCATGTGGAGAGGCTTTCTGCAGTTACTTAAAGTGTAGGGAGCAAACAGGTGAAGTGGTTTGACTTACTTCCCCCATGCAGTGGCGTAACATTGTCCTCCGCAGTGAGGGGGGGAGAGGCTTGTGCTCCAATGGGACCCCTTCTGGTACTGTGCATGGGCGACCGACCCCTGACCTGAGAGCTCCTGACTGGATCTAGAGTGTTGGGGGGTGGGGGTGGGGGGGGAGGGAGGGGAGGGGGGCTCGATCTGTTTTTCAGGGAGGCCCCCTCAAATTTTATTACGCTACTGCCCCATGCTGCATAACGTGGGCAGAAGCAGAATGTAAATTACAGTTCAATACACTATAAAAAGAAACCCACTGATCAAAGGCTATAGTTGGCCCATACATGTGAAGCTTTCAAAAGCCACAACTAAAAAGCAGGCTAATCATAAAAAGGAGAGTGGGTAATAATGCCCGGTTAAATAAGGTTCCGATAGGCCGATAGTACAAATCCAGCAAGACAATCTATAAGCTTTTGTCAAGGAACATGTAATCAGAAACTAACCAGAATTAGGGCCTTATTTAAATCTCGCCGGATGGGCTACTTCATCACAAAGGTGATGGATATTCCATCTGCCGAAATATAAATCCCATTATGTCCTATGGTATTTATATTTAGGTGGACAAGTTATCTGTCACCGTTGGGATGGAGTCACCAATCCGTCGAGATCTAAATCCGGCCATACATGTTAGCCCATCACCACTGGCGCTCCCCGTTCAACGCAACTAGTGTTTGATGCAAAATGTATTATTAATTGCACAGCCTTGATGTTTGGGTGGTAAAGACTGGTCAATCAGTGTTCTAGAGTATGGCGACCAGCATCTCAACGCACCAGGCTTCCTCTCTTTGTTGCATGGAATTCTTTAAGGTAGATCAACAGACTGTTGAGTGAGATGAGGTTCCTGGGTGGTGGCGGATCGTGCTCATTGCATTGGTTGTCCCTCCTGGAAATGCTAAACAGATTGCTAAGAATTATAATCCTCTTCTCCACCAGGATTCCGTGCAGTGATTTTAAATTAGGTTTTATGGCTTTCTGTATTTTATTTTCAAACTATAACTTCATCTCTAGCAGCCTTGCTGAATGTACATTGAAACTAATACACAATCTGAACTTTCTCTTACAAATCTATTTAACATGTGATGCCCTGGGATATCCTTTGAAATCATATTTTTTTTCTCTTATTGAGCCATGTAGTTACAGTAATTCATCATTGTATCTCTCATGGAGTCACATGCTTGCATATTTTCTCTCCATCGACTTGGGAGTTCAACAAGAATTTACAGCACCAGTACACAATGATGACATGGCACTAAAGGCTGCTAACTGATTATATTGTCTACCAAATACAAGACAGATTATAGAGCTGCTGAATGTCAGAAACATACCGGGCAAATGTATCCAATCAGTAGATCACAACAAAATAAATCAGCGAATGACTAACAAAATGTGTTCAACACCTCTCAGTTTGCGTTGCTGTTTTGACCCTATGGAATGAATTTGCGGGTCTCATGTAGACAAGAGTGTCAGTCTGGAAACCTTCGATGTAGGCTGTAGTCAAAATCACTAGTCACATGCAGAGCATCTTAAAAAAATTCACCAATTCTGAACCCAATCCATGGGTGGCCAGTCTCTGTGGAACACAATGTGCCAGTGCTCACAACAGCAGGGTGTGGGAAGATTCACAAATTGGTCAGACTGGCATTCAAATTTTGTGCGTTAAACTAGTGCTGCTGACATCTTTACGGCACCAAGGGCCCAGTTCACTGTGGAAACTTAAATATTTGTCTACATTTACTACATTTGTGGATTCACAAAGGTAAAGTTAAGAGTAGTAACTTTACCGGGGTACAGTCTCCTCACTCCGCACGCCCCGGGAAAGTTCACCCACATAATGTGACTCCTCGTAACTTTGACTTTGTGAATAAGAAAAAGATGTAAAGACTTCAGTCTAAGTCTACCTTTGTGAATTGGACCTTGTGAGTACAGTCTTATCTATGTATATATGTATATAGAAAGCACACACTGAGCCCTTTTTGTCACTGTGCAGTCTGCAAAGGAACTTATTTATAAACACTTTGGTGATGTTTTTGAATATTACAATTGGTTATTATACCAATAGTGGCCCTTAAGTTAAATGTACTGTTATACTACTACACCAATCAAGGAGTGTTTCCTAAAGGTATGTAGATTAATAAAAAAAGAACCCTTTGAACCGGAACCATTGTTCGTGTTCTATCACTAAAGTAGTCCGCCAACATCGATACCGGTCTGGGGTTGCTGTGTTCCCTCCTGGAGGGGCCCACCAGCCAGTTCAAGATGGACTGTTCCCATAAGTAGCAAAGTCAGCTCTGATTTGCATACTGTGGGCCTCTGCCTAGAGTGGCACGGTGGCGGAACAATTATGGTTTGGAATTCTGCCCAGGGTAATTAACAGTGGGCTATATTATTTGCAAGGACTCTTCCCAACACCTATTGTGTATTGGTGAAGAACCAGCCTTACTTTTTTGCCCTGAAAGTCAAACAGTCAGGCCAGGTTTGCCCTAGTGACAACAGATGCCTTTTATTTGTGCCTGACTTCCTATTGAATTACTGTGCATATCCATCAAATTGTTCATGATGCCTAGTAAGCTAATTTTACCCTTAGTACAGTAGCGACTGGTGGTGGGGAGTTGTGGGGAGGTGGGGGCGTAGAAACAGCAGCCTCTCCTGCATCCTCTGCCATCTTCCTGCAGATTCCTGGCCAGCAGCAGGAAGCACCCGACACATAGGCTCATTTGAGACAATCACAACACTGCAGTGCAATATCGCGATTGGTCTGAGCACCTTAGATCGGTACTCAAAATGGAACAGGGAGCCTGTGCATGCTCCTGACCAAGTTGTGTAAGGCAGTCTGGTAGGAACATGCAAAGTGCGCATGAACTGTTTGGTCGGCCCAAGAGAGCCGGCCAAACAGGTCATGCGCACTTTGGGAGTGCAGACCACTCCCCCCTGTTATGGCCAGCCCTGCCACACCCAAGAGTACTGACAGATATAGGGAAAAATGACATGATAATAATGATACTTTAATTATGTTATTTTTCCTTTTGTTTAGTGGGGCGATGCTCCTCCAACTTAGCGGAGGAGCCGCCACTGCCATCGTATGCCCGCTGCCCGCGCCATCTTTGGCCTACAGAGGCGAGCACGCGCTTCTGGGTTGCTGCAGACGCTCCATTGGCTGCCCAACCAGAAACGGATTATGTTCAAATCCTTGACGCTGATGCACAAAGCATTGCATGGCGCTGGCGCCGGGTACCTGCAGCGGAGGCTGGCGTTTTATCGCCCAGCCCGCTCACTCCGGTCTGAATCTCTCTTCACTGCTGTGGTTCCGCGTGTGAGGAAGGCCCGCACTGGGGGGCGCTCTTTCAGCTTCAAGGCACCCCAGTTGTGGAATTCGCTCCCACTGGCGCTACGCAGCACCTCCAATCTGCTTCAGTTCAGGAAGAGCCTGAAGACCTGGCTTTTTGTAATCTCTAATTTCACTTCTGGCGGGCTTTTTCTCTTTTTCTGTCTATCTGTTTTTCCCTGTTATGTTGTTATACACTGAGCTGCCTGTGGAAAGCGCCGGGACACTCTTTTAGAGTAGCCGTGCGCTATACAAACCTACTATAACATAACATAACTATAACATGATCCAATGCTGCATCACCTAATTCCAAATCACCTGGGCATCCTCAGGCAGACGGTGTGAACTTGTACCTCCCTGCTTATTGGCACCGACCATCAAGGTGATGTCCTTTATGCTACTGATAGGCTCAGGAGCCTAGGAAGGGACAGGGCGCTTCTTATGGCTCTCAGCTTCAAGACACTGATGCCTAACTGAGTCTCAATGAGCCCACCACCTCCTTATTGACAAATACTGCACTTGTGCACAACAGCCTTCCAGTGATACACCTGATTTCATTACACAATGGATGCCCTGGATATGGTACTGCAAGACCACAGCGATGAGGCACCTTTGGGTCCATTAAGGAAGAACATGTTCAGGTGAAAAAGTGCAAACTGAGACTTTCAATTTACGATAATGTGAAGGGACTGCTCCATGCGTAATTGCACACAGTGTGCAATCAAACATTAAAAAAAAAGTGCCAGATAAGCGTAGGTGCGAATCAAAGCTGTGCAAATGAACTTCTTGCGTCCTTTTATTTTAGTGCAGATCTCAAGGTGACAAGGTTTTATGCTTTCATTTATGCTTGCATTGTTGTCAGTGACTCCACATAGAAAAATGAAAAAGGAATAGTCATTGACAGGCATTCAAGCACTATTTGGAATTAAGATAATTCAAAACAATAAACTGTGAAATATTTAAAATGTCAGCAAATTAGGCTAATTAGACAATTATCATACACATTTACACTCATCACCACATTTAGACTGGGCTGAACCGAAATGCTTATTTTGAAATTTTGTTGGACAAATTGATTTCAGACAATCCAATTCCATTAGCAGCACAATGTTCTGCATTCTGCAGCTGGAGATACCACTCTATCTTGTCACCTCCGTGTTCTGTTGGTGACCTAATGACACCTCGCTTAATTTATGTTTCAAATTCCTGTCCCTCCTTCTATTACCATGACATTTGTTTCAAATGTCAGGATAAACACCAAGACATTTCTAGGACCGTACCAATTTTAATGTGTGCCTGCGTGTTAATTACAATTACTACATTGGATTGTAGTTATGGTAATTGTGTTTCAAGTTACCTGTGTTACAGTGTATACTCCGTAAAACAGAGAGATAGTGCTAGCAGTCAGTGCTTAATTTGTGCAGGGGGTTTCCGGTGCTCAGCCACTGCACTCTGTTGTGTACAACGGTGTCAGGGACAGCCTGTCAAAAGGCGGAGCTAATTTACAGGTGACCACAACAGGCAATTATTAATTCAACATACATTAGAAGTCACTATTACCTGTCGCCCAAGCTATTCCTATCGCTTTGGGGGCCTGGAATAGTCTGAATTGTAACACTTGTAAGAGTTTCATGTTTAGTAGTTGTGTTGTTACTGTCATTGGAAGCATTTCAGGGGCAATGAGTGGTGGAAGCTGCAGTGGCCACCTGACAAGCCCCCTGGTACTTATAGGTTTTGTCAAATTTAGCACTGTAGCAGGTATTGTTTTTAAAACCCCATTTGAAACATCCCAGTGCACCACTATCTTTACTAGGAAGACTTAGCCCAACTCATTCCACGCATTGGGAAATAAAGTTTTCCCCCCTTTATTATATGCAGTGAGCATGGGATAATGTACTTTAGCCTTGCAGTGTTTAGTGCCAAGCTTTTACATTTGTGTGCATCTGTAGACGTGCGCTCCCCTTCAGGCAACCTAAAGTGCTGAGTAGCGTCAGTAATAAAGGCAGGTGCAATGCACATTTATGCAGCGATGGCATTTTATGACAATACATGAATAAAGACAACATTTCATACATGGAGTAAATAGTCAGAAACTGCCAGGAGCATAATTAATGACTGCACTAATGAGACGGCGTAAACTACATTATTACATCAGTAACAAATAACACTGCATATATTAGGAAAGAATGCCGCCAGCATGTGTGCTGGTTTGTTGTATAACAGAGGATGTTTAGACAGAATATCGGAAACCAAAAATATAATGGGACAAAATAGTGTGTCAAAAATATCTAGGAAAAAAATATTGTGAAGGTAAGTTTCTATAGGTAAACAAAGTTTTATTATATATAACTCCATATATATGTACCTTGATTCTATCTATAGCTTCAAGGTATGTAGATGTTGAGTTAAGAATACTAAGGGCCGGGGGAGGAGCTACGCGGGCATCCAAGATGGTCGCGTGAGCAGAGAGCTCCCGAGACCCGCACCGCCCTTCTTTATCTATCCTGCATATATCCTGGTCACTTCGATGGGCTTTTGGAGTGCTACTCTCACTGATGCTGTCGATCCTTTTTTGGTCGAAATCGGACCTTGGGGACCATTTTTCTATCGTCTTCGACTTTCTGGCCTAACCCCGGACGCAACCGGGGTCTCGACTGCCTATTATGGCCGAGCTGTAATGCAACAACAACGGCTGCCTGGCATCTGGCCCACCGGTGGTGTGCCACTTTCACTTTCGGTTTCCGGCCTTCTCGTCTCTGACTCCTTGGGACCTCCTACTTTGTCTTTGCCTGCCACTCTCACGGTGAACGCTCTCCTTCCTTGGGCTGGCAAGGAGGCCCGTGGTATCCTCTCTTAAAACCACACTTTTGAGTTTTTGGACTTATCTCCGTCCCGCTGCACTTGGGTGTCTCCGGCCGCCGCTGAATGCAACATGGCGACAAAACCTGAGGCGGAAAGACGCAGGAAGGCTGTAACTCGGGGGGGGGGGGGTCGATCCAGTCCAATATGATCGAGCGCTACACCCAGCCGAGAGGCTCCCCTGGTGCCACCAGTGTTGGCTTGGAGGACCCACGAACCGACATGTCGTCTCCCTCTGAAGTGTCACTTCAAGACCTTTTGGCCGCCATCTCTGGACTCAAGGCCGATATGAGTCAGCAATATGAAGCCATCGTGTCCAAGATAGACACGGTGGGGGTGGATGTTACTCTTATTCGAGCCGATCTGGCCAAGAGGAATGAGAGGGTGAAGGCATTGGACTTAAAGGCGTCGAGTTTGGTGACGGACATGGCGGAGGCGCAATCCGAGATAGGAAATCTGCGTTCCTCACACGACCTATTGCTTAAACGCATGGAAGACTACGATAATAGGGCCAGGCGGAACAACATAGGCTTGGTTGGAGTGCCGGAAAATGATGGTGCTGCCTCGATCGATCTACTGGTCGAGGAACTTATTGTCGCTAAACTCGCTCCTGCAGGACTCAGCAAGTTCTTTGCCGTAGAGCGCGCCTATCGTTTCCCAGGAGGTCAGGTGAAGCCAGGAGGCCGGCCGAGGCCTATCATCGCAAGACTATTTCACTATCGGGACAGAGACGCTATCCTACAGGCCGCTCGTAAACACGGCCCGTTGAAGTACGACAATAACTCTGTCTCTATCTATCCTGATTTCACTCCCCAAGTGCAACGACAACGATCTGGGTTCCTCGGAGTGAAGCGTCGTCTGAGAGATCGGGGACTGAAATACGCCATGTTGTTTCCAGCTCGCTTGCGGATTGAGTTCAGAGAACGAGCTTATTTTTTTGATCAGCCGGATCGTGCTAGTGACTGGTTGGACTCGTTGCCGAAAGTTGACACTGAGAGCGGAGGCCCTGGGGGTGCGGAAGGTGGTGCAACGGCCCAGGAGTAACGTGGGCCCCCGGAGGTCCGACTTGAGACTATGAACTCTACAGAGTAAATTTATTGTGTGCTTTATGATTATGCCCGTGGCGGTGCGGGTGCGGGTGATTTCTCCCTTCCTCCTCGGGGGGTTCTTTGTGTAGATCAGATGGGGCGACAGGCACACTGCAGTTTGGGGTGGCTTTTTAGTCAGCAGGGGTGCAGGGTGGGGGGCGTTGTAACGGGTTCTTGGTTGGGGGGTGGTTCTTGGGGACTTGGTTGTGTTTCATGTTTTTTGTTATGTTCCCTTTTTCATGGTATGTCACTAATTGCAAATATTCTGGATTCGGGGTTGTGGGGGGGGGGTTGGATTGGGTCGCCTTTGCTGGGATGGGGGGGGTGAGATGCAGGTTCTTTCTTGGAACGTCAACGGTTTGGGTGACAGAATTAAACGTGGCATTGTGTTACAGTTTCTGAGGCGCCATGCCCCTGATGTTGTGTTCCTTCAAGAGACGCACTTGATCAGTAATGCCTGTAAGGCTCTTGACCGTCGGGGCTATCGACTGGTCGCCAATGCTGGTTTCACCACCGGGTCCCGGGGAGTGGGTATAATGGTGAAATCCTCCCTAGCCCTTGCGATTGACGATGTTATACTGGATGATCGGGGGCGGTATGCTGCTGTCTCCGGGAGATGGGAGGGTAAACCAATTGTATTAGTGGTTGTGTATATTCTCCCGGGGCTGCAGGCTACCACCTACGCCGACCTTGGCAGGACTCTTCTTGGTCTCCCTGATGGTCTGTTGATCATAGGCGGAGACTTTAACTCTGTTATGTCTGGCGAATGTGATCGGCTGCCCCCTAGAGTCCTGCCGCCATCCCAGATGTGGCTCAATGAGATGGCTGATACTTTTGGTCTGGTGGATGTCTGGCGTTCGCTACACCCGGCCCTGCTGCAGTATACCTTTCACTCTGGTGCGCATGGCAGCCTCTCTCGTATAGATTATTTCTTTATGCTGGCTTCTACTCTATCCTCTGTCCGGTAGGTTCGTCATCTTCCCCGGGGTATCTCAGACCATTCCCCCTTGATGATTAAGATTTCTGTGGGTTGTCTGCTTGGTAACAGGATTCCCCCTGTCCCTCCCTGGCACTTCCGGAACCCCCGGCTCCGCTCAGACATGGTGAAGGCTATTGACTGTTACTTTGATGAAAATATGGGCTCGGTCACATCCCCTACGGTTCTTTGGGAGGCCTTTAAAACGGTTATTAGGGGTTCTGCACTATCTCTCATTGCTGCTGAGCGAAGGGCTAAGAGGGAGGCCGTTCTGGCCCTTGAGACTGAAATCACGGCGCTTGAAAGTGAGCTGGGTGGGGACGACACGCCTGCGCTGTTGCACACTCTGGAACTGAAACAGGCTGATTACAAGGCTTGTGTTACCGATGCTGCTAAGTTGATGCGAGCGAATCAATTGGGCCGGCTGTATGATGTGGGTGACAAGGCCAGCAAACTCCTGGCATGGCTGGATAAGGCTGAACGAGCGAGTCGTGTTTTGCCTGTTATTGTTCGCGAATCTGGTGAGAGTGTGTCCGACCCCGGCGAGATTGTTGATTGCTTTGTTGACCACTTCCGGAAGGTTTATACCCCGGTGAGTGATCGTGATGAGGCTGATTCCAGGCTGTTGTTGCGTGATATAGCTCTTCCTACTGTCTCGGAAGAAGAGGGCCTTGCTCTGGAGGCTCCCTTTACGGTGGATGAGATTGCCCTTGCTATCCGATCGTTACGCTCGGGTAAGGCGATGGGCCCGAACGGTTTGCCCATTGAACTTTACAAACTTTGCCCAGACAAAATGGCCGCCCATTTGCGCAACATGTTTCTCGATGCGTCCGAGGCTGGAATCCTTCCACTTGAGCAGCGCCTAGCTGCTATAGTGGTCATTTATAAGGATGGCAAGCCTCGTGACCACTGCACCTCCTACCGCCCCATTTCCCTGCTAAACGCGGAACCTAAAATCCTGGCCAAGGTTCTGGCCAATTGGTTGTTGAAGGTGATTTGTGACTTGATCCATCCGGATCAATCCGGTTTCATACCGCACAGAAACACGGCCCTTAACCTGCGTAGGCTTCATGGTGTTCTCGCGAGAGCTGCAACTCTCACGGAGCCGGCGGTGGTGGCCTCTCTAGACGCTACTATGGCTTTCGACACCATCGAATGGCCCTATCTATGGGCGGCCCTCTCTAAGTTTGGCTTTGGTCCTAACTTTATTGCCTGGGTCAAGCTCCTCTACGAACAACCACTGGCTCAGGTTGTGGTAAATGGTAGATGCTCTGACCCCTTCCCATTAGGCCATGGCACCCGTCAGGGCTGTCCGCTTTCCCCGCTCCTATTCGCGTTGGCGCTTGAACCCCTTGCGGCGTGGCTTCGGTGGGAACCCTCGATTAAGGGGATCCGGTGGGCGCCAGATCTAGAGGATCGCCTCTCATTGTATGCCGATGATATCCTTCTCTATCTCACTTCCCCTCAAAAGTCCTTGAACGTCCTCTTCGACGTTCTTACATCCTTCAGTAAGAACTCTGGACTGGTCATCAACTGGACCAAGTCCTGTGTTTATGTCATAGCCGGGGTTCTGCCGCCTCTGCCTCGCAGGTTCCCAATTTTGGTGGCTGCGGACGGCTTCAAATATTTGGGGATCTATGTCTCTACGGTTTCTTCAGTCCGCTATGAGAGAAACTTGTACGCTCCGCTCCGCCGACTCAAACAGGATGTGAGACGGTGACGTGAATTGCCCCTATCCCCATTGGGCCGAGCGGCGCTTTTTAAAATGATGTCGCTCCCCCGATTTCTTTACGCCTTGCAGAATTTCTTTGACCCAGTCCCTGCTCGCTACTTTCGCGAGGTCGAGAGTTTACAGCGACAACTAATTTGGGATGGTCGTGCCCGTATTGCATTGTCCAAGCTCACCCTTTCCTGGTACGATGGTGGTATTGCTTTGCCAGATATTAGACGCTATTACTGGGCCTCGCACCTGAGCGCTATTAATCATGCGACGTACTCATCGGAACACGCTCCCGCCTTTGCCTTGGATAAAATGTTATTGCCCGGTGGCAACTTTAATAGGGCTTTGTACTCAAAGTCACCCATCCGTCTCCTTACGGGTCCTACGAAGTGTGCGGTGCGGGCCTGGAGGGATGCAACTGTGGCTACGGGCTGGGGTGGTAAGCTGACGCGTATGACGCCACTGTATGATTCGGATCGATTGGGCAACCTGTGGAGGACGAAAGGGTTTGATAAGTGGGACATGATTGGGATAAGTAAGGTGGAGGATCTATGGGCACGGGGCGCTGTGAAGCCCTTTGCAGTTTTGGAACTGGAATTACGGCTCGATGACAAGGAGCACTTTCGATATATGCAGGTTCGACATGCCTTGTCCTCCGTCTTTCCCCCCGGTACTGATATTCCGCAATCCTCCCCCTTGGAGGACCGTGTCCTGGACGGCCCTGTCCCTGATAGCACGATTTCCTTAATATACAAGAAGCTCATTAACAACAGGGCTGACCAGCTGGAGAAACTTCGTGCTTCTTGGACAGCTGACGGGCTTGAACTCGACGATGAGGACTGGCAATCCGCTGTGTCCTCCCCGAAGGAGGTGGCTATTCCGGCTCGACTTCGTTTTGTCCAGCTGAAGATCCTCCACCATGTGTATGTGACTGGTATGCGTCTGGTGCGAATGGGATTAGTTTCGGATGGACGATGCAGGCGTGGGTGCGGTATGGATGGTACTTTTCTCCATGTTTTGTGGGAATGCCCGATGGTCTCGGTTTTCTGGTCTAGAGTGCATGATGTTATGGGTCGTGTCACCGGAGTCCCTCTCCTTCCCGAAGCACGACGTTGCCTGCTTAATGTTTGGGAGCCTTCGGACTGTAATGCTGCTCAGGCGCTTTGGGTCACTCTGGGCAACATGGTTGAAAAGAGAGATATAGCTCAGCTCTGGGGCTCCTCTAGACCACCGCTGCTCAGTGCCTGGAAGGAGAACATGGACTGGTGCATGTTTCGAGAAAAAACGGTGTATGAAGCACGGGGGCGTCCCAAGAAATGGTCCAGGGTCTGGGCTCAGTGGAATTCGTACCGCGGAGATATTTGCTCCCCTCCACTTGACTATGAGGCTCCTCTCCCCTCCTCCCCATGATTGACGTTCCGTTTCCTGTTTTCCATATTATCTTGTTTTTTCCCCTTCATGCTCGTCCCCCCTTACCAGATGCGTTCCTTTATTTACTTATTCCATCTCCCCTTTCCCCCCCTCCTATGACCCTTGCCAGTATGATACCATGTGTTTGTGTGTTGTTGTTTTTTTCTTCGACAAAATCATAAAATTAAACCTTTTTTATCCTTTTGATATTGTTCTATGTTCCACACGATAATTTACACTCAGAAATTGCTTTAATGGCGTACTGTCTCCTTATTTCCTTTTTATCCTTTCGTCATGTGTCATAGCGGCCGGCCCGAGGGGTTGTAGGCAGACGCTGTGTACTGTGCTTTTTGTAAATAAAGGTTTAAAAAAAAAAAAAAGAATACTAAGGGCCTGTTTATGAATTTGGCCCTGTGGGAGCGGGCTGCCACACCACCGCCTACCAGATTTCGAGTTATTTCGTGGTCTGGCGAGTCAGTGACATGGCGTCCCACGTTGGTGCAGAGCAAAGGATCATATGTAAGCCTTAGCACTGCACCCCCGCTGGACCGCCAATACATGGTCTCGCACAGCATGGACTGTGTAATCCACGTCATGCAGTAACAGAGGTGATGGACACAGGGGGGAGGGAGTGGGGACCGCCTACGGTGTTTACATAATTGATTAAATGTGAGGTCACAAAATATTAAATTTACTGTTCATCATAGTTCTAAGGTCATACATTTTTGGGATATTACCATCAAAGTATAAAATGGCCGTTTATACACAAAACTGATTAGAAAGAGGAGGGAGAGAAATACACTTTATTCCAGTCACCACCCTAGGAATCTAAGAGATAATTTACCCTTTGGACAATTCCTCCGATTGCTGAGGTATTGCTCGTGTAAACAGATTACTTTTGTGAATCGGAGATCTAATAGGGCATCTGATTCAGACGCGGCCACTGCAGGTAAGCGTGGTGGGGCAGTGGGTTCAGCTGGGGGGGATTTCGAGAGACGACCAAGAGGGAACGTTTATTTATTTAATTTTCCCTTGTGGCCATCTCTCGAAATCGCCCCCAGTCGGCCACACTGCCCCACCGCTCTAACCTGCAGCGGTCACAGCTGGTCTGGTATAAAGGAGACTATTTAGAAAAGCTTGCACAAGGGGTTGGTTATGCCCGTAGGAGGTCCTACTTGATCCAAGCAGCAAGGAGATGTCACTCAAAATAGAAAGATGTGTGTGATGACTTATACGACTATTGCTCTTGCTGGCCAAAATCCTTGAGAAATGTGTCCTACTGCAACTCAACCAGTATAATCAACACTAACAATCTCTTGGATTCTCACCAATCAGGCTTTAGAAAGGGCTGCAGGACAGAAACAACCTCACTAAATATAGCAGATGACATCCACAAATGTATGGATGCTGGTCGCTGCTGGCTGCTCATCCTCCTGGACCTATCTGCGGCCTTCGACACAGTGGACCATAAACTACTTCTTAACACGCTAAACAACGGATCAGAGCAAACGGCATGGTACTGAAATAGTTCACATCTTTTTTTTATAACGGTTCTCAACAAATCGAAATAAACAATTCAACTTCTGAAACCTCCACTATAACCAGAGGTGTCCCACAGGACTCAGTCCTTTCACCTACTCTATTCAATATCTACATGGAGCCCCTCACTACCATTATCAAACAAGCCAACACCATCTTCCACCTCTATGCAGCCAACATCCAGCTCTACCTGAAAGTTTCCTCCCCAGAAGACATATGCCGTCTAAACGATACTCCAATCCAAACCTGGCTATCACATAACCACTTAAAACTTAACCATGAAAAGACGGAAATTCTTCTCCTCTCAAAAGACGGACAAACCCACCAGCCCCAAGAATGGATAAGCTAATGGACTCCCTAATCTTCCCCTAAACCCTGCCCGGCTCTGCGTAAGATCATATGCACTTGGGTTATTAAAGTGTGTTTGAATATTTTGATGTGTAACACCTTTAAAGCACTTGTTTAATGTATACAGATATGGATATAGAGAGATTGCACAGCTTGGACTGCTAAGTTTCTTTTACATAGCTATAGGGTTGACAGTTAGGAGCTTAAATGATATGTACACTTCTGCAATTGCATGTGTATTGCTGTATTTCACAACTGGCCAGAGGATAAAAGTCGATACCAATGGAGGTGTTTTGTAAATATTGGGGGTGGGTCTGGTTTTGAATTTTTACATTAAGGTATAGGCACATGTTATTTCAGTTGTGAGTATTTTTGCATTTAATTTCAAACAAAGATTGTGCTATGATTGTCTCCTGTCATATTAGAGCCATTTTACAAGTATTCCCAATGAACTCTCAGGCTCCCATCTGTGAACCCTACGAGCCTTTGATTACACGACTGACCAATCCGTTAATGGACGCGCAGGGACGCTTAAAGGATTTTGGAGGCCTTGGGACAAACGTTTTTTGGGGGCCCTGCTCAGAATAGCTTTTATTTTGTGATCCAGTTTCAGCTCTCCAATGCCCTCTTTGGTCAGGTCACTGACAGTACATTGATGCAAATTCAAAATGTGTGTAAATCTGTCATTCAAGGATAGTGACCTGTTTTCAATATTATACCACAGCAGCAGCTCATTAATATCACTGCAAATAATCTCTGTGACCCCCTACCATTTCTAATAAGCGAGGTCCTCTATTAATC
The DNA here is from genome assembly GCF_964263255.1 of Lissotriton vulgaris. Classification (NCBI taxonomy): domain Eukaryota; kingdom Metazoa; phylum Chordata; class Amphibia; order Caudata; family Salamandridae; genus Lissotriton; species Lissotriton vulgaris. The sequence goes on along the minus strand of NC_141688.1, from coordinate 214,539,265 downwards.
TAAAAGAAACTTTTTTGATGTATGTTGCATAAAACACAAACAAAACATTTGTTTGCAAAATGTCTGTGATAGACTTTCACACATTACCTACAATATAAATACATTAAAGAAAAACCCTATTTACAAAGATCTGTTTAAGAATTATTCAAGGTCATCAGGGCAAGACTGTCTGCAGAAAAGAGCTGGCTCTATCAGGGGTCCCCTGAAAGGCTGGGGCCCTAGGCCAGAGCCCACTTTGACCAGGTCTTAAAACTTCTCTGTGACACAAAGCATCTGACAAGTATTTATATATTGATTCATATCGACAAGTAATTGCAAGCTAAGAGCACTTTTGTATTTGATTTCAAAAACTTTAATGTGATTTGGTTTTCTCCTGTCACATCCCTACCACCAGTTTACTTGTATTCTCAATGGTCCGCTCGAGGCTATGACTTTCTGGCCCCATTCTTTATCCTCTATGAGCCCTTGATTACAAATCTAGGCCGACCAGCGGGAGGCCTGCCCCTCCCGGAGGGTTTTGGGCCTGGGAGGGGGAGCAGCCAGCACCTCAGTTGGGCTGGTTGGGCTGTTAGTATAGTGTTGGGCTGGGTGGGCTATTATTGGGCTAGTTTTGGGCTGCTGCATTATTTAAACGGCCATTTTAGGTCACTATCCACCATTTGGTGGTAGTGACCCAGCAGCCGGTTGTGGGTGGTCCTATGGGTGAATTCTTTTCCCTCCCTCCGGTTCTGTATAGCTTGGGGGGTTAGCGAAGTATTGGATTTATTGAGTGGTGGCACATTGAAGGGGCTCTGTTGGGAGCGGGTGCATTGGGAACAATTTTATTGTAAGGGGATTTGTCGCTGGAACAGGTCCTGGTGTGTTGTCAGGACCTTGGGGTTGCGTTTCTTTCTAAGTACTGGGAGAATTTAGGAGGTCAGGTTTTATCGTTGGAGTAGGTACAAGAAGTTATTTAGTTAGGTTGATAGAAAGTTGGCAATTGCAGGTTTGTGTTTATAATTGTTGCAGAGGGGATCCATGTTTAGGGGAGGGCTTGGGGGTTATGTTAGGAAAAATATATTTAGCGAGGTTTAGTTTTGTAAGGCACAGGCCAAGGGATTTATTTGTGAGGTGCACCTGCTTCCAATAAAGCGGCCTTTTTCACACCAACAAGCTGGTTTGTGGTTTGTGCTGACCCCTCCCTTGAGGGCTCAATGCTACTTTGTAGCTGAGGAGGTGAGAGGCGTTCTTCCCGCCGCGGTGGGTGGTTTTCTTACCCTCATAACAGGCGTTTTACTTTGTAGTAATTTTATCCTTGCCTACACAGAGCCGATTGGGTGATTTGTTTACCAGGGGCTCCAATACCTAGTATGCTGACTCATTTGTTCTGTAACTTTGGAGAAGTGTGGCTCAGGGGTGGAGAAGTGTGGCTCAGGGGTTAGAGGCGGCAGACCCGGAAGCTGAGATCGGCCCTGGACCAGGGTTTCATTCCCCGCCTCGGCGGGTCTTGGGCTCAAAAATTCCACGGACTCGATAATTCTCGCTCCAGTGCCTTTTCAACTCACGGGTTCACACTCTGCGACTCTGGGCAATAGCTTGCTTAATCTCCACAATGGCCCCTCGCGGCGGGATGCCTGGCTTTCACCTTGTGGATACCCTGCCGGGGTTATCTCACAGGGGAATACCAGGACGGGTTCCCTAAGCAAGCGCCGGGAAACCCTTTGTGGGTAGCTGTGCGCTATATAAGCTCAAATACATTTACATTTACATTTGGTAAGTTACAGTTTATTGTGGTTGTAAAGTCTACACTCCACCCTTTCAGTTAATTAAGTCACTTACATGTGTGTGCTTTTTTACAGCGCTGAACCTGGTTTGAAGTTAATCTGCATGCTGCTGTTTTGAATCCTTAGGTTGCTTTAAATGTACTACCCTGTCATAATGATGCCCACATTCAAGGTCCTACCTGGCTCTCCCTTAGCTTTCGGGTCGAATTGTCGACACACCATTACAGTATGGATGGCAAAGACTATTTACTGAGAGGCAATATTGATTTGAGCTACTGTGAATACCATTATAATGGTGTAGGAAGACGTACAGACAGGCTTGGTTCGAAATCAAATTTGAATATCTTTTGTTATCTTTGCTCTTTCTATGTACTTACACGTAAGCATTTTTTTCTGAGCACTCTTTTGCATATTTCCTGAGCAACCTTTGTATTGAATTATATGTATATTACTAATTCCAAATATAGTTTAACTTTTTTGCATTCTATTGTATAGTTTTGTGGGATGTAACCTTTTTACAGGCTTCCATCTGCTGATTCTACACCCACCCCACTTTTTTCTTGTTTGGGGTCTATGGCATATGTTAACTGAGTTAGCTTATCCTAGTCATCTGTAAGGACTAATTGTTTTTTGTACTATCCTACACCGACGTCCTATGGATTTATGGGTTACCCCTTATGGTATGGCAACGTGAAGCATTACAAGTAGATGGCAAGGGGATGCATATGTATGTGTGTGGAAGCAAATAACTGTAGAATAAAATTGGTCTTGGTTATAAGGTCAGGTGACAGTTGCACTGTCAAGCCAGAAGAATGTATGACGTAACAATGCATACATTTACAATTCATGCCTTCACAACGCAGTTTTTACATCGCAATATCCTTTACAAGGCATTCTTTTACATAGCATGCCATTACATCACATTTTCAGAAAATACCCTTACAACGCATTCCATTACATCGCAATATGCCTTTACAACGCATACCATTGCAATGCATACCATTAGATTGCATTTAAGGTAAGTGTTGGAGAGTATAGGGATAATAATTACTATTCTAACTCCAGTAAGTGCAACAGTAGAGCAAGTGTTAAATAGTGTAGGGGTAAAAATTACTATTCTAGCTCCAGTGAGGGCAGCAGTAGGGTACGTGTCGGATAGCGTAAGGGTACTATACGTTGTAATGGTCTGCGTTGTAATGACTTGCGTTGTAATGACATGCAATGTAATGGCTGCATTGTAATAACATGCGATGTAAAGGATGTAGCGATGTAATGACTTCTATGTAAAGGTAGTGCAATGTAATGACTGCATTGTAAAGGCGGTTTCCCAAGCCAGACCTCTAGATATCCAAGTAGGTAATGAGTGTCCAGCTCCCATCTGTGCTGCTGCCAGAGAACACCACCATAAAATCTGAGAAACTTTAATAGCATTACGGTGTCATTTATGTGCCCCTGAAAGTTCGAGCACAGGCAACTGGATAACTAAACAAAATGGTAACAGCTGTGTGGAGGTCATGCACTTTTTTTCGTGGTAGCAAGAAACTACTGTCCAATCAAAACATGTGCTCCTGAATCTAACGTGTAGGTAGGGCCAAAGCCCCTCTCCTGGTGATTCTCACATCATTGTACGGCGACAGCTGCGCTGTCAAGCCAGGCCATAAAATGAAGATTTCACCACACGGTAAAAATCCAAGCTAGAGAAAAGTATTTATCAACTCGAGGTCATATATCTGGTTCGGTTTGTCAGCCTGGTGAATCATACATTAAGAGATCGTCCGAACCGGTTTATGGCACACAGCAGAATAATTCAGATGTGTTGCTTACAGGCGGCATCATATTACACTTATTGGCAAGGCCCAAAAATAAAGAAGTAGTTACCAGATTGGGCTGCTTGCGGTTTCTTCCCCTAAGGAGTATTCCAAACATTACCAGAAATAACCAGGGGGAGAGATTTGACGGTAATGCTACCTACCCTGCGTTGACTTCCAAACACAGGTGCAGCCTCCTTTTTCTGCCCTTAGAGATTTATGATGTCAGTTGACAGAAACCAACTTCTGCCAAGTGCTACCCTAAACCCCCTGCTATGTATATAATAGTAATAATAATACTGAAGAAATTGCAGCCAATCACTTTAATTTCAAAGCAATCATTTCTACAGTATGTAATGGTGCATTTGGTTTTGCGGTATATAAATCTAGAAAATATATGATGCTTCTGTTACAAGTTCATTACTGCAGCCATAACCCACTTCGGGTTTTTATTTTGCTTTATTATTTCACAATTCATGCTTTGATTTAGTCTTGATTCAAACTTAGCTCATCTCAAGGCCCTTCTCGTAATTATTTGTAAAGGACGCCCGTTTCACCATTTTGAGGCTTTTTTTTCAAAAGCTTTCTCTCTGAGGCTCAGGGATGCTATTTCCGTCTGAATCTGTGCGATGCTATGGAAACTAAAATAGACAGAATGCGTAAAGCAGGCAAAAATGGCATGCACACTTTTTTTTTCTCGTTTGGTCAAAACAAAGATATGACCAGCTCTAAATAGAAAATCACAGGGGGCCCTTGTGGGTTGAGCTAGAGGTACCAAAAGTGTATTAGTAGACGCCACTTCACTGCAGGCTAGGCTCGACGCCTCACCCCTTTCAGCTACCATTCACTCCTCCCTTCTCGCACTCCACAGTTCATCAACATTCAGCCAGTAGCGGCTCGTGGAGGGAGTGCTGCAGGGCGGTGAGGTGGGGGAGGGAGAGGGTGGGTGGTAGTAAACTACAGCATACACCAAACAGAGTTAAGTGACTAAATAAATAAATAGAATTATATTGCGCGCGCTGCATCTCCATTTGCTTAAATGGCGATGAAGCGCGGGCAATATAATTGATTGTATTTGTTTATTTAGTCACTTAACTCTGTTCGGCCGTATGTCGTAGTTTACTAACCCACCCTACCCCTCCCACGCCTCACTGCCCCGCAGCACTCCCTCCACTAGCCGCTACTGCATTTTCACCGTGAGCTCAACACCAAAAAGAGACTAAACTACAACACACCACTATACCCACAAATATCACCCAACACACACGAGATAAAAATACAAAAAACATGTGAAAAACAAAGAAGACAATAAAACCATAAGAATTTTCCCTATAAAAATCTTCAAAGGCCTGTAAACAATCTAAAATCCAGGTGAAACTGGTAACATTCTTCAATCACATTACAAGGGGCTGCACCATACTGGCAACATTATGAACAAACGTTATTCTACCAACCAAGGAAAGACCAGGTGGGTCTTTGTCATTACAGCGTTATTACAGGGCCCTTCTGTTGTCTTCCAAGCCAGTGAGGTTCCAATCACAGTGGTTCTCTTTTGACACTACAGTATTTGGTAGGTCTGCTGGATATACACATAATAATTGGAGCGCCCTTCAAAGGAGAGAAATAGAATTCCAAAATACTTTGCTTGTATCCAAGTTGTATTTAACGGATTGGGCTGCCATCTTTTACCTAGGGGATTACAATAACTTGTCCCCGAAAGTAAATGGAAGAAAATACTAGGGATGCAGGAAATTTACAACATTTAGTTTTGTTTTATTACATGAAATTTGGACAAAATTATGTGAACTAGAAATATGTCTTTAGCACGATTTTTTAGTGTGAGATGAGTCCTCGTGTCTATTTATGACACCAGGCTGTATTGTGTGCTAAAAAAGTACAAAAAGAACAAGTGTAGCGAGCAATAGCAGCCCGTTTCCTAGCTGTTTATGTTGTTACCACTGATGGCACATAAAAACGCAATGTGGCGTATGACATAATGTTGAAGATTTTATGTAACAAACGTAACTCAAAATTCCGTATGTTGTGCAATTTAAATTTTGCCCAGGTCTAGTTGAAACATAACCTTAAAAAATACATACTACCTAAAACTCAACCTTACATAAATATCTCCCTTCAAAAATGTTATCTGCAACTAATTGTGCACCAGTTTCCAAATATGAAAGGACTGGAGCTGGACTAATAAATTTACCCAGTCTTATTATATGAGGAAAGATTTGCTTGATTTGGTATAAAAATGTAGGTCAAGTATTTTGTAAGAAAATATTTCTGTAAAGCTGAGATGCTGTCAGTGTACATTTTGGAGACTATGGGACTGATAGAGAAAGAAAACAGTAAACTTACACTAATAGAGTTACAACTAAGTCCGAGTGTAGATTCACTACTATCTGAAATTCATGAAAATTCCCAGGAATCCAGATGTAAAACTGCCTCAGGCACAGGATTCCATGAGTGTTTCTGAAAGGTCATATGATTTTCCATTTGTGATCCCATTCCTGCTGTTCAGAGCTGTCATTGGTGGATAATTATACACGAGGAGAACAGGATACACTGTGCCAATACCCCTTTATTCTCCTTGTGAAACATACTTTTACACATGGACAAATCTCTTAGCATTCACTTCTTCCGAATCTGGGTGCGTTTCATTTCCCTTCGGAGCCTGGAGAGAGGTTTTCACCAGCAATGTGTGGGTCAAAATCCAACTATGCTGAATAGGGGAATGCGAAGAGTTTGAAAGGGCCCTGAAATGTAGATGTTTGTTGGTTATTTCAAAATTCCAAGCTAACCATGTCTTGGAATGTCTGAGTATGCCCATTTGTCCACCAGTACAGTTGGATTCTTGGGTGTGGAAATTGATGCACTCCTCTGCTCAATTTGTGAAAGAAAGTGTGTCGGCCAGAATCCGATGTCTGTTGCTATTAAACATGGGCCACTGGCGACCGAGCGCGGTTATCTTTAATCCACTACCAGACACTCCCTGTCCCTTTCTTTCTATCATGCAGGTTCCTGCTTTCTGTTTGTGACTATTTTGCTGTTTTTTTATCCTATGTCTTTGCAATATGTGTAATTTTTCCTCTCTTGCCCTCTATAAATATCTGATATGGAGAAATAAGTGCCGGTACCCAAAAATCAGTGCTGGTGACCCCCACCGGCTCAAATTCAGCACTGCTGCAAATCTCTACACTGTAAATGAATTAAGTACTCACCGGTAATGAAAATTACCAGTAAATAATTAATTCATTACCTCCTGATCATCGCTCCGAGTCCCAATACTGAGGATATACACAAGCCACAACAACAAGGTAAACTGACATCAACGTAAATGAAATATACATTACAGGAGGAACAGAAACCACAATGACTGCATCGCAGTATAAACCACCCCAGTTGTGAAAATGATTCAGCATCTCTTAGATCCAATCTGTAAAATGTGTAACAAAAGTGTGAGACTGGGAGACACAATAAAATATTACATTAGCACCTTGCGAGCCCCAGGAACAGCATTGAAAGCGCAAATTAAAACAACCTTCGAAGAAAGCGGATCCCCATGGCAAGCGCAACTGACAGTAGCCAATCAATTGCTGGAAATAGAGGTGCAAAACCTAGGCTATACGAATATTTCAAATTGCAGCATGGAAAAGAGCAGTGGACCGACAGGTAAAGCAAATATCATTTGTAAGGGATCTCGCTAGTCTGCATCATCGCCCAAATCTCTCCTCACTGGATGCCTCTTACAAAGTGTGAAAAGCACAGCCCTATCTTGAGCAAGCACTATCCGTTCAAACCCGAAAAAAGATCACTTATATGAGGCTCCTGGCATTACCCATAGTGGAGTTCAACCCAAGCTGGGCCCGTGAGGATAAATCAGTAGCATGCAGACTTTGTGATTACCACCAGGAATCCTGGTATCATTTGTTGTGTTGCTGCCCAAAGTTAGCCAGTGAGTGGCATCGTTTGGTCATTCCAATCTGTAGAGCTCAGGGCCTCAACCGATGCTGCGAAATTTTGGACTTGTGTTTCTCGTCTACAGCAAGTCAAACAGTAGCACGGCTGGGGAAATTCATAGACCTAATTCGTGTAGGACTGTCCGCAAACGCAGAGCCGCAAAAAGAAAACTGTAGTACTGGAAAAAAAATGTATGCATCTTGTTTTTAAACTATATAGTTAGAATATGACATTTTACTGAAGGTTTTATGCTGAACTGACTGGAGTCAAAAATTAGGGAATATAACTTATGTCGTTCTTTAGATAACTATTTTTACAATTTTAGCATATTGCAATGATTTTAAATAATCGTACAATAAAAGCTTTTTCACGCACGTGTTATGAGTCGCGCATGCAGCATCCCTACATATCTCCTTCAGGGACCCCGCTGCCTGCTCTGACCAGGATGTAGACACTGACTGCCCTATGACCACATACCCAGGAACAGCAGCCGCCTGTGAGAAATGATCCCCCAGTGTCCTCATTTTAGTTTAGGGGAGAGTACACGATCATTTTTACTGTAGTACTTTGCAATGTACATGGCCGACGCGCCGCCCAAAGCCTTTTCTTTTTAGCACTTTATGAAGAGGGCATGGTGTGTAACCCCCTGCTTTATTCTTCAAAGTGTGGCCACATCAGTTTGAGAAAGGAAGTTGAGAGTGGAAGGAGCCTCCGGCACGCCTCGCGAGTTGGGGGTTCCCAGCCAGAGGTCTGGGGTGCTCCGCTACACGAGGCCCCTGCACGGGCAGTCAAACACGGTGCTGCAATGTTTTGTCAATTTCTGCGGCCGAACTTCTCGGCCCCGGAGAGATTAGGTTTGCACCTCCTTGGGTGTGCAGTACAAGACCACACTATATATTTGTATCAACTCCCTATATATTGGTATCTGACATGCACAGTTTACCTTACAGATGCTAAAAATAAATCGTCAGGTGCTGTACATTTCATTTCACCTGAGTTATTGTGGCAGTGGCACCTTTAATTACGCTTCAGTGTGACACTTCCAGGAGCAGACGCTATAAATGTATCTCCGCAGCGTGAGGGTGCATTTCTAGGGACTACAGTGAACACAAACTCACATCTGTGTAGCGCCTTCCTGTCACTATGTGGCCTCGAGGCGTTGTGCCGCTTTAGGCTGAATGCCTGATCTGGTGCAGAATTGAACAAAACAGTTTGCCAAAACTGCACTACAATTTATGATTGAATCCAAGAAACAATGAATTAAACAATTGTCCTTACAACCAACTTATTCAGTTTGCTTTTAATCAAAAAACATTTCAACAAATTTTCGCATTTTTAGTGTCTTTTTTATGTGGAAACTATTCACAATTGGAAAATTCAAATATACAAGAACCTATGCATTCTCTTTTTTGGAGCCCCGTTTGAAATTCACACTTGGACCACACATCCACTTCCAAGAAACAAACCGTATTCTTAATTCAAACTGTGGCAGACTCACACAGTTAACACACTACTCCTCACATCCATCTGAACAATCATACACCATCCATACCTGAGTGCCCACCCTGGGAAATTCTGATACCACCTATTTTAGAGTGAACACTCTATCTATGAGATATTATATACAAAGACAGGTTATTATTTATTTATTCACACACGGCCATCTGCCAAATCACAAAAAAATCACTCTTTTCACATACAAATATATACAGATTGGCCTAAGCAAAAAAATGGTCTACGCGTTTCGACTCTCCCGTATTTATGGGGATTCTCCTCAGGACCGACAATTTTTCATTGTCTGTGGACATATGTTTGTGGCTGTATTTATCACTAGTTGACCAGTGCTTAGATGTTGAAGCTTGTTATTCAATGTAGTCCAATTTCTTCTTATTGGACTTCCAAATTTTTGATAATCACCGTTTTGTGTCCAAACTATTCTTATAACGGAGGGAGTGGTTGAGACAGACCTTCCTCTTTTCAATTCTGGCTGTGATTTTCTCCGTTGGCCCGGTGTATCATTCCCGAACATGGCGTTCCAGGAGCAGACGCTATAAATGTATCTCCGCAGCGTGAAGGTGCATTTCTAGGGACTACAGTGAACACAAACTCACATCTGTGTAGCGCCTTTCTGCCACTATGTGGCCTCGGGCGTTGTGCCGCTTTAGGCTGAATGCCTGATCTGGTGAAGGGCATATTCACACACTGAGCAGCAGGAGGCGCTGGAAACCCTTAATCTAAATCACGTTTCTTCTAGCTAGTTTGTAACGGTTCTGTGGCACTAGAATCCATTTCGTCTTCTGTCTCCTCCAAGAGCAGGAAAGGCACCCCCCAACGCTGTTTTGTTTAGAGTACGTGTGAATACTGAGTTACCAGGTCACTGCTGTCCCTCCAAAACTCCACTCCCCCCGCGGCCACGCCCCCACTTGCAAACACTTTCAGGGCCAGACTGGCCAATAGTTTATTAGCTCACATATTATCTAGGGAGAGAAGAAAATACCCGAGTATATGTGTGACTCATGCAATGGCTTAGGTTCAGTTTTTAAAGTGCCCACCGTGGACTTCTATTAGGATTTTGTAAGCTATAATTTCCAGTTTATGGTAGTTAAATATTTAAGAGTCAAGGTAGACTTGTCCATTTAGCTACTTTCTTCTCCTGATGTTTCACGTTTACTCTGTTCCATGCTCCCATATGCCAATATGGACTTTTACATTATGGAAATGATGTCAAGAGAGGCCACTGACTTTATTACCAATGGGAGAGTAAATACAAAAAAGGCATAGAATGTGTCCATACATTGTTTGCAGTTGTATGACATGAACATGTCTACAGGATCATATAGACAGTACCCTTTTCTTCACAGTAAGAATAATTCTATGAAATGCTTCGTATGGACGGACAAACCTGAGGAAAAAGCAAGCGACTGCCACAGAGTTTCATCTATTTTGTTTTTATTCCAATAGCCTATGAAATAATAAACCCTCGGGTTAAAATGGCCACCTGGCCCATAGGTCTGTTGTAGAACTACACACCCCTGCATGAAAGGCTTTTCGGCAGAGTGAACGTGAAGTACGGAGATGGGACATCCAATTGTGTCGAGGTGATTTTAGTTACGTGAAGTATTAGAATATAAAAGGCACATTCATGAAAGAGTTCCATAGTAATTTGAATTCACCCATGAAACATGATGTGACATTCACTTAGTGGTGTTTGTGAGTTAAACAACACACTCAATAGTGCTTGACAAATGTACGACAAACTCTTACTGGATGCCTGTCTTTGGGTTTTGTCAATGCTTATGTTTTTATTTTGACATACTTTTGTAAAATTGTATTGTTGAGGATCTGCAGGCCCTCACCAACATAAACAAGCATTGGCAAAGCAAATACGTTTCCGTATGCAAGAGCTAGTTGCTTTGCCAATATGTTTCAGCCATGTTGTCCAACAGTGCGACTGATGTTCAGCACGGCGTAAAATTAGTGGGATAAAGGAGAGGGGTGTGGAGTGGAGTGTCGTGATGAGTGAAGTGAAGTGTTATGGAGTAGTGTAGAGTAGGGTTGAGTGGTGTGGAGTGCTGTGGAGGGTTATGGAGGGAGTAGAGTCTCATGGAGAGAGTAGAGTGTCGTAGAGTGGAATGACATAGAGTAGAGTAGAGTGGAGTGGAACAGAGTCAAAGAAGGGAGTAGAGCAGAGTAGAGTGGCACAGAGGGTTTGCGTAGAGTGGAGTAGTGTTTTGTAGAGTAGAGTGGCTTAGAGCGGAGTAGATTGTCATGTAGTGGCATAGAGTGGAGTTAAGTTTTGTGGAGTCAACTAGAGTAGAGCGGTGTGGCATAGATTGCAATAAAGTGAAGTGGCGTAAAGTGAGGTGGAGTGGCGTGGAGTGGACTAATCTAGCAGAGTGTAGTAGTGTGTCATAGAGTGGAGTAAAGTGGCATAGAGTGGAATAGAGAGAGTTGCATAGAGCATCATAGAGTGTAGTGGTACTTGTGGAGTAGAATAGAGTGGGGTAGAGTGTAGTGTCATTGAGTGGAGCAGAGTGGCCTAGAGTGAAATGGGGTACACTGGTGCAGAGTGGATTGGTGTAGAGTATAGTGGCATAGAGTACATTGATTTTGACTACAGTGGTGTAGAGTGCATTGGCGTACAGTGCTGTGACGTGGAGTAGAGTACACTGCCATACAGTAGAGTGCTGCAAAGTAGACTGTAGTTGCGTATAGTGTAGTGGCATAGAGTGCAGCTGCGTACAGTAGATTGTTTTAGAGAAGAGTGAAGTGGCGTAGCGCGGAGTGGTGCAGGGTAGAGTCGAGCAGTGCAGGGTAGAGCGCAGAGGTGTAGAGTGGTGTAGACTGCAGCGGTGCAAAATAGATTAGAGTGACGTGAAGTAATGCAGAGTATAGTAGTGTAGAGTGCATTGGCATAGAGTGCAGTAGAGTTGCATCGAGTTGAGTGGTGCAGAGTAGAGTGCAGTGGCATAGAGTGCAGTGACAGAGTGCAGTGGCATGGAATAGAGTGGTGCAGAGTAGAGTAGTGCATTGAATAGAGTGGAGTAGAGTTGGGCAGGTTAGATTTCAAGGATGTAGAGTGGAATGGCATAAAGTGTAATTGGACAGAATGGAATAGAGTAGCGTAGAGTGCAGTTGCAGAGAATAGATTATTTCAGATTAGAGTGCAGCTTCGTAGAGGGCAGCATCGTAGAGTGCAGCATCGTAGAGTGCAGCGTCGTAGAGTGGATTGGTATAGAGTGGAGTGGGGTAGAGTGAGGCTATACAGAGTAGAGAGGCATAGATTGCAGTACCGTACAGTACTTTGGCATAGAATGCAGCATAGCGTAGACTAGGGCAGAGTAGAGTGTGGTCACATAAAGTGCAGTAGTGCAGAGAGAAGTGGAGTAGAGTTCAGTGGCAGAGAGTTCAGACTGGTGGAGTAGAGTGGTGTAAAGTGGAGGGGAAACATGCTTGGCCACGCAGTAGCTTCCGCGATCTGTCTTTATAATGCATTCACTCGCCCAAATGCAACGTTACCACGCAAGTCATTACAACAACTTGCTTTTAGGGGAACGTTGTTGGACTGGTGTTAGATATTAAGTCCAACACCTTCCCTACTGTTGCATAGACTGGGGTTTAAACTTGTAAATTATACTATTCCAAAGTTCAGTGCCCCACTAATGCTAGTTGTTGTGGTATATGAACGTGTGGTAATGTTGCAGTCGGGGTCATGACTGCGTTGCGATGGCATGCCTGATAAATGCATGTGGGATTCCATCATACAACCAGAGTGGAGTGATGTAACGTAGAGCGGAGTGGTGCAGGGTAGAGTGCAATAGCGTAGAGTGGAATGATGCAGAGTGTAGCGGCGTAGAGTGCATAGCCTAGAGGGGTGCAGAGTAAAGGCCGTAGTATTAAGTGCAGTGGCAATGAGTTGTGTGCGGTGTTGTAGAGAAGACTGGTGTGGAGGGCAGTGCTGTATAGTAGAGTGGTGTAGAGTGGTTTGGTCTGGAGTGCAGTGACTTAAAGTGGTGCAGAGTAGAGTGGCATAGAGAGCGGTGGCGAAGAGTACAGTGGTGTAGAGTAGAATCGAGTGGCATAGAGTGCGGTGATGTAGAGTATAATGGTGTAGAGTGCAGCGGCTTATAGTGCAGCAGCGTGAAGTGCTGCAGAGTAGAGTATAGTTGCAAAGAGTGGTGATTCAAGGTAGATTGGATTAAAGTGCAGTGGCATAAACTGCATTTTTCTGTAAAGTGCTATAGAGTGCAATGGCTTGGAGTGCAGTGATAGAGTGGAGTGCAGTGGTGCAAACCAGAGTGCAGAGTGGAAGAGTAGAGTGGAGTGGCGCAGAGGGCAGTAGCGTAGAGTAGCTTGTTCCTCAGCAGACTGCATAGTAGAGAACTGCAGCATAGATTAGAGTGGCATAGAGTGCGCCAGCGGACTGAATGCTCCTATAAACAAATATATTATATGTTTGTTATGTTAAGAAATGTGTAAGGCGCTCGTATACCCGAGGGAGTCTTGGCGCTGACTCAGCAAAGCACATGTGGAAAAAGAAGAATCCTAGTTGCTGAAGAGCCAGGTTTTCAGCATTTTTCGGAAGCGTAATAGAGAAAGAGCGGCTCTGAGGGTGAAAGGTAGAGCGTTCCAAAGTTTGAAGGCTTCTGAGGCAAAGCAACTGCCACCCCTTTTCGGCAAATATGTGTAAATAATTTTAGTTCACTTGGAACACGGCGACCCAGGAGTGCATGAGCCACGAAGTTAGACGCTCTTCTCAATATGATTGAAATATCGGAACCACAAGGTGCTTATCCGCGCCTGTGGGGAATAGACCAGATCCGCTCCCGGGATACAAGCCCTTCTTTCTACCAACCGCAGCTCACTCGCCACAAATAGACGCAAGAACTTACTAGGGCACAGGGATGTGACCCGACCCCTTGCAGCACGTTCCAATTACCCTGACGAAAATTACGTGCTCTGAGGAAACTTACCCACATGGTCACGGGCCCTGCCAGGTCGGAAATATCACCGGTGTAGCAACCTTTTGACCTACTTTACCAAATTGATAGCCCTGAAGAGGCGCGAAGACACTGTTCCTACGCGACGAAACACGTGTCGGCTGGTTGTGGAACCATTAAACCTTCTCAAAGCTTCATTGCGTCATATATGATGTTTGAACTTTGGCTTTTCCCTTTTGTGTAACATACCATACACGACTGTAAAATATTCCTTTTCAGGTGTGCATAGGCATTAATATTAGTAGCTGTTTTGTATGTTAGCTCCCAGTAACATACTGTTGAGCGGTTAGAGGCTCGCCTGTTGCACCCTGCCTACTCAGTCCCCCCTGATAATATAGCGTCCACACATGGTAGAGCGCCCATTGTCTAGCTGAAGACTTCAAAAACCCTTCCCTTGCAGTCAGATATTGAGTAACACCAGGCCAAAAAATCCATAAAAGATCTCCGCGCCACTCACACCACCATGTGTGAGTGGCGCAAAAGAAACACGTTTCTTTTCACGAGTTCCACACTTTAGTAGTGGAATACATCGATTCTTTGGTAGGATACCTCAGTCGGTTTGTGTGCCTGCAGCAGAAATCTGTGTGCACCCTACAGACCGCAGATGTGATTTTTCTGAGACAGATTAGACTTTTATCCTTACAAGGATGATCACGTGAGTACCGTACAGATGGGCGAGAGTAAACCCCGTTATCAATGCATGGGTACCACGGTGAGGTGTGAGTATTATGTAGACATCAGTTACATAAATATTTCTGATGAATTACGTGGACAAGTGAAAGGTGAATGTGTTGCATGACACATTCAGGATTCACCGTGCCACTTTACTGGGAACAGGATGCAGATAAGGTGGCCGATAACGTTGTCTCTGACCCAGCGTGCTGGCGTGAGTGACTAATCCGTCTTCCGCTCCGTGGGGTCGGGGGCAGGCACTTCGCCTCCCACCGGGGGTCCTCTGACTAGCGATAAATATTAGATGGAAGGGACTCGGCGGAGGGAGACAGCGAGGCGACTCTCCTGTGCACAGCGCCGACTGCCCCTCGCGCACACAGGGGGCCTCAGCACAATGAACGCTGGGAAAGGTTAACTTGAGGTCTACTCGCCCGTGTTCCGCAGCATCCGTGTGTCCCAGTCCCTGCGCAATGTTCATTTCTACTCACTGTCACTGCTTTACAAGAAAATCTAGAACTGGAGTGTTTGGATACACCAGAAGAATTTCTCAGTAATATAGACCATTTATCATAAGAAGTGCCTCTCACAACCTTCACAATCTCCTCCATTGGCTGCCTATAATAAAGAATTCGCAGTTTGGCTCAGCCAATCAGAAATCTTAGATGGCTGCCAATAACTGCAGTTCTCTGTCTGTACTGCATTTCCACAAAAGCAAGAAAGTGAAGCAGACACAGACAGTGAGCACGTCTGTCTGCCTGCCTGGTTTACGCAGTATTAGACGGAGTATAGGGGGAGGGGTGTAATAGGCGCTGGTTGTTTACAGCTGTTAATTAACCCTTGCACTAATTATGACTTTAGCCTTCTGTGCACTGCTCAGAATCGTTGATGGTAAAATTAACCGCTTTAATACCAACAATAGAAGGCTATAATGCTTAGTTTGAAAATTGGAATGTTGAGAGCTGGCTCAGGGCCAATAATAGTATAGATATTCTGTTCCAACATTCCAGTGCTTAGCTTTCCGTTTCTAATTCTTCGTGTTTACTGTAGTGTAGATCATTGTACCCCTAGTTGGTTGCATGCTCGAATAGCATTAAAGCACTCCTTCCTTTGTCTGTACTGGTTGTTAAAGACTCTCACGCTTGGTACAGCACTAAGCGGCAGGGAAGGGCAAGTGTAGCAACCCTTATGGCCCTCTGCGGTGGCTATTATTCTATATTAGAACATTGGAATGTTGGGAGCTCCATTGCAGACAATGGAGTGCTCCCTGCTTCTACGGCCGGTAAAGCCCCGCAGAGCAACATTCCAATGTTCTACAAAGGCTTCTCGAAGCTCGAGGGGATTTATATCCCCTCGAGCTTCGAGAACCCTTTGTTTAATTTGTTAGAACATTCTGTCCTCTAGTGGCAGAATGTTCTAATAGCCTTATAGCCCTTCGTAGCAGGGCTATACCGGCATTTATAGTCCCGCTGTCTCGTTAAAGTCCCTCGCCTTCGGCTCGGGCCTTTAACGATTCAGCGGGCCTTTAATAGCCGGGGCGGGCTATAAGGCTATATTAATACACCTAACTGTGGTTCTTATTTTATAGCACCTCATTTATATATGTTATGATTTACTTGGTTGGGAATTTTGGAATCTAATCATACTACAGTAGTGAATGAGTGTAGCGTGCTTCAATATAGCCGACTGTCGTGCACCTTGAAATCACCTGGCCCTGAGAAAATGTAAGTTTTAGCTATTATATATTATAATCTCTTATTATGATCGCCTTCATCCTAGGTAGAGAAGCAGTGCTTCCTTACTCAGCCAATATACAACAACAACTCACCCACAGTAAAGTAAAGTATTCTTTGAATAAGTAACAGCATCCATCTAAAAATGTTTACTTCCCATTCAAACAAGCATTGGCAAAAGCAATACGTCTTGGTTTTGGAACCTATTGCTTTTTCCAAATGTTTTTCAGACATGCTGTACAGCATCCCTGGTGCTGTGAAGCATTACTAAAGAATTTGTTTTTATACTTTAGTAATGAAAAAAAAATGTGGCTTGGTCATTTTGTAGGCATGCACATGAAAGACTTTGTTTTTAGTCTTTGATGAGCATGCCCACAAAATGACAAAAGCCACATTTTTTCATTTGAATATACTGTTCCGACTTGGATGCACAGCTAAAAAGGAAAAAAAAACCGCACACATTTTTTTTAAAGTGGGTTGGGGCAAGCAATATGGAGCGGAGAACAACTTGGGGGTAAAATGGGAATGTGTGCTTGCTTTGTGTGCCCTTTTTAATAGCGCTGAAGCACATGCGCCCGCGCTATCGTAACGTCCATTAGCATGGTAACATGGACTAAGCAAATGAGGGAATGACTTTGCATCGGAGCCGGCGCCGTGTTATTGACGTGTGCACAGAGGCAAAAATACCTTTAGGAGGTGCATTGAAAGGTTTCAGTGCGCCTCCAAAAGGCAGCCATATAGAGGGGAGAATATGTGTCCCATAGACCCCCCCCCCCCCGAACACCCACCGGCAAGGGGATCCCGCTGCTTTCTTGGAACAGTCGCTCTGTATTTCACTTGAATGCGCTGCCTCCAGTGCAGTGCGAGTTAGAGGGTGCACTGGCGGTAGTGCATTCTACATAATAGGGCACACTTTCCCTGTTTGCACCCGGCGCTTCATTCGAATGGTGCACCGTATATATAATACAGCTCTAGTATTACTATGGCCCTGCTAGTAGGACTTAAGGAGGTCATTTTGTAGAATGTAACTGATAGTCATTATTTATGATTTTTTGTTTATGTTGCAATATATTGGCATGAATAAATGAATCTGGTATTTGTAAAGCGCAAACTAATCACCCCTCAAGGTTCCAAGGTGCTGGGGCCAATGGGGAACTTAAGTGAGCTATTGCCCAGAGTCACATGGTGCTGAGCATCCGCCGGCGTTCGACCTGCGAGCCTCGCGCTCTGGAGTTAGCTGCTCGGGCCGCTGCACCACACCCATCCTTCCTGTTAGTCAGTTGCATTTGTCATTACATATTCCATTTATTTTTAGTTAGGCTAGTAGCGATTATTTATTGACTCACCATTTATTGTACATATGCTGTTTCAATATAGTGGCCCTGTCCTGCATCTGTATACCATCATTGGGTGCATTTTGGATAACCGACAGATATGCAAATAAATTCTGTTGACATACATGTGCAAGTATGCCTCTTATGCATGTACTGTGGATATCCTTATTTATTTTATTTATTTATTCAACAGGTTTTACATAGCGCTGGCTAGACCCGGAGGTATCAGAGCGCTTTACTACAGATGGACCCTCAAGCCCATCTTTAGCACCTCTGGCTTCATATCAGTTAGCAAAACAAGTGTTTCTAAGTATACCCCCTTGCGGCTTCTCTGGGGCACCCATACAAAGCCACCCCTCTCAGAGTTAAAGGAAGGGAATGTGGCAAAGTGTCCCTTTGAAAGGGGACTCAACATAGCTTTTCTCTGAAGTTTTTAGAGAAAATTCCACAAGGTACAGCACTGTCCTAAATACTCGTCAGCATCAGTCCATTGAATGAAGGAGACAATCCATCTGCCTCTTAACTTGTGCAAGATGAGTCGCTTGGCTAAGGCCACGCCCCCAGGACTAGTGCGCACTGAAGGTTCCAGGAGGCGCTACGACAAGCCCAGCTCATCTCTCCGATACCCGTGAAAGCGTGGCGGTACCACTTAGGTCATACCGGTAGCCTATACAAACGACAGGGCAACAAGTGCTGTGTAAGCACCAGTCATTATTACAAGTGTTTCCTTGACAACGCTTCCGATGCAGAAGATGTGCTAATTCTGCGCTTTATTCAAACCTCTGCCTCTTACTTGTAGGCAGCTGGGAGAACCACCCATCCCAGTGCACACTGAGGCTGAGGCAGCGTTGCTAGGCGAGCACGCACCCAGCTCTTTCTTGTTGCACACTATTGGGTTTATTCCAGCTGGAAGAAGAGATACAGACACAAGCTGAGATAGTAACACATATCGCAAAGTGGCTAGAATTTAAATCTGATGACCACTGGTACCCCAATCGCTCTACCCCAGACATATGAAAGGTTGCCCCCTAGATTGTTTTGTTCATATCTTTTTTCTCACAGTGCAAAAAAGGCAAGGAGTCCAGAAGGGAAGTAGCTACCATTGGTGCAACAGGTGGAGAGGCACAAGCCCAAATCTCTGAGGGGTCCATTGAACCCTAATAACGACTGTATTTTGCTACCCCAACAGCAGTAAAAGTGGCCATGTTCCTTGCTTGCTCTAGGGCCCCTGGCTCCTTGTTACACTACTGGAGACATTGCAGTTCTAGATGGGACGCACTCGGGTGACCTCACCCAATGGACCGTCACAGTAGATACTGTGTCCGAAAGAAAGTGCAGCGGCCATTGCACGGAGTTGAGATTCACAAATGCATTTGTTCTCTCAGGGTGTGATCACGTGGCACTGGATGGACGAGGTCGTGCGCTATGTCCTGCACTTGCCAAGGCCTGATTAATATTATGGAGGTGAATGCAGCCCTCTGACCATACCAGGATGTTGGTCCTCGCAGACCAGGTTTCAGTGGAGAAAGTCTCAGTACAGTTTACAACTGTTTTCACAGAGAGGAGAATTTGCAGCCATTGTTTCCTTTGCCTTCTTAGGGTGTAGGGCCAACAATAAGCGAGAAAGACACTTCACTGGGGGTGAGTGAATAGGAAGCATGACCACAGACATGCAAAAGACTTTTGGCTTCACCCCTGATATCTCTTTCCTCAATAGGGTAAAGAGACCTGATCCAACCTCCCTGCATGGCATCCACCTGCAAAAGCATGCTGTGACCCTGGCCATCTGTAGGAGTAGCCAATACCATACTGGATGTAGTATGCTGCACATGCCGTGTGTAGGAAAGTCCCTCTTTTTACATGGTCGCTGCATGTTTATGGCACTGACGCTACTGTTTTTTTTATTATGTGCGCAGGGACTCTGCTAACAAGCCCCCAGTGCATGTGCAGCGACCCCAAAACATATCAACATTTGCTAGCCTCCAAATTGGCATATTTAAATGACCTCTAATCCCCTAGAATATGGTACCTGAGTACCCTGGTCATATATGTTAAATGTCACAGTAGTACTGCAGCACATATTGTGCCACCACTATAAGGAAAACACAAAGAAATACTGCAGGCCAACCACTGTAGTTTGTCAGTCCAGTTTTAAAACTGCTAGTTCAACCTGCCAAAACAACCCCTTTTCACAGGGCTAAACCTTCTTTTTAAATATTAATATGTCACACCTAAGTAAGGGCCCAATTTTGAGTCTGGCTGTCTTTGATTGACAGACTTGAGGTGCCGCAATGGTGGTAGTCCTGCGTCTGCCGTATTACAAGTTTTTTTTAACTGCCACCGCTGCACCAGCTATTCCAGGGAACCGCCATTCCTTGGCGGGGGCACAGCGCAGAGGTCTATATAATATGCAAGTCTGGAGCGCTGTGGTCGGCCGGGCATATTAAGAGTTTCACCTCTGCGAGCCCACCGCCTTGAAAAGGCTGGCGGTGGGGAAAAAAAGACGGGCCTTACAGGACCGCCATGCCCCCGCCGCCATGGGGATGCATTCAGAAGGGCACAACATTAGCCCCCATGTTTGCAAGCTCCCCAATTTTCTAGGGCAGCAAGGACTCAACAGTCCATGCCGTTCTGGAACTTCTTTTGTGTTCCCAATGCGGTGCCCATTTTCAGGTCACGGCTGCAGGATCGGCAAAAGAAAAGACAGGAAAATCCCGCCAGACGCGAGTTGAACTAGTCAACTGGCGGTGATTCCTACACAGCTTTGGCAGTGCTGAACTGGCGCAGAGACGGCGCAGCACCGCCAAAGTCGTAATCAGCCCCTTATTCTTATTGCCCATTAAGGCAGGGTTCGTGGTAATTAAGAGTACAACATGCAAAAGTTGAATGTAAAACATGTCTTTACAGTGACAAGGCCTCAAACCCCATTTTCATTGTAGCTGGGTTTCGCTGCTCAAAAGGAAATCATTAAACTATTACATTTAATATTGCTGTCCTGCTTAGGGAACAGCTCTAAAGTTTATACTGGCACTTTAAAAAATATTTATTACAATCCCAAATTATTGGTTAAGTCAGATTTGTAATAATAATATCAAAACAGGTATTTTTTTAAAATGTTCCCTGTTACTGTCTAAAGCCTAGGAGCTCATGTGCTGCTTGCGCTCCCAACTGTCACCCAGGAGCTCAACAACCCATTTGGCGAGGTGTGAACCTGTTCCCAGAGCTGACACATGGGCCTTGGGTGTGGGGAGATGTTCTATTTCTCTAACAGGACAACTATCTGGCAGTGACCGGAAACTTGATTAGCTTCAAAGGGCCCTCCCCGTCACGGAGAAATACCTGGGGCTGCCCCCTCCGGTGTCCCTCTGGTTAGCCAAGCACCAATCCCAGTGGGAAGGGAACTGCCTCCAGTACCAGATTTGAGTTACCAAGACGAGGGGCTGATCATTTCCACGGTCACACCTCAGGGGTTGGCACAGTAGCTCTGCACAAGGGACGTAAGGTACTGACATGTTGGAGTTAGATACATTGTGGGAATGTGGGATTGTTTGCACTAGGGCACATATGAACTGCTGTAAAGGTGGGTAGGCTAACCCATGGAAACTTGTTCCATATTGTTTAGGGAGGGGTGAGGAGTCACGCCACCCACAGGCAAGTGGCAGCCAAAAATGTTTCTCACTCCCCCCCCCCCCCCCCCCCCAGGGCATCTTCCTCAGAGCACTACTGGATCTGTGGAAGACAGAAAAAGGACTGTACATGCTATTGAAGCCTGTGAGGTGACCTGGAAGGCTGGAACTTCTCACAATTGTACCCAGGACAAAGTAGTGGATTCCAAGAGTCAGTTGGCTGCACCTGTAGGGGACACAACAAACTGCTAGAAGTCAGCCCTTTTCCTGAAGAGCCCAGCTGACCACTTCTAAATGGACCTGCACTTAAACCTGCTGGTGGCTTCTGCACGGAGAGTGTAGACTTCCAAGTGCTGTTTCTAAGAACCTCAACACTTGGTTTTTTCAAAGTGTACTAAGCCCAATATTCTGAAAAAATCAATTAGTGAGGAATAGTTGTGACTGAAAATCTTGAATACTTATGATGCAAACCACTGCTGGGGTTTAATTTAAATTCGCCCGCAGTGTCTCTAATAGGCTGAGATTCCTCTGTGTTCACATTCGCCCTGAAGAGGTCCATTTTATGGACAAAACGTGTTGGTTGTTTTCAGTGCTTATATGTGAAACTTTATACAAAAAGAAAGGAAATAAATACAAATAAAGACAAGAATAATTATTTTGATTGTTGGCTATTGTTGTGGCGCAACTCTACATTTCATATTGCAGCAGCAATGATATCGAGACTTGCAGCCTTGCCCTGTATGAGGAATCTCCAAAAAGGAACTAAGTCCAAATGTAGAAATCTTCATCATGCAACCGAACTAATAGTAGCTCGAAGCAAGGGATCTGCAGAGAGCTCAAATTTGTGTTTCTTCACTTTACAATTTCAAACTAAGTCAATGGCTTGACTGGGATTTTGTCCGACGACTATCTGGTCTCCGGCAACACCCTGTTGCTTTGCCCTGCAGAGTATTTTTGATTTTCATTTCAGAAAAAAACTACAGACAGGGACAAACCTGATTTCCATATCCACCCCACGTGCCACGACAGGTCAGTCTTAAATAGAACCTAAGTTCTAGTCAAGAGCAACCAGAAGACTGTGGTTGGCGCTTCACACTTTTTGGCGGTATTTTCATCTCAAACTTTAAAAATTCATCTCTAAAAACCCTTTATCAGATTTAGGTAATTTTATTAATTAAATTATTCTCTATTTTTACAAAAAATGGAGGTGGATTTTTATAGTGTTATGTTTTGAACTTTTTAAATATTTTGGTACTTCTAAATGCTTTACAGATTTTCTTAAGTTAAGCCTGTCTGCTCTGTAACATAGCTCCCAAGTGTTGTGCTCCTTAGGCTTCAATTAATGAAACCTTTACTGGACCTAACAAGAAAAGTGATATTATTTCTTGTGGCTGGCTACCATCCACATCAAAAAATAATTTACTTTATCACACCTTAATCAAATTCAGGAAGCATTTATTCCCAAAGCTGTTTAATATAATTGAATTTCATTGACCTCTACCACTAGACTGCCCATGAACAATCTGCCTTACAGGTAGGGAATAATAGATCCTATTTACAAATTCCATTATTACACTGTTCAAGACAATTTAACCTCCTGTGCAGGCAATTCTACAGTACCATTTATCATGACAATATCATCCATGAACTGCCCTATGAAAGACCCTACATTTCCTTTCATTCCTCTACCCAACAAAGTTCAAATGCCCTAGAAAAAAATTCAGCCTGGTGTTAATTCTATTCCTTACACCCAAAATATTCCTTCAATCCTACTATTCATTGAAGTACAGTAACTTTAGTGAGGAGAATTCTCCCCACTATATAGCTCAAGAGTTTTTTCAAACCAGTGCTCAAGAAGATTCCTAAACACTTATTAGGACAATGCTATTCTGCAAGTCCCACTCAAGAAGGTGAGGCCACACCAAACATCTGCCTCATCCATTTTATAGAGAATAATACTGTTACACTTACATACTATACGCATGATTTCACTTTTAATGAACATTACATTTCAAAGCTAGAGCTAAATCATACACCTTTACAAGTTATAATTCCTAATTGAGAGTGGTATTACGTGCAATTGCAAATTCATTACTCCATACCAAACTTGTATTTTAAGATTACTGTCCAGCAATGTCATCTGTGGTTTTGGGAGCATTATCGTGTCATGGTCAGGTTCCCAGGCTATCTGTACAACTAAATTGAAAAATACAATCATCTCTGCACTTTTGCAGGCTAGCATGCATCTCTAGGAGTATTTTGTTAAGAACAGTGCAGTTTGGGCACTGCTGGTCACCGTCTACCAATTACTTCCTCATTTGAGGGAAGTCAATTTCCAGACAGTGCTGAGATGACCGTGGCCGGCTACAGAGCTGATCATGATCCTGGTGAGGAGAACTCCTTGACCACCAATCAATGTCTTGAGGCAATCTAAGGTGTTAAAACACAATAGATCATATTTCAAACTGAATTGATGGAAAGGTGTGGGGGGTCATGTGCCACGCTAGGAGGAACAGGCTGGGTTGTCCCTTGTAGCACAGATGCTGTGATGTAAAGCATAATACGCTACAGAATTATGAGTCACGTGGACTTGCGGAAATCATATCTTCAGTGAAAAATCTCCATAGCAACCAAAAAAGAACTAACGGACAGAAGAAAATTCATCAGTACATGACAACTATGTCTTCCAGCAGGACACAGTATTGGTCATGTCCCCTGGTACTAACCATAGGAAAGTGTCATGGAAAATGATTATTTAACACATTCATAGGAAGAGCAAAGGGTTTAGGAGGTCAGTACTCATAATACATTTGCAAGCATGATACATAATCACAACTGTTGTCTTGCAGTCACCTTTCTTCTGGCATTGAAAAATAATGACTTGGCCAACAGCAGGTATCACACAGATACCCAGATGGCCGAAACAGTGGAGGAGCAAAAACAAAACACCAGGGTGCAGGGAGAGTACAGTTAGTATAAGAATCACATAAACACGTACTCTTTTGTTTTGAAAACACACCTGTTTTTGTAATGTCTGCCATGCTGACTCTAGTTTAGGTAGGGTTAAATAGCAGTATCTGGTCATGCCAGTAAGTGCAACTGCTGAGACGTAGCATAACCTTGGAGGCTCAAAGCAGTTCGCAAAAATACAGTGTCAAGTACATCTGGTAACTACCAGCCATCCCCGAGACCAACAATGAATACAGGGCCCTCTGCAAAGCTTTCAAGCACTGTATCAACCACTCCAGGGGCTGAATATCAGAATCTTGAGTAGAAAAATATCGTCCTACATATATATATATATATATGCATTCACCGAAAAAAACAAAGGTTACAGGGATGGTATAGTTAGGAAATATAAATGAAAAAAAACCTTAGAAATGTACTAAAAACCGCAAAGATTACAGAGACGTGATAGTTAAGATCAGAATTTACACACACAAAACCATAGAATTTTAGTTATTATAGTTTGAGTTATCTCAAGAAACTATTACTCATGCCCTGAGGTAACTATAATTTGCACTCCTTCTATGCACAGTTTTCTCAACAATAATTTTACAGCAAATGTTGCAGTGATATTATAACTAATGTCATAGAAGATGTCATGAGTAATGTAATATGTCGGGTAATTAGCATTGCATGGTGAGTGCGTGAGTTATAGTTACCTTGAGGCTTGAGTTATAGTGACTTGAGATACTGTAACAGCTGTATTTCTATGGTTTTGCTTGTGTAAATTCTGAACCTAAGTAATAACGTCTCTGTAATCTTTGTTTTTTTAGTGAATTTTTAAGGTTTTATAAGTTCTATTTCCCCACTATAATGTCCCTTTGTTTTTTTTGTGGATTTTTATGCTTTTTTTTTAATTGGTGGAAGGTTGTCTACCGCCCGCATGTAGCCAACCCTATGTTACACAGGGGCTCTGGCCAGGCCCTGTGGCCAGCCCTCCCTCATGCAAGCAACCCACGCTGTGCACGTCCATCTGGCCTTGGGGACCCCATCTCCTGGGGTCCAGCCATATTTAGAAAGGGAGGGGAGCAGATAGCCTTCCCTCCTCTGTCCCTATTTCAGCTCCGGGGACCCCTTCTCCCGGGGCCAGGCCTTACTGTAATAGGGAAGGGGGTACTCACTCTCCATTCCGTGTCCGATGTCTGGGCGTGAGGATTCTATCTCCCAGGGTCCGGACTCCCAGTGGGTGGGAGCATTTTTCATGCTCCCACCTGCTGAGAGACGACTTTCTGTTTGCTCTCTCTTTGTGGGAGCCGTAAAATTGATCCCGCCAAGCAAGAGCAAACAGAAGTTACCTCCCTGCACAGTGTACCAATAATATATATATTTTTCCAAAAACAGTTATGCCCACTCAGCAAACTCTAGAATGCTCGCACTCCTGGATGTATGAGCATTTTTGTGATTGCTGAGTGGGCACAGTATATGGATTTGTAAACAGGACGTGCGCCCATTGTCTAGCACTGACCCCGACAGGTGGAGGTGATCGGATTACTGCGAGACATTAAGTAATAACTTGGTCACCGTTTGATAAACCTTTACAAAAAGAACAGTTAAGCCAATTTGCCTCCTTTTTGGGGTTGAACTCGGCTATCCATGAAGTGTATGGTAAATAGTCAATGTTGCACATTACACAAGCTTTCTTCACCTATGGGTGTTGTATAATAATATAAGGGGGCATGGTAGAGATACCCTTCCCCCATGCCTCGTGAAGCGACCCAGAGGGCCGACATTTATTTAGGAGGTGTGGCGCCGCGGCTAGGGCGACTGACCCCGGAATCTGGGGAATCACGGTTCGATCCCCGGCCCGGCGGCAGATTAGCCCAGCACCATGTGACTCTGGGCAATAGCTTGCTTAATCGTCCCAACGGCCCCCAGTGCCTAGAGACCCTGGCGGGTCATTGTGCGCGTTATAAAAATGTGGATGTGGATGTATGCCCTTAAAGGGGACATCCCTCTATATATACGTAGAAGTAGCAATATTTACATGGCATGTATCTCACAATTATCTGGTGGTGAAGTATGCATTTATTCTGGTTTAAATAACTATAATTAATCTTTAAGTACATATATACACATGACACAACTTAATGTTTTGGTAGTAGGCATAAAGCCCTCTATATATGCACCTATGTGTACATAAAAGCAACAATTATGACATGATCTGTGTTAGACCTGGCATCATTGACTTTGTTCTACCATGACCTTTTGCCTTCCACTCCCTGTATTGCTGACTTTGTTTTATACTGGCCTTAAAACTGCACACTTTACCATTGCTAACCAGTGCAAAAAGGCATATGCTCTTTCCTTAAAACATGGTAGAATTAGCTAACACCCAATTATCACATACAATTTACTTGTCTGTAAAGTTCTGCTAATTGTATCCAGGGCCTGTAAATTAAATGCTACTAGTCTCCCTGCAGCACTTATTGGGCCACTTACTTAGGTTGGCGCTTCAGACATGTCTCAGACCTACCATTGCAGCCTCCTCCTCTAAAATTAAAATAAACAACCCAGGGATTGTGGTTCCCGGGACCCTAAATGGGCAGAGGGAGGTACGTCCTGGTGATGCCCTCCTCAGCATATATTTAATCTAAAATGGCGGGCAGCCAGTGTTTGCTGTGATACTGCAGGACTCCCGTGGGATCGCATCTGAAATTTCAGATTTAAAAAACAAATTCGGCCCCATGGGTCCCCCCACGAGGCATGGGGGTAGGGTATCTCTACCATGCCCCCTTATATTATTATACAACACCCATAGGTGAAGAAAGCTCGTGTAATGTGCAACATTGACTATATACCATACACTTCATGGATAGCCGAGTTCAACCCCAGATAAAAGGGTACCCTGTACAGCACACAGTGTTTAATCTGTATACAACTGTTCAGGGAAAACCAAACTCCTCCAAGCCCTGTTTCATAACTAATGCCCAACTCTGAACCGTCTTCACCTGTATCAACACCTTGAGTCATTTGAAAGAGCAAAAGAGGAACAATTTATACAAAGAGTATTCCTGTTTCGTGGGGTAATGGTTGATACCACCTATTAATTCAAGTTCTCAGTTGTTTGATTTTACTCATGCTGGTCACTAGGTATTTGCAGACTAAAGAGTGTTCAGCATCTAAATACTGGTTATCAGGTATGTATTTAATGGTTGAAAGAAGTGTTAGGGATTGTGTAGTAGGTAGTTAGAGTGAAGAAAACAGAAGTACAGAATATTTCCCTTGGAGTGCAGGGAGTTACAGACCAGCGTATTGAAGGCAGTTTCTTTAGATATTTTGGGTCTGTTACAGGAAAGCCCTTACACAGTTTACCTACTTGTTTTAATGGACATGTTTTCTTCGTGGCCAGAGGTAGCGGTAAATAAAGACAAAGCTACTAGTTTAGTTGTTATGTTTTTCAGGGAAATTTTCAGAAGCAAAAACAAGCCAATTTGCAGCAAGTCCATAGGATCGGGAGACGCAGTCACTGCAAAACACGGAGAATTGAAATCTAGTTTCTATACCACATGCTGCAAATTGGAATAATGTGAGAACCAAGAGAAATTGTAGTCATCCCGCCACTGAACGTAAGAATACCTATGAGACAATATTTATACATAAGAGAATTTGCAGACTATGATGTATATCTAATATGGACTCCCTAAAATCGAGTTGAAATAAAAACATCACCAAGGAGATTCTATATTAGGATTACATACCTAATCTACTGAGGAGTGAAAACTGAGATAAAGATCATTCCCTGATCTGCTGCTAGGATATCCATACAGAGTCCAAAAAGTGTTGAGACGAGCTTTATTCTGCTAAAGGTCCTGAGGATGGTGGTCCTAATCCACCGAAACGCGCCGACCTAGCGTGACAGTTCACAGAAAAATCTGTGACTCCTTAGACACAGAATAAAGATTGAATGCTGAGTGTATGAGTGTGTATGTATGAGGCAATGATGAGAGTGATTTAGATGTGTTCTCTGTATGCTGTGTTTTTATTGTTCACATATGTATTGTTAACTAAATCAATGTATTGCTTTTTATGAGAAATGATTACAATGAATTTAAAAGGAGAAAAAAGTATAAAAAGAATTTTGTAAAAAGAATATAAAATAAAAAATAAAAGTTACAAATATGAAAATAACAAAATTGGTTGCCATGTTTTGAAGGACTTCTTTGAATGTTGAAATTGTGACATTTGCAAAGTAATTAAGGCCACGTGGGAATTATTCTTTGTTTTGATATTTTTATTTGCACATAGCATAGAGTTGAGACAGGTAGTATTGTTTATGGATCCGCCTGACTCCTCTGAGCTATGTATGAGTATTTGGAGGGTGTCTAGAGCATACAATAATAGCTGGGCAACTGTGAATAGAGGGTGTTTTTTCCTTCACAGGCTCTGGGTGATATGTTGGGCATCTGAATTTCGAGGTTACCTCAGTGAAACATATCTCTATTACTCAGTGTTACCAATCTAATTGACTATTAAGAAAATAAGAAAATCATAAGAAAACAAAGAAATTGGAATACCTTAGTAATGGCTGCACCATTCAAGGGACAGAAAATGTTCAGGAAGGCTGCTATAAATAGATCTATTCTTAATAGCAGCACCCTGGGGACAACACAGGAATGCGGGGGATAAATCATGAGATTGAAATATTGTAGTACCTATATCCTTACTGCTACAGCATATTGATAGTGTGATACGTACCGGTAAGAACACAATGATTAATTTGTCATTAAATCAGGTACTTCCTGATATCAGGTCCCAGTAAGCAGGTAACGTCCCTGATTTATAAAGAATATGGGAAAAGATGACCTTTCCTAGTGAGGAGGATTTTAGAGAGCGTCAAGCCAAAATAAACCAACATCCTAATTAATCTGTTAGCCAACATTTATATTTAGGAGGTAATTTTCCATCAACAAGACGTTTTTAACAAGGTAATGGCCACATGCACAAGTCC
Source organism: Lissotriton vulgaris (assembly GCF_964263255.1). Lineage (NCBI taxonomy): Eukaryota > Metazoa > Chordata > Amphibia > Caudata > Salamandridae > Lissotriton > Lissotriton vulgaris. The sequence goes on along the minus strand of NC_141688.1, from coordinate 214,509,915 downwards.
TCCACTGTTAGCTTCCATCAAAAGGACAACATTATATTTAGGCTATCTGATTACAGGTTTAAACCTATAATAACTGATAAAACCCCACCAAAAGGAAAATATCCGTCACCGGTGTTTACATATAAACACTGAAAAACCACCTACGCAATCACACCTAAGTGGCATTCAAAGAAAGGAAAGGATGAGTGAGAGAGTCATTTTTATTTCTTCCTGAAGGGGCCAATACAATGCAACTTTGTTATACAAGGCGGCAGCCAGAAACACAGGGCTAATATTAAACTGCTTTTGTTTAGTTGTTTAGGGATGTCAATAAAACATTGTCTCTTCTTTCTTCTTCTTTTTTCAGTTTTGTGGTCTTTGGGCTAAAGATGCAGTGTTTCGAAGCATGTTTTAGGTTTAATTTTGTTATTTTAAAAACTGTAGTGAGTCAGGAAATATCAAAATCATATTTGATATTTTGGCTATTTTTGATTTCACTGATAGGTAAAATGGCTGGTTTCATAAGAATCTTTCCCAATGTGTACCATCACTTTACCCACAGACAGAGAATGAGTGAAATCCTTTGATACATCAGACCCCTTTTCTAGCGAGTCAGTATTGATTGTAGGTGAATTGCAACACACCCCAGGCTTCATACATTCAAAGCAAGGTGTAGTGTCAGTTATATGTGAAAAGACTGCTGTCATCAAGCATCTGAGATAGTGGTAAAAACATGAGACCAGACGTTGGTAAACATGGAACACAGTGCCACTTGGAATGCTGCTGGAAAAAGTTCCTACCAAGTTCAATAAAGATTGAAGTGATATTGTTTGTATTTGTAGTAATTCAGCGATTTATATGTAAAATGTGTATAATGACTTGTCAAAATTGTTACCTTAGCTGAAGTGCTACCCAGTAAGAGAACCTTGTCACTTGCTAGATGGTATGCTAAAAGCATCTTTACAATCTTCAGCGTTAATGAAGAATACTATTGAGTTTGTAGTCTATTCTGGTCTACTGTTTTGTTATGCCCAAGAACTAAAATGCTAATATTTCTCATTTTGAGCTTTGTGTGGAATCAAAGAGCCATCCTAGCTGTGTCATTTAGCTGGTGGTTCTCAGTCATAGAGGCTGTGAATTCCATATTATCCATGTGGCAACCTATTACGGAATTTCTGCTTAGTGATGATGCGACAGGCAAAGAATGTGATAATCTATAGTCACATATTGATAGTGATATGAAAAAAGTACAGTCCACTGCATGCTTAGGATTTTACAGGAAAACATACCTGCTGTAGTGGACTTAATCAAAATACTAGAGTCTGAAAACAAGTGTTCAGCGTAATTAGTGTAAATATGAAACATCTTCTTGGTATTAGGCTGGGCGACACTTTTAGTGATTTTGGCACTGTGTGTTGCTCCATGTTAGTCTTATTGCCACTTGGTGACCAAAGAAATGTTGAGGAGTGTTAGAAATGCCCCTTTTTTATAGGGTTATCTCCAAAATATTTGCTTTTTGCTTCTATCCTCCTTTGTTTTTCCTGACCTGTGGTTGTTGGCTATAGGACTCTGGGCACTTTACCACTGCTGATCAGTGCTAAAGGGCATATGTACTCTGTGTATAATTGTTATTGTGATTGGTAATCCATGATTGGCATATTTGTCTTACCAGTAGGTCCCTAGTAAAGTGCACTGAGTGTGCCAGGGCTGGTAACTCAAATGCTACTAGTGGGCTTGCAGCACTTATTGTGCCACCCACATAAATATCCCTAAATAGATGTCTCAGGCCTGCTACCGCAGTGCCTGTGCGCAGTTTGTTAACTGCCTTGTTGACTTGGCCAGTGTACCCACTTGCCAGGACTTTTCCTTCCCTTTTCTTACACATAGGACATACAGTAGGCCCAAGGTACCCTCTGTACAGAGTGCAGTGTATGTGAGAGGTAGGACATGTACTAGTGTGTATAACATGTCCTGACAGTGAAATACTGCCAATTTCGTTTTTCACTATTGAAAGGCTATCTTGCCCAAAAGCCAGAAAGGGCAATGCTGTGTAACATGTGTAACTGCATATCTTCCCATAGGAGTGAGTTGGAAAATTGGAGTCTGGTTTCCCTGAACTCAGAATTTAATAATACATCTTTTAGTAAGGATGTTTTTCAAATTCTGTGTTTGAAAATAGTACTTTTAGACAGTGGCTATTTGTTTGTGTAACATTTCTGTGTGGCTCTGCCTGTTTGTGGATTGACTGTCTGGTTGGAGAGTGACAGGAGCTGGGGTGGCTCCAGGAGTCTGGGAGTGTAAGCACTAGGTTGAATAGACTGATCTGCTTTGGAATGGTAGGAGGAGTAGCACCTGGGCCTGAATAGGGCTGTGCCTGCCTTCCACAATGCTGGCTCTACCCCCTGCGGCGCATCCAAAGACCCTAATCCACATTCACAAAGGAAGAAGTTGTGCACTGGCAGAGTGCACCCAGAACTGGTTTGTACTGTCACACATCCATAGATTTCTATGGTACAAGTACTTGAAACCTTCTTAAAATCACATTTTTAAACTGTAGTTTTGGGCTTGTGTAGGTTAGATAAAGATACTTTCTTTTTCTAAACTGGTGTGATGTCTATTTGTGGTGTTTTCACTGTTTTACTGTGACTGTTGGTGTAAATACTTTACACATTGCCTTAGGGATAAGCCTGTCTGCTCGTGCCAAGCTACCAAGGGGGGGAACAGGGGTTATCTAAAGAGTATATCCCCCTTACCCTGACTAAAAGCAAGGGTCTCTATTTGGTCAAAAGTACCTACCTCTGCAAATTAGAGACCCCCAGTTCTAACAAAAAGCAATTCACAAAATGTTATTTTACAGTTTATGGGAAATGGCTTGCAATGATGCATAGAATTGTCCCTTCACCAACCATGGCATTTGAAGTTAATAAAGCCTCACTGAGGTACTCTGCACAAGTTCTAGAACCCTTCTGAATTTAATTCAGACTTTGAAAAGTACTGCTTCATTTTTGACCGTTCTAGTAACTGAGGGCATATGTACCCAATTCAACGCATTGTTGCAGCACTTGTCCTAGACAATCACAAACTTTAGGTGCATCAGTATTGGCATGGAAAGATATGTCATTGGCCAGAGTTAGCTAATTGTGTACCGGCTGTTTATGCATTGCCTGTCTCAAGTGCCAATGTTGAGAGCGCCTTTACACAGATAAACGTATACATAGGTAGGAAAGAGTGAGTGCGCATGACCAAAGACTCTCTAAAGAAGTATTGTATGGTGTACTACAATACATTTTATTTGTAAAAATGTATTTGGATCTCAGTAATTCTGAAAATAACACTGTTAGAATTACCTAGAATACAGGCTGAAGCTCTAAAACTCAGAATTACAGTAATACCATTACTATTGTTTGGAAAGGCTGATATCTATGACACAAGGAAACATAACACCCATTCGGAACAGTCGATTTTCTTTGTAAGAACAATCGACTATGACTTAAAAAATACTTGCATTATATCAATGACACTAACCTTGACAGCTTTGAAACTTAACGTTCAGGCCACTTGAATTTCCCTTTGACACCAACCTCACCCTCAAGGAACACATTGCCCAAGAAATAAAAATGGCTAGGTACCCACACTCTCTTCTAAAGAAAGGAAACTGTTTCTTCCAGAAAGCAACTTCAGACCTTATGCTCTTGCACCTGGATGGTGGTAACACCATGCTCCGTGGTTCGCAGACTACGGGCAGCCCTCAAATGCATCCTGCACGCGCAGCACGAGTCGTCCAGGGCCTAAAGAAATGCGGTCACATCAATCCCATCCTGATGGAGCTCCACTAACCACCCTTGCTGGCCTGCTCCATCTTATTACCAAACGCATCACTTAGAACGCCATCACGACTCGCACTCAGCTTATGGTGCAGACAAGTACACCATCTGTGGTGGCTCGAGGCATATCCACAGCCGGAAAACAATCAGCAATTAGACCCATGCGTAGGAGTACATGTACACGTAGTAATAGGTGAGTTCATTTTGTGTACTTGGCCCCATATTTACTGAGTAACTAGATTCAATCATTTAGGAATTTGCTTCTTGTACAGTATAGGAAAGGGCATAACCAAGCTGCCAGAGTGCTACAAATTTAGCAATAGTTTGTGAGGCCAAGCAACCCCTGGCTGTAGTGAGACATATAGTGCCCACGCGGCTACTGCAGTATTGCATCTGATGGAATTATGATGCGATTTAAAATACAAGGCTTTATTGGTCACTGAAAATAGGGTTTTTAAACCATTTAAGAGTGGAATTCCTGGGGACCTTATTGCTGAAACAGGGTGAGTAGGTTGTCATCAGACCCAATTTGGCCACTTATGGTATGTGCAAAAATAAGACACTGTTCCAATTAGTCCTGTATCATTTATTCATTTAATGGGATAGAAGCATTTTGACCTTTCAATGGGTGCCTATATAGATTGTGAGGTCTGGATAGAAAGTTGATGATAATACTCCACTTTGCAAAGATTTAACAAACTATTCCCATTAAATGTGAGGACACTGAAGTAACATTGGTGCAGAGGAGGGGATATCTTTTCTTGTGAGTTTAGATGGTCCTTGAAGACCATCTTAGATGAGTTTGTTACTTAGATTGAGCACAGCTGACTGGGTAGTGAGTCCCATAGCAGCCGTTCCAGTAAATTGGGATCTCGATGCCCGACACGCGGATGTTGGTGTAACCAGGTAGTATTGGCTAGGAAATCGACATAATGCTGTACATTTTGGGATCTATTTCAGTTCATGAACAATTTAGTTTACACCTAAAATAACCCAAAAAGATTTTTGCCCATCCTCAACAAATTTGGGGATGTTCACCTTTGTCTATTGGTAAGAGGCCACAGACACTCACACGTATCTCTACAGAGGGTATACTAACATATGCAGGTATTTTACCAGTTTAATTTCTTTTAGATGTTCAGTGTTACTCAGATATATATAAATCGCTCTTGGTTCCATTACCCCTCCTCTGAATACATCACATTAACCTATTATCATATGCACGGCAGTATTCTTTGAAGGTGCTAAGAATATTTCTAATTAGGATCCAATATGTTTAATTAGAAAGTTATTCTTGATCAATCACGTTGAAAAGCATGACAGTTTGTTAATGACTTTTGATTAATTGCAACTGATATAATCTGGGGGTTGTGCAATGCAATCAGCACTGCGCGAAGGCGGGAATCGGAGAGTGCCTTGCGGAGAAATGATCCGGGACCAGAATTATTTTGATGCAGCTCTTCAGAAAACGTGAGTGTAAATAAGGCTCATGCTACTAATGCAATCTGAAGGATAAAAAACAAGCTTTCGACATCCCTAGGTCCACTCTTTCCTGGTTTATAGTGGCTGGCAAATACCATTGTGGCTAAGTGGGTGAAAGCCTCATCGGTCTGTGTGTAACAGTTTTGGCCTTTCGAGGTTGGGCTAAAGCTGTTATTCTTTGAACATTGATGCAAAGAGGCACGTTTAGTTGCTTAACACCTTCAATGCTGATGACGAGCTCAGCTCGTCATCAGCTACGGCGCTCGTATGCTGATGACGAGCTGAACTCGTCATGTAACGCGGGTTTTTGAAAAACGCCACACACAGCGGGAAAAGCCACCGCAGCGATGCGGTTATGACTCAGACATGAATTGCAGGGGGCTGTATTGAAGCTATATGTGCTGATAGGATAGCAGTAGTTTATGGTGTAGCTAGGTGGACTAATGGGCTTGCTTCAGAGATCTGCGAACAACAGTACTCAATTTGAGCTGGTGGTTTCCGGTGCTGCACACTGGTACTCAATTATCTTGTCCAGCGCATGTGCAATCTGCCACATACTGGCGCTGTCTGGCTAATTTAGAGATAACGAAAACAACAGTTAATTATAAATTCAATGTACATAAAAAAATACTATTACCTGTTACCAATTCCGTGCCTATAGCTATGGGGGCTGAAATAGTCCAAATTGTCACACTTGTAGGAGTATGATGGTTAGTAGTTGTGCTGCCACTGTCATTGGCAGCGGTGGTGCAATTTATGGTGCAAGCTGTAGTGGCCTCCTACCGAGAGCCCTGGCACTAGCTGCAACCCCAGCAGGCCAACTGAAGAAGTTAAATGAGTAACAAGAAGTTTGTTAATACAAACACCTAGTACTATATTACTCTTAGATTTGGATTTTGAAGGGCAAGGCAGGTATTTTCTATTTTACTGCTTGCTCAATGTTTCCAACCCTCTACATTATCTGCATGCGAACTGAAAGGGCTGTAGTGTCGTCCGAGTAAGAAATGACCAAATCCTTTTGGCTCCTGATGGACACGGTAGACTGGTGGCATAGGTTTTAGAGAGTAGTCCAGTGAATGCAGGTTTGGAATGTTGAGTTCACGTTTACACGCCGATTAATAAAGACGTGTAAAACTACCCTCTGTGTGTGGCATAGTCATTGACAAGTGTCTATGCTGGGGAGGATGCTACAAAGATAGTGTGGGAGACCTAGTTGAGGATAACTGGCGCAAGGCAAAAATGGACTCATGAATGTTAACTATCCCTTCCATTGTTAGGCACATACAGTGTAACTACTTCCTACGGGTATACTGCAGCCCTGATGTGTTGTGGAAACTGAGGTGGTCCGCAAGAGCAAACTGTCTTCGTTGTGGGGACTTGGACAATACTTTTTTTCAATGCCATAGGGTCTCTCCTAGTATCGCCACACATTAGTACACTATTGACGCCTCAGTCATGTGCCTCATTCGAACCTCCTCAGCGCTGGATTCCAGGGTGGCCCTTTTATGGATATTGAAGGGCTGGGCTAACAGCAGACACCAGAATATTGGCTGGCATCATCTAGCCAATAGAGACGTTTCTAGAAGCTAAGGATACCCCCATGTACACCCCTTGGTTTCTACTTGCTCTCGCAGAGTGTAACTCTGATGTAGAGCCGAGAAAGAAATCTCCAAATGGAGAAAATGAGCTCACGGGTATCAAATGCTGTGGGACTCGTGGATTCTCGATTCCTTACCTATTGATGATTGTTGACCTATGACTGTACTTCAAGATTGTATATCAATAAGTGGGTCTGCACTGTGTGCTACCTGCATGTTAGGCCTCACCTGTTTCTTGTTTCTTATTTCAAATACAATAAAAAGATGTTGTTTCTAAATTTCATGTTATGTGAAATTTTGATAGTAAACCGCATATTAATTTAAGTATAAGCTTTAATGGTGGTCTGTTCCCAGTTAACCTGCCTCTGCCCACAACAGGTAGGTAGCTGGCCTCAGAATAAGACAGAAGGAAGAGGAAAGAACCACGGAAGAAATTCAGAATTAGATCAAGAAGAATTCCTAATTAGCTGGATCAAAAATCAGAGACAAAGGTAGAAGGACCAAGGTGAAGAACATGAAAAAAAAGAATGGAATTGGCACATAGAAACTCAATGACTCACCCGTCACTTGGAAATGACTCTTTACATACAATTCTAACAGTAACCGGAACCACAGAAAAACACTACTTCATTTTGGATAGGGATCCTCCATGAGCAAGCTATGGGAAAATCATCATCTTGGAAATGTCAGTCTCGAAAGCTTGCCCATGCTCCTTTTATGAAACCCATAGCTGCAGTTTAGCACATCAAAAAGCAGTTCAAGTCTAACATCCTTTTCCCAGTACTGAATTCCACAGTCACAGGGTGACTGGGAACTTGGTAAAGTCAAGGGGGTCTAGGTAGCAAGAATGCGTAACCATTTGCTGAGTTTGATGCCAGATAGCACCAGAAGTGCTCTGACTTCTCTTAAACACATGTGACTTCTGATAAGCTATCAGAACAGCTCTAGGTATAGATGTAACAACACGTGCAGATACCACATGCATTTGTAGGGGTGTCGCGCTAAGTAATCAGCTTTACATTTGGCTTGTGTAAATCATGACTTTCCCAGATACTAGACTTACACTTGTTAAAGGGGCCCTGAGACCCTGGCCAAGTTTCTATATTTAATCATCAAAAGTATCTCTTTCTGTTTCATAGCAACCCTATTACTATGATTTGAAAGGTTTAAAGGAAGACAATGCTCTTCTGTAGGGAAAGCCTAGCCTCTGGTCACCTCAGCAACCCCGGCTAAGCAAATCGGGTCAGGTAATTGGTGATCATCTGGGGTGGGAAGTGTTTTCTACATAGATTTCCAATTAATCATGGTCTCTTCAGCTCACCTTCATGGCCCCCTGGTTTAAGAAGATGCACCTACTTTGACGGTCTACAGGGCTGTCAAGTATAGAGGTCTGGTGCTATTGCCCTGGTTACAAGTGGCATTGTGGCACTCACATGTTTAACTCTGGTTGAATATCACTTTGGGGCATTACAGGTAGTCTTGTGTCTCTGATCCCCATAATTCTGAATCTGGAGACATGAGGTCTGTTTCATCATTGTAGGGACAGGGGACTGTTAGAGGTAGTCCTGGCTGCTCCCCCCCAAGCACAGCACCACCAGAGGTGGAGAAAACAATGTGTGTTTTGGTATACCCCAACTGGGCCGGCCCCACCCTGCCCCCAATCTGTAGAGGATAAATAATGCCCAACACCCACCAGCCCTCCTGCTAGCATCTCCTACCTCCTCTGAGCAGGTAGAAAACGTCAGTGGATTTATCCCCGGATTCATGGAAAAGACCATTGGAAAAGAACCCTGTATTCTTGTGTCTGGCTTGGTATTCCCTATTACAGGGACAAAACTCCTGTTGGCTGGTTTTTGGTGTAGAGATATTTGGCTGAAGTCTGAAAATCCACCACCCTAGAAATCCTGCACTAAAATGTGTCAATCTTGTAAGGTAAGCATGGACAATGTACAGAACAAGAAATTGTTATAAATGGACACAGAAAGGGTAGTAGACACACGTTTAAAGGTCAAGCAAGCCCAATCCATGCATGACAGCACAATCATCCTAATGAGACACACTCAAGAAAGAATCGAGGAGATGGTATGATATTTAGAATCCCACAAAGTCATGGGTATGTAGGCCTGCATTGGGAATCTATGAAACTACGGAGAGGCAAGACCACCAATTTTACTTAGAACAAGTGTAGTTGCAGCAATGCCAGAAACGACAGTGTGTGTGTGTGTGTGTGTGTGTTATAAACCTGACTTGCAAACCCCTGTTCACTAGTTGCACAGTCCATATCACCTGGAATGTCTAACCTGCAGGCCTGTTGTGTAAGACAAACACTTGACTTTCTAGTCCCAAGCATCAAGTCTGTGTATGGAAGGATATGGAACTTCTTAGTCAAATACGACCCACGGCGCTCCTAAACCCAATTAATATCAATTCAATTGAAATATTTTGAGAAACCCTGCACCCATCTTCCTTGTACACATTTACCATGCTTAAAGTAGTAGACACCACTTTAGCTAATAGGAGGGAACAACAGGGCATCTAGAAGCTATTGTTGACCGCATCTCCTGCCGCTTGGGAATCCTGACCTGTACCACAGAAGCGTTCAATTGCTTCTGGTTAATGTGCAGGGGATAGAGAAGACCACCTGCTTTAACTGATTCATACTCTTATGTCGGCAAGTGATGATGGGATGACTAATAGCCATTGCTATCTGCCAGGCCATGCTTCGTGGCTCCAATCGCCTTTAGGCAGGCGGCAGCTACACCTTGGCAGCACGTATATGTCACTTCAATGCAGTTGAAGAGGATGACTCTATTCATGTCCAGCTGCTCTCTCGCCAAAGAATTTATTAGACCACAGGTGGCATGGTTGGCTTCCAATCACATTCAAGACAGCCCGGTCTCAGTTGCAGAACCCATAAGAATGACAGAGCAATAAAAAAAGTTGGGAGGCGATGAGACGCAGGCATAGAAGGACAGAGGAATTTTGTTGACAAGGGCAGTGCACTGACAGTAGCAGGTGAAATACACATGTGGGGTTTTAGACCCATCTTGCACAGCTAAGTAAAGGTGATTTAACTAAAGTTGTGTTAGAGAAGGATGCCACAGTTTGTGTCCACCATGGAAGAAGCCCTACCACCTCACAAGGACTGTCCGTTCATGGTAGGGCGCAGACTCAGTTAGGTGTTGATAAACACTGAAGGCCTCATTTTGTGGTTGGCCTACAGTCTGACAGTGTGGAGGTCTGTCGTCAGCCACCTCAGTTGGATTGCCACCCACCATATCAAAACATTTCTGCTGACCCTGCGGATATCTCTGTACTTTCAGAGGAGCTGTTATGGCGGCTCCTCTGAAGGCCCTAAAGGGTTGGTGATCAGCCACCATGTTTGAGGTGACCACTCATCAAACTTTTCTGTTTTCCAAAAACGAATTCTCTAACTGGAAGTTTTTTTTTGTTTTTAAAAAGGAAATGACCGTGTACCATGGGTGTGCATGGTCATTTTCTTTTCCTGCGTGGTCCCAATCAGAAAAAAGTAAAAATCACAATTGGGTGAATGTATACAAGGTTGATTACGGCGCTCACTGTTCACGTGCTTGTGTAACAGACCTCAGTGTAAGTTGTGGAGCTCCATGGGAAGGGGGCCCCTTGAAATCAGATCTAGAGTATCTTTATATTAGTGTAGGAGAGTAGGGTCTGCTATCCTATGGTCACCCCAATTTTTGCTTTTTGCTTCACTGGTTTACGACTTACTGAGGCTGTGGGCCTGCTAATCAGACCCCCAGCCTGCTGTTCTCTCTCTAAATTTGTAATACATGTGCTATAGGTACATACCACAATTGGAAATGGACTCCTTGTCAGCCCCTGTACCATGCACTATAGGTGCCCAGGGCATAGGTGCCACCAAGGCCTACCAGGGGCTGAAGCATAGCTTTTGCCACCCCTGGCTGGTTCTTAAATTGACACAACTGGCTGATCACTCAGCTGGGGCAAGTGGGTGTAATCACCCCTTGCTTAGATATAGTATACCTATATCTAAACCTATATCTGGACACATAAATAGCCTGTAAGCCACTCCTATGGAAGGCCTCATCAATCCTGGAGGCAGAGTGCGTGGCTTTATGTGAGATGGTGCTCTGGCATGAGCTGAGCCTGTCTGCAGCTGTCGGGAACAACTCCCTAAGCTGATCCGGGATAATGCCATACCATATACTCTTAAGCGCATTATAATCCTCGCGGTTATATAGCAACTTTGGTTTGGCTTTATCAAAACATGTCGTGTAAGGTGTCATACGAATTGGAATACTATCCCCTCGCCAGTTCTGGCGACGGGGATAGCATTCCACCCTTCTAGAGGGAGAAGACATGTTACTTTACTGAAACGCGGTTGATTTAAAATGAGCCTCAGATCCACAAAATGGATGCCCCTGCCACAGACACGGGTCTGACCTCCTGCTGCTGACCGAAACCCGGCAGAGGAGGCCTGGACAAAGAGTTTCCTGTCACAGGGCGGTGTCAAACCACCCCAGACAGGAGATAGTGGATTGGAGTAGGGAGGTTTCAATGAAACCAGACACTGCCTGGGGAGCACAAGGCTGCCCCTTGCAGGATCCGGCCAAACCGGTTCTGGGGCCTCCCAGCCCCTGTCCCAGCGCGGCCAGGATCAAAGGAGAGGGGTGTAACCACCCCCTTCCTGGGTCCCACCCATAGGAGGGGACCTAGCAGGATGTCCAACCCCCTAGATTCGAATAAGAGGGGGAGCAGTCCCAACGGACCTCAGATCATCCTGAAGAAACATAAGAAACGAAACCTGGACCCTTCGACTTTCTACACGACGTGAGAAGACTGAAGAATCTCCCTTGTGGTCAAGGAGTGACCACCCTGTGCAAACAGGCACCATCCAGCCCTCGACCCTTGCTTTGTTGCAGTTCCCGCCGGAACTCGAGCGACAGAGATCGACGAGATCAAGCTTGCCTGCCTTCTACCTGCCCGATCCACAGTCCCTGCAGAGCTGAGACCCGTGGAGGCGACCGGAAGCGTGGGGCACGCCATCTTGAAAAGGCCACGAGACGCTGACCGTGCGGCCCACGAGTGACCCTCGAAGCTGTACACCGGGGTTTGAGAAGCCCCAGCCCCGAGCTCCACTTGCACCAAAGCTCACCCCTCCACACTCGCTGAGTGCTGCGTGGGGCCCTTCTGCTTGTGTGCGCTCGACGCGTTGGCCCGGTCACTTGCCAGCTGGCTTGTGGCCCCTGTGCCGACGAACTTTGAAATCCGACTTGCTTTTCTGGTTGCTCCAGATCTGCACCAGCTCCTGTGAAAAGGAGCACTCACTCTGACCCTCCTGGTTCGAGTGATAAGCAATCTCCCGGTTCCGCGTGGATTGCTTTTGCCAAGTGCTGTTTGCTACAATCTTCAAGCCGACGGTGCTGACGGCGAGAGCCTACGTGGGACAGATCGTGACCTGCTCCTGGACGTCGCAGATGCCCCAGAGCCCACGTGACAGCGGAGAGAAGCCTATCGACAACCGCCTGATTGCGCCCGACATTGCCTGGTTCCGTCCTGGTTCCACCCTGGTCACTGCTGAGTGACCCAGACTCTGTCCCCTCTGCTTTCAGGTACTTTTCTACATCGATCCACCCTTGGATCGCACCGGACACTTCTGCTTCACAGCGCCTGCAGCTGCAACAGCTCCAAGCACCCAGAACCTGCGTGACAGAACCCGACGCCACTTCGACCCTGTGCACCCACGGCCTGTGGGTGAGGTAACTTTGCAACGCCGGTGTCTTTACACTGGTACACACCTCTAGGGTCTGTGTCTAAAGTTTTGTGTTCCTAGGTTCAGCGGAAGTATCTTTTTATTCACTTTAACTGACTTTTACGCACCATTGACAGTGCATTGGTGCGCGCTGCACTTTCCGTGCTGCACCCGTCTCCTGTGGGCTACTCCCGACTTCTTCATTGCTTGTCCTGACTGCTCCCAGCGAATCTCTAGGCCCTAGGCCTAACCATTGTTCGTAAAGTGTTCCTTATACCACTTTTTTGATATATGGTCTGAGTGGCCACCCGCCCTCATCCATAAACGTGCAACTTTCTATGTGTAACAGTGCTTTTGATTTAACGCTTGTGCCCCTTTCCTCATAAAGAGTACTGGGGAGTAATTTAGTAATAAATACATATATTTTTATAATATATACTTGTGTGGTGTCCTTTCATTTGATTACAGGATTGTATGTGGTAAAACAGCTCGCTTAACACGACCTCTTAAGTTAAGCCTTTAAGGCTGCTTAGTCCATGCTACCACTAGGATAGCTTGTCTATAAGGTTGACTTACAACCTGACATCTTTGGGGTTTGTTTGGACTGATAACCAGTGGTTCCAGAATTGGAAACACTACCTATCAGGCCAACTTCTCACATTGGTGTGCAGCGGTGCGGATTTGAGCTTGCTGTTTGTTTTACCATTGCAATCTTTATCAAATTGAAAGATCACATCAAGTACCTCTAGGTACATATAAATCAAAAGCTTAGCATATTAAGTTCTACTGAACTTAGTAGTTGTAGATTAAAGGGATTAGCACACCCTGACTACAACTCACTAGCAAGGTACAGTAGGAAACCACTTAGTGTAGGTAAGTGCACCACTTACACCTCACTAGCAGTCATGTCTGATACAGATAGAGCTTCAGGCTCTGCTCCTGTAATAGTTGATCCTATAGGGACAACATCCAGATATGACAACCTTAGCCACAAAGACCTGAGTGCCTTGTGCACAGCCAGGGGGCTAAAAAAGGGCAGAGGCCCTACCATTCCTTCCCTAGTATCTCTCCTAGAAAAGGATGACCTAGACAAGGTGAGTCAGACTCCCTTAGAAACAGAGGAAGGGATAAACTCCCCTGAGAATGAGGATCTCCAAGATGATGTAGTGGAGGAAGAAGAAGAGGAAGGCTCTGATGTAGAAGAGCCTGAAGATCAGGATCAGGTGGGAAACCAGGTACAGGTTGCCAGGCTTAACCAGGCCAACTTGGACCTACATGGGAATGGAGGGGGCCAGCACCACTCCAGATCTCATAACCAAATTCTCCCAGGTAATAGAAGGGAGAGATCTCTGTCAAGGGATTCTCACCTTTCTAGTGCCTTAAGAGAATCTCAAAGAGGAATGACTTCCTCCCAGAGAAAAGAGCATAGGGCCAGGATGAGGGCTGTCCAACTCCAAATAGAAAGGGAAGAGGTAGCCTTGGCTCAAGCTAAACTTGCTTTAGCAAGAGAGAGAAAATTGTGTGGCTTAGATGCCACTGGTGGCAGCAAAGTTCCTAAAGAAAAAGACAGGGCCTATGACAATAGAAACCTGACAAAAATTGTGCCCCCCTACAAGGAAGGGGATGATATCCACAAATGGATGACTGCTCTTGAGAGGGCCTGCATGGTACAGCAGGTCCCTGAGGATCAGTGGGCCGCAATTTTATGGTACTCCTTTTCTGAGAAAGGGAGGGACAGGCTCCTCACTGTTAGACCTGAGGATGCCAAAAACTACTCTGTTCTGAAGAGTGCTCTTATTGAAGGGTTTGGCCTAACCACTGAGCAATACAGGTTGTTGTTCAGAGATACCCAAAAAGCACAGACTCAGGACTGGACTGATTTTGTAGATTGTGCCACTAAGGCTCTGGAGGGTTGGCTGCAGGGAAGTAAAGTTTCAGACTATACAGGATTGTACAATCTTATGATGAGAGAACAGATCCTTAATAACTGTCAGAACCAGCTGTTGCATCAATACCTTGTTGACTCTGATTTGACCTCTCCCCAAGAATTGGGAAAGAAGGCAGACAAATGGGTCAGAACAAGGATTAAGCAGAAAAACCAGAACCAAGGTGACCAGAAGAAAACAGACCAGAAGGGTGGGAATCAGAAAGATAAAGAAAAGGACCAGAAGTCTTCAGGCCCCCAAACTAGCAATAAGGAGGGGGGTTCCCAAAATGGAAACAAGAAAAAGAAGAACGATGGCCCAAAGAAACCTTGGTGTAATACCTGCAAATCAGTTTCACACTGGGGCAGTGAATGCACTAAGAAAAATCCAGTCCCCACCACTGCAGCTCCTAAAGCAACTGCACCCCCTAGTACAGTCAGCAGTGGTGGTACACAGCCAAAGGGTTTAGTAGGGTTGACCCTGGGTACTGAGGTGGAATCTGGCCTAGTCAGAATCCCCACACAGGCAGTTCTCCTATATGATGTGGACATATCTTTGCCCACTGCAGTAAGCCCCAGTAACCTGGGCAAATATAGGCAGACTCCCTTAATTAATGAGAAACTGGCTCAGGCCTACAGGGACACTTGTGCCAGTGTCACAATGGTGGCACCTGGCTTTGTGGACCCTGGACAAATTGTACTAGGTGAAAGTTACCTAGTGACCAATGCAAGCAACTCCACTACTTCCCATAGTGTGGCTGTTGTGAACTTCTCCTGGGGAGGGGTAGATGGCCTAAAGAAAGTTGTTGTGAGTGCAGACCTCCCAGTAGACTGTCTGTTAGGCAATGATCTTGAAAGCTCAGTTTGGTCAGAAGTGGAGTACAGGACTCATGCAGAAATGCTAGGGATTTCAGCTCATGTCCTTGCAGTGACAAGGTCTCAGGCTAAGAAGTGCCTTCCTGAACCAGTGGTGGATCTTGAAACAATAGACCAACCACAACCCAAGAGAAGGAGCAAGAGGGTTAAGGCTGTGCCTTCCCACTTGCCCCAGGTTGAGGATCAAGTTTCACAGGAAACTGATTCTGCAGTCCAAGAGGAGACTGTCTCTGAGGAGCTTGAACCTGATCAGGTTGAGTTTCTGGGGACAGGGGGACCCTCAAGGGCAGACCTGGGGCAGGCCCAATTAGATTGCCCTTCACTTGAACCCCTCAGACAGCAAGCTGCTGCTGAGGCTGCAGGGAATGCTCAAGGTACCCATAAAGTGTATTGGGATGAAGGACTCCTTTATTCAGAGGCTAGAGACCCCAAGCCTGGCACAACCAGGAGGTTGGTTATACCTTTGAAGTTTAGGGGCTTCCTTCTTACCTTGGCCCATGATATTCCCCTTGCAGGACACTTAGGCCAGAATAAGACTTGGGACAGGCTTGTTCCACACTTTCACTGGCCTCACATGTCAGAAAATGTCAAGGAGTTTTGTCGCTCCTGTGTCACTTGCCAAGCCAGTGGTAAGTCAGGTGGCACAACAAAGGCCCCCCTGATACCACTACCTGTGGTGGGGGTACCCTTTGAAAGAGTTGGAATAGACATTGTGGGTCCCATGGATCCTCAAACAGCATCTGGGCACAGATTTATACTGGTGGTAGTGGATCATGCCACCAGGTACCCAGAAGCAATTCCCCTGAGGACCACCACAGCTCCTGTGGTGGCAAAAGCCCTCATTGCAGTTTTCTCAAGAGTGGGCTTTCCAAAGGAGGTTCTTTCAGACAGAGGTACTAACTTCATGTCTGGATACTTAAAAGCAATGTGGAAAGAGTGTGGAGTAAACTATAAGTTTACCACACCCTACCATCCACAGTGCAATGGGCTTGTGGAAAGGTTCAACAAGACCCTAAAGGGAATGATAAAAGGTTTACCAGAGAAGCTTAGGCGGAAATGGGACATCCTTTTACCCTGCTTGCTCTTTGCTTACAGAGAGGTCCCACAGAAGGGGGTTGGCTACAGCCCTTTTGAACTTTTGTTTGGCCACCCTGTAAGAGGTCCATTGAGTTTGGTGAAGGAAGGATGGGAGTTACCTCTCAAAAAGCCTAAACTAGACATTGTGGACTATGTACTTGGTCTCCGCTCCAGGATGGCTGAATACATGGAGAGAGCATCCAAAAACCTTGAGGCCAGTCAGGAATTACAGAAAGCCTGGCATGACCAAAAGGCTGTTCTGGTTGAGTACCAGCCAGGGCAGAAGGTGTGGGTGTTGGACCCAGTGGGGCCAGCAGCTCTCCAGGACCAATGGACTGGACCCTACCCTATCATTGAAAAGAAGGGAGAAGTCACCTACTTGGTTGACTTTGGCACCCCTAGGAGCCCCCACAGGGTGCTCCATGTCAATCGTTTGAAAGCATTTGTTGACAGGGAGGACATGAGTCTCCTCATGGCCACAGATGGGGAACAGGAGGAAGAGAGTGACCCTCTCCCAGACCTGCTTTCCCAGAACCCTGATGATGGTTCAGTTGATGGAGTAGCCTTGGCAGGCAGCCTCACTGAGCAGCAACAGGTGGACTGCAGACAGGTGTTGCAGGCCCACAGACAATTGTTTTCACTCACACCCAGTCAGACTAACTGGTGCACCCATGAGGTGGATACTGGTGACAATCTGCCTGTGAAGAATAAAATCTACAGGCAACCTGACCATGTCAGGGATTGTATAAAGGCTGAGGTGCAAAAGATGTTGGAGCTTGGAGTGATTGAGCCATCAGAGAGCCCATGGGCTAGCCCAGTGGTCCTTGTGCCAAAACCTCATACCAAAGATGGGAAGAGAGAAATGAGGTTTTGTGTGGACTACAGAGGTCTCAATGCTGTCACTAGGACAGATGCTCATCCCATTCCAAGAGCAGATGAGCTCATTGATAAATTGGCTTCTGCCAAGTTTCTGAGCACATTTGATTTGACAGCTGGCTACTGGCAAATCAGACTAGCTGAAGAGTCAAAAGCCAAAACAGCATTCTCTACCCCTAGTGGGCATTATCAGTTTGTGGTGATGCCCTTTGGTTTGAAGAATGCACCTGCCACTTTCCAAAGGTTGGTGAACCAAGTCCTTGCTGGGTTGGATGACTTTTGCGCAGCATATCTAGATGATATTGCTGTCTTTAGCTCCACCTGGGAGGATCACCTGATCCACCTGAAGAAGGTTCTGGAGGCCCTGCAAAAGGCAGGCCTGACTATCAAGGCTACTAAGTGCCAGATAGGGCAGAGCAAGGTTGTGTACTTGGGCCACCTAGTAGGTGGGGGTCAAGTTCAACCACTGGAGAGCAAGATCCAGACCATACAGGACTGGACTCCTCCAACTACCCAGACACAAGTCAGAGCCTTCTTGGGCCTGACTGGGTATTACAGAAAATTTGTAAAGAACTATGGGTCCATTGTGACACCATTGAATGACTTGACATCCAAGAAGATGCCCAAAAAGGTTCAGTGGACAGTTAGCTGTCAAAAGGCATTTGATGACCTGAAGAAGGCCATGTGCTCTGCACCTATCCTGAAGAGTCCTGACTACTCCAAACAGTTCATTGTACAGACAGATGCTTCTGAGTTGGGGGTGGGAGCTGTGCTTTCACAACTTAATCAAGATGGTCAAGACCAGCCCATTGCTTTTATTAGCAGAAGGCTGACCCCCAGGGAGAAACGTTGGTCAGCTATTGAGAGGGAGGCCTTTGCTGTGGTTTGGGCCCTGAAGAAGTTGAGGCCATACTTGTTTGGTACTCACTTCCTAATTCAGACAGACCATAAGCCCCTCTTGTGGCTAAATCAGATGAAGGGTGAAAATGCCAAACTGCTCAGGTGGTCCATTTCCCTACAGGGGATGGACTTTACAGTGGAGCACCGCCCAGGGACTGACCATGGTAATGCAGATGGTCTCTCCAGGTACTTCCACTTAGAACATGAAGACTTATCTGGTCAAGGTTAAGTTTAATGTCCCTGCGTTTGGGGGGGGGTTATGTAGGAGAGTAGGGTCTGCTATCCTATGGTCACCCCAATTTTTGCTTTTTGCTTCACTGGTTTACGACTTACTGAGGCTGTGGGCCTGCTAATCAGACCCCCAGCCTGCTGTTCTCTCTCTAAATTTGTAATACATGTGCTATAGGTACATACCACAATTGGAAATGGACTCCTTGTCAGCCCCTGTACCATGCACTATAGGTGCCCAGGGCATAGGTGCCACCAAGGCCTACCAGGGGCTGAAGCATAGCTTTTGCCACCCCTGGCTGGTTCTTAAATTGACACAACTGGCTGATCACTCAGCTGGGGCAAGTGGGTGTAATCACCCCTTGCTTAGATATAGTATACCTATATCTAAACCTATATCTGGACACATAAATAGCCTGTAAGCCACTCCTATGGAAGGCCTCATCAATCCTGGAGGCAGAGTGCGTGGCTTTATGTGAGATGGTGCTCTGGCATGAGCTGAGCCTGTCTGCAGCTGTCGGGAACAACTCCCTAAGCTGATCCGGGATAATGCCATACCATATACTCTTAAGCGCATTATAATCCTCGCGGTTATATAGCAACTTTGGTTTGGCTTTATCAAAACATGTCGTGTAAGGTGTCATACGAATTGGAATACTATCCCCTCGCCAGTTCTGGCGACGGGGATAGCATTCCACCCTTCTAGAGGGAGAAGACATGTTACTTTACTGAAACGCGGTTGATTTAAAATGAGCCTCAGATCCACAAAATGGATGCCCCTGCCACAGACATGGGTCTGACCTCCTGCTGCTGACCGAAACCCGGCAGAGGAGGCCTGGACAAAGAGTTTCCTGTCACAGGGCGGTGTCAAACCACCCCAGACAGGAGATAGTGGATTGGAGTAGGGAGGTTTCAATGAAACCAGACACTGCCTGGGGAGCACAAGGCTGCCCCTTGCAGGATCCGGCCAGACCGGTTCTGGGGCCTCCCAGCCCCTGTCCCAGCGCGGCCAGGATCAAAGGAGAGGGGTGTAACCACCCCCTTCCTGGGTCCCACCCATAGGAGGGGACCTAGCAGGATGTCCAACCCCCTAGATTCGAATAAGAGGGGGAGCAGTCCCAACGGACCTCAGATCATCCTGAAGAAACATAAGAAACGAAACCTGGACCCTTCGACTTTCTACACGACGTGAGAAGACTGAAGAATCTCCCTTGTGGTCAAGGAGTGACCACCCTGTGCAAACAGGCACCATCCAGCCCTCGACCCTTGCTTTGTTGCAGTTCCCGCCGGAACTCGAGCGACAGAGATCGACGAGATCAAGCTTGCCTGCCTTCTACCTGCCCGATCCACAGTCCCTGCAGAGCTGAGACCCGTGGAGGCGACCGGAAGCGTGGGGCACGCCATCTTGAAAAGGCCACGAGACGCTGACCATGCGGCCCACGAGTGACCCTCGAAGCTGTACACCGGGGTTTGAGAAGCCCCAGCCCCGAGCTCCACTTGCACCAAAGCTCACCCCTCCACACTCGCTGAGTGCTGCGTGGGGCCCTTCTGCTTGTGTGCGCTCGACGCGTTGGCCCGGTCACTTGCCAGCTGGCTTGTGGCCCCTGTGCCGACGAACTTTGAAATCCGACTTGCTTTTCTGGTTGCTCCAGATCTGCACCAGCTCCTGTGAAAAGGAGCACTCACTCTGACCCTCCTGGTTCGAGTGATAAGCAATCTCCCGGTTCCGCGTGGATTGCTTTTGCCAAGTGCTGTTTGCTACAATCTTCAAGCCGACGGTGCTGACGGCGAGAGCCTACGTGGGACAGATCGTGACCTGCTCCTGGACGTCGCAGATGCCCCAGAGCCCACGTGACAGCGGAGAGAAGCCTATCGACAACCGCCTGATTGCGCCCGACATTGCCTGGTTCCGTCCTGGTTCCACCCTGGTCACTGCTGAGTGACCCAGACTCTGTCCCCTCTGCTTTCAGGTACTTTTCTACATCGATCCACCCTTGGATCGCACCGGACACTTCTGCTTCACAGCGCCTGCAGCTGCAACAGCTCCAAGCACCCAGAACCTGCGTGACAGAACCCGACGCCACTTCGACCCTGTGCACCCACGGCCTGTGGGTGAGGTAACTTTGCAACGCCGGTGTCTTTACACTGGTACACACCTCTAGGGTCTGTGTCTAAAGTTTTGTGTTCCTAGGTTCAGCGGAAGTATCTTTTTATTCACTTTAACTGACTTTTACGCACCATTGACAGTGCATTGGTGCGCGCTGCACTTTCCGTGCTGCACCCGTCTCCTGTGGGCTACTCCCGACTTCTTCATTGCTTGTCCTGACTGCTCCCAGCGAATCTCTAGGCCCTAGGCCTAACCATTGTTCGTAAAGTGTTCCTTATACCACTTTTTTGATATATGGTCTGAGTGGCCACCCGCCCTCATCCATAAACGTGCAACTTTCTATGTGTAACAGTGCTTTTGATTTAACGCTTGTGCCCCTTTCCTCATAAAGAGTACTGGGGAGTAATTTAGTAATAAATACATATATTTTTATAATATATACTTGTGTGGTGTCCTTTCATTTGATTACAGGATTGTATGTGGTAAAACAGCTCGCTTAACACGACCTCTTAAGTTAAGCCTTTAAGGCTGCTTAGTCCATGCTACCACTAGGATAGCTTGTCTATAAGGTTGACTTACAACCTGACATCTTTGGGGTTTGTTTGGACTGATAACCAGTGGTTCCAGAATTGGAAACACTACCTATCAGGCCAACTTCTCACAATTAGTATAAAATATTATTTATTTTCTTAACTACTTTTGTCTAGCCAATATGTGTTTCGTCATAGAGAGAATTCCCCATGACTTCTTCAGGGCTACAAGATATAATAAAAATCTGGTTGTAGTGTGCATACAACACACCACACACAGAGCACCGGTGATTGTGGTGCTATACATTACAGCTACCGAATACATAGAGTGGTGTATGTACTGAGTGCAAACCAAAGCATAATTATTTAGACCAACCTTTAGATCCATGTGTAGTATGTCTATATCACCTTACCATAATGCCAGGTGCACTTATATGTTAATGCTACAAAAATCATGGAACATGGGATGTGGTGCAGTTCTGAAGATACTTCGTAGTGTATTTGTTTTCTTATTCACATGTGATAATCATGTGGATGCCACGCTTGGCGTGACACTGGAAACCAAAGATTGGATTTCCAACATCGGGGTCGATATTACACTGTACAGGAAAATGTCCTACCTGACTAAAAGTATTTGCTTATTTGTATAGGAAGAAATATCATTTACGTTTTATGAATAGAATCGGTTACATTTTAAACAGTTGTAATAAGTAGTAGTTTTGTAAATGAGCATGTAGTATGGAATGTATGTCATCAATGACCGTGCTAGCTGTGCTTCAGCATAGAGAAGACCCCGGTGACAGACTCTGAGAGTAATCCTTTAGGTGGTAAATGACAAGTCAAGTTCTTACCTCAGACTGAGAGAAGGTCAGAAGGCAAAGAGCCATCACCGCGAGACAGGACAAATGATAATCAATCTCTCCACGTCCCGTAGTGCCAGGAAGGATGTCTTCGAAACAAGCTGACCGGATACAGGCATAGAAGCAGATGGACAGCGTTTCCTAAGCGATCACTAGCAGTGAAACAACCAGAGCATCACCTCAGTGACCAGCAGTGGTCCCCTGCATCTATCTGGAGTGTAGAAGTGTGGCTCAATGGTTAGAGCGGCAGACCCTGATGCAGAGGTCTAGCCCGGGACCAGGGTTCAATTCCCCGCCTCGGCGGGTCTTGGGCTCAAAATTCCACGGACCTGATAATTCTCACCTCTGTGCCTATTCCAATCATGGAGTCCCACTCTGCAACTCTGGGCAATAGCTTGCTTAATCTCCACAACGGCCCCCATAACGCTAAGGATGCCTGGCCTTCACCCTGGGGGTGCCCAGGAGTGGACGCCTCACAGGGAAAGCCAGGATGGGTTCCACAGCGGTATTCGTGCAAGCGCCTTGAGACCCTTGCGGGTGTGTAGTGCGCTATACAAGTATCAATTTACAATTTATCTTTGTTCTTCTTCTCTGTGCTCACCTGTTTAACTTCTGCATCTAATAAATAGTACACCAAAGACGGGGAGGCGTGCACCTGGTGGTGCCACCAGCTTGGTCCTTTGAAGCTATTCTCTCTCCTGAGTGACAGTGAGATCTTCGTCTATGAATCTGTGTCTAGAACACGAATGTCTTCTGAGCAGGAACGCTCCATCTGAGACCATGGAATATGGCTGAGATACCCGCCACCCCCTCTCAACACAATCCCCGAAAGGAGGGAAACCGGAAACAGTTCTTGAAGTTTTTGGAAGTGGGAGGGAGTGACCCCCCCGGCCGTATTTATTAAACAAAATTAAAACATTAAACGTTTCATGTTATGTACAATTTCATTACCACATTGCGATGTTTGGCTAACCTTAACATATTCTCTAATACAGAGGTCTCCTAGCCGAACTAGCATCCTACAAAACATTTTCAGAACTATTGAAATTGTACATCCTAACGTTTAAGGGCCAACGGCAAGGTCATAACCGGTGTCAAGATCCCTAACCAGACTTACCCCTCCCACTTGGGAGGGGCGACCGCACGGAGGCTTACCTCAAGTGCAACTACTATCAATTTCCCTTGACTTGACGGGGGCACTAAAGAACTCGTTCAACAAGAAGTTATGGAGGGTCTAAGGGCAAGTTTACCGACCGACCAGATATGAGCCCCAAACTCTATATAACACAACAAATAATATCTGGGGGTCAAGGAGTCAGGAAGGACCACTATACCAAACGCATGCTGGGCAGTAACGGTGAGAAAATAATATTTAGTGATTGGTCAAGTCGAGACTCAAGAGTACATGGAGAAAATGTATTGTTCCCATCAGAAGCCACACTGTACCGCCCTTATTGTCATCATGTGGGATCTCCTTACCCAGGAGGCAAGACGGCCGGTAAATAGTTACCGTGACCGAAATGTGATGTGAGGGCAGGACAGAAGGGTATGGTAGTGGCTAATGAAAAAAAGCAGTGTAAAGTGATTTGAGTGGAAAAGTGAAGGGTAATACTAAAATTAGGTGAATGGGTGGAAAAAGGAAATTTATTAATATCCCCCAAACCCTAAGATTAAAAGGCAGGTGTGGGTGCAGGTTTTAAATAATAACCGCACTTAGTGGTGGTCGACATGTTTCAGCATTATACATGATTTTCTCAATGCATTCCTCAGGACCGAAAAACTGTACACTACTGCTTTTAAAAGAATGAATAAATATCACCTGGTCATCCAGGCGTACTCAACCGTATACCTATATGTAGGTTGAGGAGCTTCACCCCACCTGGCTGCAGCGCAGGTAAAAGGAGCACCGCTCTCTCCGTCGGTGTCTCCAGGCAGTCTTCAGTACTGCTCGGGGGGCCCCCTGGATGACCAGGTGATATTTATTCATTCTTTTAAAAGCAGTAGTGTACAGTTTTTCGGTCCTGAGGAATGCATTGAGAAAATCATGTATAATGCTGAAACATGTCGACCACCACTAAGTGCGGTTATTATTTAAAACCTGCACCCACACCTGCCTTTTAATCTTAGGGTTTGGGGGATATTAATAAATTTCCTTTTTCCACCCATTCACCTAATTTTAGTATTACCCTTCACTTTTCCACTCAAATCACTTTACACTGCTTTTTTTCATTAGCCACTACCATACCCTTCTGTCCTGCCCTCACATCACATTTCGGTCACGGTAACTATTTACCGGCCGTCTTGCCTCCTGGGTAAGGAGATCCCACATGATGACAATAAGGGCGGTACAGTGTGGCTTCTGATGGGAACAATACATTTTCTCCATGTACTCTTGAGTCTCGACTTGACCAATCACTAAATATTATTTTCTCACCGTTACTGCCCAGCATGCGTTTGGTATAGTGGTCCTTCCTGACTCCTTGACCCCCAGATATTATTTGTTGTGCACTAAAGAACTCGACGCCAGTTAAAGGTCGTTCGAATACTCGTGTGAGGTATCTAGAAGGTATCGTAGACCTCCCCCCAACCCCACACAACTTACCGCATCTGCCGTCGCAGATGTCACTGGCCCCGGGAAATACCACAGGAGGGGGCTGTAACCCCTCCTACACAGGAAGGGGCCTTGACCGCCTTTCCTTTACTTCCGGCGACCCATCCTTAGAAGGGACCGCCTCCCCATTGAGGGGCCAATGGCCACCTCACCCGAGCGCTCCCATCCGTGTTGGGTGACGCCCACTCATAGGGATCTACTAATTAGTGCTCACCGATCATGACCTTACCGCCACAGGTCCGGATAGTTGACCGGCTATCCGGACCCCCCACAAAAAATTCCTACCTAAAGGTCATGTTTTAAAGTTTTTAACCAAGCTAAGAAGTCCCCTATGAGTAACTCATTCCCCACCCGCGACAAATGCACACCATCCCCCAAATACATACTGTCATCGTTAATACAACTATGCGAGATAGAATGCAATGTCTTGGAACGGAACAACCTATTCACTTTGTTATTAAGTTTTCTAACAGAATGATTCAAAGCAGGAATCGAAATAGCCCCCCGCCACACTTTTCGTGGGATCATATGAGACCACGCAATTATGCACCCCGGAACTCTCCTCGCTAACCAACTTACAGTGGAAAGCATTGCCTCTAGGAGAAGTCGTCGACCGGTGGTGACCAAATCATTGCCCCCTAAATGTACTATGACTATAGACGGCGGTGACCTCGTCCGCCCTAACAAACCCTCAAAGAATGCTTGAAACTGGTCAATACAGAGACCGCCTCTTCCGTAGAAGGACACTCTGTACCCGTATTCCCCAGGTACGTGAATCATGTCACCTGCTTCGAATACGTCTGCGGCACGCCTCACGTATGAGTGGCCCACGACCCACACCTCCTTTTTCACAGCCGGTGATGTCTGACCGCTGGCCTGGTGTTGGGTCGACTGCATAGTCCGCCCTGCCTCGTAGGCTTGCGCAACTGAAAACCAAACAAAAGACAAGAAGCGTGAGTACATCATTACAGCTTCACAACATGTGCAATCGCACATATCTCTTATAACAATTGGAGGACCAACGCCCCACTCGTTTTACTTGCTCAACATTAAGACCCCTGGCTGTAGCTTCAGTGGCAGCCCCTATTCGAAAGGAATGGGTCCCGAATTCGCCCGGGTCCAAGCCCGCTGCGGCAATGGACATCGCAAGCACCCGCTGAAACTGAAACCTCGTCAGTGGGGTGGCGTCTGCGTGTCTCAACAATGTCCCCCCCCATGATGCCACCCTTCGTGCTAGGTAATCTTCTAAACACTGTACCGGACACATGGAGGACCCGGGGATCCTGCGGATGATCGTGCAGTCTCCCATCCCATCCTGATCGGTCTTGGACCTGACAAAGGAGACAATCATCGCTTCACCCCTGATCTGAACGTGCCCCCGGCACAAACCCCCCACCACATCCTGTTTATTCCTCGCAACCAGCTCACTTATCCTCATCGCCCCGTGAAATGCCAGCGTAAATGCAGCTCGGAACAAACACGTCTCGAACTGAGACGAGCATGTGGTAGGGAGTGTGGCCAGCAACTGGGACAATCTATCCAGACCTATCGGGCGCCTTTCATCTACTCTGCGACCCTCAAGGCGTTGCCACCCGCGCAGCGCCTTCTGTACCACAAAAGACGCTGTGGGGTCCTGGATATTATGGGCCCTGGCAACGAAGGAAATGGCAGCACGATGCCTCTGGGCCGTCGCCACCGACTTCCCAGCCCTACGCAAGGACATCAGAAAATGCACTACCCATTCCTCCTGACCCCAAAGCCCCTCTCTTTCCAACCCCAAAAAGGCTAAATAGGCCCGGAACGCCCCTTCATATGCCTTCCTCGTCCTTGGCGCTAGACTCTCTCCCACGAGGTGACGAAGTTCGGGGCACCGAGAGACCAGAGAGCTTCGGGGAAGGGGGCCGGGTCTAGGTCCGCAGAGGGAAGGAAACCCCAGAAAGCCTGCATTTGAAAACGAGACAGTGCATCAGCCGCCTGATTCATCACCCCTGGGACATGTTTTGCTCTGAATATTACGTTCAGTTGCATACACAGTAAGACAATTTCTTTGAGCAGCCTTAAAATCATTTTACAACGTGCTGCCTGACTATTGATGCATTCTACAACGGTCATGTTGTCAGACCAAAACACCACAGAATGATCTTTGAACCCTTCGGGCCAGGTTCTGAGGGCCACCAGGATGGGAAACAGTTCAAGGAAAGCAATATTACTCGTCAGCCCCCCTTCATGCCACCATGGGGGCCACCTTTGTGCCGACCACCTCGTGCCGAAGATGGCGCCAAAACCCATGCTTCCTGCTGAATCTGTCCATAGACCCAGCTCTTCAGAGGACACGGCTGGTTTGTTCCAAACGACTCGACCATTGAAGTCGGCCAAGAATGCTAACCAAATACGCATGTCTTGGCGGACCTCAGCCGATAGTCTCGTGCGATGATGACCCTCCTTTAGGCCAACCATCGCTTGGGCAATTGAACGGGAAAAGGGGCGGGCCATTGGGATCACCCTCAGGGCAAAATTCAACTTCCCCACCAATCGTTGCAATTGATTCAGCGTAACTTTAGATGCGTTTATACATACTTGCAGGGCTGCCCTGAATTTCGACACTTTGGCAGCTGGTAAACGAAAACAACCTTCACTAGAGTCCAACTCGATCCCCAGAAACTCGAGACAAGTCGTAGGACCCACAGTTTTTCCTGGTGCCAATGGCACGCCAAATTGCCCCATTAACATACAAAAGTCAGACAAGGCCTGGCGGCATTCGTGATTTCCGGCGGGCCCAAGGAACAGAAAGTCATCAAGGTAATGCATTACATTTCGGAAACCCGTTGTCTTCGTGAATACCCATTGCAGAAAAGTACTGAATTTCTCGAAATATGCACAGGATATAGAGCATCCCATTGGCATACACCTATCCATGTAATACGATCCCTGAAACATGAATCCCAGAAGACGCTGGTCGTCTGGGTGTACCGGGAGCAACCGGAACGCTGACTCGATATCTGATTTCGCCATCAACGTCCCGGGCCCCAGGCGATTCAAAATGGCCACTGCCTCATCAAATGATGCGTACCGCACCGAACATACCTCTGGATCAATTGCATCGTTCACCGAAAGGCCATGCGGAGCTGACAGATTATGAATTAATCGAAACTCACCTGGGTCCTTCTTGGGGACCA